>NW_026115175.1:0-300000 GCF_025201925.1 Gopherus flavomarginatus | reverse complement strand
CTGTCCCTTCTGTTCTTGGAAGGGGAAATGAAGAGTGAAGGTTCACGCCACCCCCACAATGCCATCTGTACCCTGTCCTGTTTCAGCATCACCCCAATAGGCCAGTGACACACATAATACCAGAGACCCTCCTCTGCTGCAGAACACTTTGGGAACAGAGCACAGGAGCCGTATTGCACAGTGTCAAATATCTCCTGTTTGCTCAAGTGAAACTGGGGGTTAGGTCTGGCATAACTGTCCCATACCCCTAATCATTTTTGTTGCCCTTTTCTGAATCTTTTCCAATTCCAATATTTCTATTTTTGAGATGGGGTGACATGTGCATGCAGTATTCAAGATGTGGGTGTATCATGGATTTATTTGCTGTTTTTACAAATATGATCTATGAGATATTCTGTCATATCTATCACTTTCTTAATTATTTCCTACATTGTTCACTTTTTTTCACTGCTGCTGCACATTGAGTGGATGTTTTCAGAGAACTATCCACAGTGACTCCAAGATCACTCTCTTGAGTGGAAACAACTAATTTAGACCCCATCATTTTGTATGTATAGTTGGGATTGTGTTTTCCAATGGGCTGCACTATGTGCTATCCTGTCATCTAGTACTGCTAAGATCCTGGATTCAGTAATATCCCTGCCCTTCCTGTTCCCTTTCTCCACCGAACCCCGCCAGCCCATGCTTCCTGTTCCCAGCTTCCCCAGGATTCTCGCACTGTCTCTGAACCTCTCTGTCAGCAAGAAGCAGTGCCAGGGACACTTGCCCTCTGTCTGGAGTCTTCGATTTCTGGGACATGGATTTACTTTCTCTGTGTTGTAAGAGGCTCTGTCATAATGAGTGTCTGTGATGTTACCCAGAGTACAATCTGGACTGTTAAATAGCTGTACCTCAGTCCTCCAGCATGGGGTGCCTTTTCCACTGTTTTCCCGCGAGAACAGCCCCTCTTGGCCAATTATCACACAGTCTCCAGCATGTAACTCACTCCCAGCTACACAGTATTGAGTGCTGCTAGACAGCCACTCATGAATTACACCTCAGGAGAAAACCAGCAAATTCTCAAGTGCCCAACTTTCCCCCAGAAATGTGCATCTTGCACTGTCCAGCACGCTACTGAACGACCCAAGCTCATATGAAGTCTGTCATTTCATCAGCGGAAAATGACATGCACCAGCTTGTTATCCCAAACAGAGTTTCCAACACACTTCAATCCACACATACTGGTTAGATGAACAATAAACCAAGATTGTTAACTACCAACAACTAAAACTAGGCCCAGTCCATGAAAGGGGCACTCCCAGGAGAGACTGTACAAAGGCTGGAACATGAAACACCTTTGTAAACCTGAGACAGCTGCCTTGGGGACAATGACAGGGAGAATCCCCCAAAGTGACTCCTTTGTTTCTGCTCTTCTCTGGCCTCCGATTGTTCCTTCCAACGTGGAGTACTTTGCACTTGTCTCTACTGAATTTGATCCTATTTACTTCAGATCATTTCTCCCGTTTGTCCAGATCATTTTGAATTTTAATCCAATCCTCCAAAGCACTTACAACCCCTCCCAGCTTGGTGTTGTCCGCAAACTTGATACGTGTAAGAGAGAGACTGTTACTGGGAGGGTTTCCCCATGTGTCAGAGGGTTACACCCTGGTGGGAGGGGGCTAGGCCTGTACTGGAATAAGGTCACTCTGTGCTTCACAGTGTGCTAGAACCTAGAATGTGCATTAGCAGGGGAAAAGCTGGGGGGAATCGGCTTGTGGAATGGACAAAAGCCTAGTCTGAATTCTCACACCTTGCCCTTTTCACCCCGGCAGGCCAGAGAATAACATCCATGTTTCGCTGCAGATCATCTCGTCCTCCCAGGGGCAAGGAAATGGCTGCAATGGAGCTGGCTCAGGTAAGAGATTATCAGGGTGGCGGGCTCTGCTTGGAGGTTGAGGAGCAGTAAATGCATAAGAGGGTGGGAATTGCTAGAGGTGGTGGGAAGCAGGAAATATCTCGGGTGGAGAAAGGGAGGGGACAGCATGTGACAAACCTGCTGAGACTTGTGTAGTGTAGGGCATGATGGGTTGTCACCCCCAGGAGGCAGTTTGTGGAGCTTCTGGGAACTGCTGTGTCCTCTAACCCTCACGCTGGGCTGGCCCTTCTCACACTGCTTTGCTGGAGATTTCGCCAGCCTCTCCAGGGCCTGTTATCACCCAACACAACAGCAGGTGGCGCCATGCAGCCAACTAAGCTACCTGAGTGCGTTACCTAAGCCACTCAAGGACAGATAGAAGACAAGAGCCAATTTCCCACTCCCCAACCTTGCACACTTGCTGTAGTATAAATCCAGAATGATACCATCTTATAGTGCACAGGGATCTCTATAATACAAGCTCATTAATGTAGTTCCCCTTCCCCTCGATATGGGACAGATGTGCACAACAAGCTGAGATTTTCCCCAGACACTTCACTCAAAATACGCTGGTTAAGATAAAGCATCAAACAAGTTTATTAACTGCAGAAAGATAGATTAAGTGATTATAAGTGATAACAAACAGATCAAAGCAGATTATTTAGCAAATAACCAAAACTCAGACTAAGCCTAACATACTAGATGGATAGAATTTGAATTAGCAATTTCTCACCCTGACTGATGGTACAAGCAGTCCCCCAAGTTTCCATACACAAGCTAGAAATCTCTTGATCCTGGGAGCAGCACTTCCCCCACATCCGTTTTTGTTTCTCAGGTGTTTCCAGAAGTTCTCTTGTGTGGAGAATGAGGCCAAGAGATGATGTCACACCCCACCTTATGTAGCTTTTCCATATGGTGGGAACCTTTTGTTCCAAACTCAGTTCCTAGTCCAGTTTGTGGAAAAATACAGGTACTAAAATGGAGTTTAGTGTCATGTGGTCTGGTCACAGGCCCTGCTGAGTCATAGTAGCCATGACTCATAGGCTGGCTGAAACATTCACAGGAAGGCTAAGCTCTTCCACAGTCCATTGTCTTTGTTGAGCCATCAGCACTGTCTGGCTTCTTCATTGTTGTACCTGAAAGGCTCATTGTGGGTGTTACCCAGAGTAAGCACATTTGAAATACAGATACAGAGTCAATATCCATAACTTCAGATACGAACATGATATGTGCACACAAATAGGATAATCATATTCAGCAAATCAGAACTTTTCCAGTGACACCACACATGATGCATCTTCTACAAAATAGATCATAATTATGTCCTAATCATATTATAATCATACCACTATGATGAATATGGGGGTGTAGTGTCAGATAGGTCCTAATTTCAAGGCACAGGAGTTGGGAATGGAACTTCCCCTCTTTGTGGAACAGGAAATAACCCTCCAGCCAGGGCTGGGACAACTTCCCAGACTCTCAGCGATGGAGCCTGAATCTACTGACATTTCATTAATTACCACCAACCCCAATCTTTGTGGCAACTGTAAACTTTATCAGTGATGATTTTGTACTCTCTTCTAAGTCATGGATAAGAATGTTAAATAGCACAGGGCCAAGAACCAATCCCTGCAGGAACCTGCTAGAAAGAAATCCACTCGATCATGGTTCCCCATTTACTATCAGAGTTTTTAATCTATTTAATGTATGCCGTGTTTATTTTGTATCATTCTAGTTTTTTTTAGTAAAAATATTGTGCTAATCAAGTCATGTCCCTTACGGAAGTTTAGGTATATTACACCAATACTATTAGCTGCAACCAAACTTTTGATCTCATCCAATAAGGATATCCCGTTAGTTTGATAGGCTCTATTTTCTCTAAACCTTTGTTAATGGGCACTACAATTCTGACCTTCTAACTTCTATTCTTTATGATTGACTTCCCCTTTCTTCCATATATTTTATTTGGAGAGTGCTTGGATTCCTACCAGGGAGCCACTATCAGGGTCCAGAGACAGCCCCATCTCCTATATTAAGCTCTGGCTAGTAGCTATGTGATAAATGTGAAGACCCTGCTTCTGTCTGTCAGATGGGAGACACAAAGGTTCTCTCTTTCTACCCTCTGATGCCTCCTGGCTGCTGTAAGCAAGGTGGGTTGGGACTCTGTTAACATGTGCCTCCCGGAGCTTCCATTTCCCTGGTGCTGCTGTTCCGTGAATAGTGGGGTTGTGAGTGGGTCAGCAGGTACTGAGTATTGGACTCCTGCTCTTTCAGGGGCCGGTGACCTTCGAGGAGGTGGCTGTGTATTTCTCCAGGGAAGAGGGGACTCTGCTGGACCCCACTCAGAGAGCCCTCTACAGAGATGTCATGCAGGGGAACTATGAGACGATGGTCTTGCTGGGTAAGGATTCCTGTCCCTTCTGTTCTTGGAAGGGGAAATGAAGAGTGAAGGTTCATGCCACCCCCACAATGCCATCTGTACCCTGTCCTGTTTCAGCATCACCCCAATAGGCCAGTAACATACATACTACTAGAGACCCTCCTCTGCTGCAGAACACTTTGGGAACAGAGCACAGGAGCAGCATCACACAATGTCAAATATCTCCTCTTTACTCAAGTAAAACTGGGGTTAGGTCCAGCATAATGAACAGAAGCTTCCTACCCCCAGCCTTCTCTCAAACCCTGAGCCTTCTCTACCCAAACCAGAATGTGCTTGGGGTGTAACAAGCAGGCGGCTGGAGTCAGAGCTGCCAGTCCAGGGTTACTTATCATACAGACACTCAGTGCGTCCTTGAACGCTGGCTGGGAGTATCCAGACAGGGGAGCTCCAGCAGCAGAACACTGAATCTCACCCAGGATTACAGATGACACAACTCCTCGCCGATCTGGATTGCACCCCAGCATGTGAAAATGGCCTAGGTTGGTAGTGACATTTCTTGAGACATGGAGAGTCTTGCTCCCATATCACCAGGTGTAATAAAAATAACAGGAAAGGCCAAATATGGAAAACTGATTGTTCAGCTTGCTTTTGACCTGCATCATATTTTGCAATATATTCCAAATAAGGAAATTAACGTGCAACGTATGTGTCATTGTTTGTGGTTTTAAACTGTAAAAGGCTTGTGTGATTTTTAGCTCAGGAACAGTATTCCAATAGCTGTCGCCCCCTGCGTGCTTGTAACCAAGAAAAGAGCCTCAGGCTGAGCTGATTCAAATATTAATCCTGTGGTCGTTTTCCACAACAGCCTCAATAGGTCCCTGTGATGGAATGTAAGGCTACATCTAGACTACCCACCGTATCGGCGGGTTAAAATCGATTGCTCGGGGATCGATATATGGCGTCTCATCTAGACGCCATATATCGATCCCCGAGCGCGCTTATATCGATTCCGGAACAACACCAACCCCAACGGAGTTGCTGATTTGACAGGGGGAGCCGCGGACATCGATCCCGCGCGGTGAGGATGGGTGAGTAATCCGATCTTAGATATTCGACTTCAGTTACGTTATTCACGTAGCTGAATTTGCGTATCTAAGATCGATTTCCCCCCGTAGTGTAGACCAGCCCTTAATGTCTTCACACCTTCCCCCTGCAGGAGAATGGCTGTTTGACCAGCTGTTTGCCTTGCTGTCTCTGAGGAACTGGTCTGTGGGTGTTCCCCAGAACTGTAACTTTTTCAGTAATATCATACTGTAAAATCTCACAATTTTACATACAGTGTTACTACACATTTTAACAGGAGGATAATATTCAGTAGGTTATGTGTTTTCTAATGATACCTCACAAGCCATACTGGGTACAAAATTGATCATAATTTTCTAGAAGAGTGAACACAGGGGTACAGATTGACACAGTGTCTGTGTGTGTGTTCCCAGCAGATATGTGGGTATTTCAATCCCTCATAAGCACAATGTTTGGCATCTTCAAGGACCTGGGGAACTGGTCCTGGGAATTCACTAGTTTAGCAAGTGTGAGACTGCATGAAATTGTGAGACACTTTGGTATTAATAATAAAATAATATAATCTGATAAAATTGCAATGAATCATGCTAGGTATGCCATGTAAAGTGTCAGTGAAAATGTTATGATTTGCCAAGTATGATAATTTTGTTTCTATGTTTCTATCACCTTTGTATTGTGAGTTACAGATATGTAAGGTATATCTGTATTTCCAGACTTGTGCAGTTTTTCTGGGTGACACCCCCAGACATATTGGCATCAACATTGCCTAGCATGTTTGATGGCCCATTGAGGGTCATCAGCTGTACAATGAACCTATGGACCAAGGGGACACACCTATTGAGTCAGCAAGACATGCCGGGGTTTGCCTGTGTAATGAAACCTCCAAAGCTTTTCCATGCCATGTGCTGTGAAGCTTGTGTTTGGGACACAGGAAGTACAAGCCACATGGCAAAAGGAATATAAAGCGCAGCTGCATCATCTCCATCTTGTCTTCAATCCCCCTTCCTACCTCTGGAGCAACTTCTCTACAAACTGAACCCTGGAACAAAGGACTGAATGACCCATCCAAGCTGTGGATGCGTTCCAGACAGACTTTCAAGCCAGCAACTCACCAATACTGCTAAGAACCTGATATATCCATTTTGGAATGTATCTGACTGCTTTTCCATTTAAATTCTTTCTGTCTTTCTTTCTTTTAAACCTTTAGTTTAGATGCTAAAGAATTGTCTGGAAGGATGGAATTTAACTTCATTCTTTCATTTGTTCTTTCTTCTAAACATTTAGTTTAATTGCTAAAGGATTGGCTGGCAGCATGGTATTTTGGATGAGATCCAAACCTGGGTAATGTGGCTAACCTTCTACCCACCCACTTCCTGGATCCAATTAGGATCACTCTCCTGTTGCCCTCTGGCCATGCTGTATCACAGTGAGCAGAGTTTTTAAATAACCTCTCACTGTACCGGACCTAGTTGCTGATTAGGAGTCAGAGAACTGTCATGCAATAAAGGGGGCCGTGTGATTTCTTTTTTCAGAGTCTCGTTAACCAGTGTGTGGGATCAGAAGCACAGTTTGTGACTGGTCAGTGAGTTTAACTTCAGTGTTAACCACCAGTATGGGGAGCATCTGCTCTCCCTTTTTTCAGCCTGCTCTGACCTTGGCATTTTCAGTGAGGACTGCCCCAGGCACACTAGGTCACACTAAGCACTGAAGATAAATTAACAGAATGTTTTTGATGATCAAGTTGTATGAAATCAACTGAACTCCTTTGTTTTCTTTCATCTGAGCGGAGTTTCTGGTTTTCCAACGTGATATGATCTCCCAGCTGGAACAAGGGGAAGAGCCATGGGTCCCAGAGCTCCAGGGTTCAGAGGAAAGAGAGATCCTGAGATCTCCCCGCACAGATGAGGAAACATTAAACCAACTCAGAATCTGTAAGTGCCTGAAGGAAACATCTAGGATGCCCTACAAAGCTCTTGGGAAGTCTCTCAGTTCATTATTGTCCATAGCAGGGGTCGCATCCACAGGGTAAATATAGCTCAAGGCTTCCTATAGATGCTAGCAGACACCGGGCAGTAGCTTTCTCCCTTCCCCCTGTGAAGTTGGATGGGATGTGAAGGCTGAATTGATCCCCTCCTCTCTCCTGTTGGGGGGAGCTGAGTTCCTGATTTTTATTTGTCCTCTCTCCAGCACTTGTTTTGGTTTGGCCTTCCCCTTTCCATCCCTGTTTGAGGTTTCTGTCTCTATCACAGCAGGTGATGCAATGACGTGTGAGGTTCAGCACAGACCAGAAAAAGAGCAGGGAAACCAGCCAGGGGAGAAAATGGATAAATTTATTTCCTGTCAGGGAACTCAGAAGGGCCTTAAGGAAACCAGAATACAGCAGGAAATCTGCAGGGAAAAGCAAAAAAAATACATGTGCTGAGTGTGGGAAAAACTTCACTTACAGATCAGGCCTTTCTCAACATCAGAGAATCCACACAGGGGAGAGGCCCTGTGAATGCAATGAGTGCGGGAAAACTTTCAGTCACAGCTCGCACCTTATTGGGCATCAGAGAATCCACACAGGGAAGAGATCCTATCATAGAATCCTAGCTTATAATGGTTGGAAAGGACCTCCAGAGATCATCTAGTCCAACCCCCTGCTCAAAGCAGGACCAATTCCCAAATGGTTCCCTCAAGGATTGAACTTACAACCCTGGGTTTAGTAGGCCAATGCTCAAACCACTGAGCTATCCTCTCCCTCCTGAATGCAGTGAGTGCGGGAAAACTTTCAGTCGCAGCTCACACCTTATTCAGCATCAGAGAATCCACACACAGGAGGGGTCCTATGAATGCAGTGAGTGCGGGAAAACCTTCAATCGCAGCTCTCACCTTATTCAGCATCAGAGAATCCACACGAGCAAGAAGCCCCGCGAATGCCGTCAGCAGGCCTGCACAACTCGTAAAGTGGTGATGTAGAGAAATCTCTGTATTAACTATCTCTATAAATCTTTATAACGTTGCATTGTGTTATTTTGTATTAAGTATCTTTATCTTTATGACATTGCATCCGGCATGATGTTATTTTGTAATTCATATGACTTGGCATTGTGCCTCTCTATTTTCATACAACTTTGTATTAGATCCCTATATAGAGAATTGGTAGAAAACTTTGTATCAAATGTTATAGCCCCTAAGGATAGTATAGTTAAAGTAAAAGAAAACATGTGCCTTTTTGCTAGAAGTAGAATAAGATCTTCCCCCGCACTCTGTAATCAATTGCTCTATTGACTGAATGAGGTGTGAATGAGTGAGGCTTGGAAGACACCCACCTCCAGACAGCTACAACAGTTGAAGAGGGAATGGGAGCCAGAGCAAAGGACAATACAACTTGTCAAGTGGGCCCAATAAAGAAGAGCAGACATATTGATGGCCTCAGGGATTAGAAGCAAGCACCTTCTTTAGAAAACACCCTCTTTGAGCAGCATTGGGACAACACCCAGAGAAAAGCAGCACAAAGACCAACGGACCCAGACCCAGATTTTGAATCTGGTCTAGATTTGCATAAGAGGGAAGCTGCTATAAATGCGAGGTGTCTTGCAGAAGGACCCCGGATCTCGTCTTGTCACCATCAGACCATCGATTTGGATCGGTAGAAGTCCGGCTCCACCCCTCCCCCATCTAACTCACCTGGCCAGTGCAGTTAAGGGGAGCAACTAGTTGGTAACAACAGCAAGACGGAGTGTGTTTATGTCTGTGTGTGTGCGTGAATGCATGACTGTGATATATATCTCATGTGCATATCATAGAGTATTAATTGATACCTGTATTACTAATAAATGTGGCATTTTGCCTTAATCCCCCTGAAAAGTTCCTGTACAGTACTTTGAGTAAAACAGCGAGGGCCACAATACTCCAAAGAAAACAGCTGAGGACCGAAACCCCCCGGCCCTGCGGAAACACCCCCCACTCAGGACCTCCCAGCCTGGCGGAAACACCCCGCCCAGCCCTGCAGAAACAAACCCTCCTTCCCCAGCGCCGCCCCACCAAAACAGCTGTGGGTCAAAAAGGAAGGTTGGTGGTGGGGAGGTGTTACTTGATGTTAAATCAACCAGGGACTCCCAGCCAAAGAGGTGGCTGGGAGCCCTCAGGGTCAAATTAAAGGGCCTGGGGCTCTGACGACTGGGGGAACCCGGAGCTTTTCAGGGCTGGGGGCAGGGATTTAAAGGTCCCAGAGCTCCTGCTGCTGAGGGGAGCCTGAGCCCTTGAAATCCCAGCCTCACTCCATCCCCTGGAGCTGCCGCCAGGATTCAAAGGGCTCTGTGCTGCCTGCAGCCACAGGGATCCCTGAGCCCTTTAAATCTCAGCTGCTGCCGGGATTCAAAGGGCTCTGGGCTGCCCGTGGCGGTGGGGAGACCTGAGACCTTTAAACCTCAGCTGCGGCCGGGAATCTCTGCGAGCAGCCCAGAGCCCTTTGAATCCCGGCCGTGGCTGGCAGGCCGGCTTTAGGAAGTGCGGGGCCCCGCAGGGATGACTGGGGAAAAAAAAGCCTTTCAGTTCTTAACAACCGGTTCCCTATAAAAAGTTCTGCCACAGTATGTATTTTTTGTACCAGTAGGGTTACCATACGTCCGTATTTTCCTCCCAGATGGCGATTTAAGAACCAAAAAGCCTGACATGTCCGGGAAAGTACAGATGTATGTTAACCCTACCTAAAAGTTCTTTTTTAAAAAGATGGGTCTGAACTAGAAATGAGCTCTGCCACTCCCTTAGGGTGTGCTAGGGTGCAAATGTGTGGGTCCCAGCTGCTCCCTGCCCATCTCATTGAAGCAGGTGTGCAGGGTTACTTCCCTCGGAACTGCAGGGCACCAGTGAACATGGGGCTGGCTGGAGGTGGGGGAGGGGGAGGATGCGAGAGGTAGGGTCTGGCTGCAGGCTGGGCAAGGGGTGTGGGGCAGGCTGGAGACAAGAGGTGTGGGGTGGGCTGGCTGGCTTCAGGCAGGGCCACAGGGAGGGTGCTGCATGGGTTGGCAGGGCTGGAGACAAAGGAGTGTGGGACTGGCTGGCTTCAGGCAGCGGGGTGCGGCAGGGGTTGGCTGGAGACGGGTTGGTGCAGGGCTGAAGGCAAGGCAGGGGGTACGGGGTTGGCTGGAGACAGGGCAGGGGGTGCAGGGCTGGTGCGGGCAGGGCAGGCAGTGTGGCAGGGGCTGGCTGGAGACAGGGAAGGGGGTGCAGGGCTGGCTGGAGACAGGGGTTGGTGCAGGGCTGAAGGCAAGGCAGGGGGTGTGGGGCTGGCTGGAGATGGGCAGGCTGCAGGCAGGAACTGATGCAAGCAGGGCAGGAGGTGCGGGGCTGGTGCGGGCAGGGGGTGCAGCAGGGGCTGGCTGGGGATGGGCTGGCTGCAGGCAGGGCAGGGGGTGCAGGTACAGGGGGTACAGCCCATCCTCTATGGTGAGTGCCTCCTTCTCCTCCTCCTCCTCCCCCCTCTCCCACTAGGGTAGCAGCAGCAGCCTGGGGCTTGGGGGCTATTTCAAGGGCCCGAGGCGCCCCTGCTTCCACTGCCCCAGCTCTGTAAATAGCCGCGGGAACCCTGGGGAAGCGGCGGGGCTCCAGTGGCTATTTAAAGGGCCAGGGAGGTAGAAGCAATGGGAGTCCTGGACTTTTTAAATAGCCCCCAGAGCCCCGCAGCCATACCCCAGGGCTCCAGCAGCAGGGCTCTAGTGGCAATTTAAAGGGCCTGGGCTTCCAGCCCCTGCTGGGAGCCCCAGGCCTTTTAAATTGCCCCCTGGGGAAACTGGGCCACCCTGGTACAGCGCACTGGCTTTTGCTGGTACTGGGGCTTGGGTGCGGGGTCCTCTTAGGAGCGAGGCCGATTCAAGGGAATTGGTTAAATTGGCCTAAAGCCGGCCCTGGTGGCTGGGATTTAAAGAGCTCTGAGCTCCCCGCCCGCCTGCCCAGAGCCCTATAAATCCTGGCTGCGGCTGAGATTTAAAGAGCTCTGGGCTCCCTGCGGCTGCGGGCAGCTCAGAACCTTTTGAATCCCGGCCGCGGCTGAACTTTAAAGGGGTTTGGATTCCCCGCGGCTACGGGCAGCCCAGAGCCCTTTGATTCCCGGCTGCGGGACGCACAGTGAGACTTCACGGGCCGCACGTTGCCCGTGGGCCGTATGTTGTACAGGCCTGGCATGGAGGGGCAAAATAGGTAAGAAATTTCCGTGGCCTGTCACTAGCAAATAGTAGCCACCATGGATCCTGCCAGAGGTGGCTACATCTTAGCACTGTGGGAAGCAACCCTTCACAGAGACCATTTGTCTTGTGGTTTGGGATACTTCTCAAGACATGCTGCACTCAGAGTGACCCCCTCATCCTGTGCCAGCTGGAGAAAAGAAAAGGGGCCAGCCAACTCTCCCACTACCAGCTGCGAACCACTGATCCCCAAACAGGGGGAGGCCTCTGGCTTTGATGTGTATTAAATATCAGGCTGGTCTCTTTCTTTGGCAAATATCTAACAGAGCTAAAAGAGGGAACAAATGATCCTCAAAGGAGAGGGGAAAGACAATCACTGGGAAATGTAATCCCCTGCAACATCCAGAATGGAGAGCGACTCAGGGCAACAGGTTCCCCCGAAGGAAGAAGTTTTTGGGATTTAGAAACATAAGGAACAGCACAAAACTTGAGAGGATTGTTAATTGACATTTGATAATGACACAGAGGGAAAACCTGAGCTTTCAGATCAGTGTTCAGAAATGAAAGACAAAGGGTGGAAATCAGAGATTTTGGATCCATTTTGCAAATTATAGAAAGGAAAGTGGAAAATCAGAGGGATTTTATATCAGTTGTTGATAGGAGGTAAAATCTGAGTGTTTCACATGAATACTTGGTAAATGAATAAAGAGGAAATGGGCAACATTTGCAAACATTTTGTGTTCAATAATCTGAGAAAAGGTGTAAATCTGAGATTTTCTTATTATTTTATAATTAGAGACAGGAAAATCTCAGGGCATATTCAATTAGAAATAGACAACTAGAGAGAAGTGGGGCAAATGTTTAGGTTATTTTATTTGAATCTTTGAGATTTGCAAAGAAATTATGTCACAAACTGCATATTTGATAACATGAGAGGAAAACACCAAGATCTGAGGGGAGAGAGTCACTTTCCTGTCAGGGCCCAGTGCTCCCTCCCCCTCCCCCTCCGGGGTCTCTCACTCACTGGGGGCTCCAGGCGGGGCTGGTGCGGTCAGAGCCTGGGGCTGCCTAGGGGGCAGGTCCCAGCTGGAGAAAGCCCCCCCCACCCCGGCCAGGATAGGAATGTGCTACTGGTAGCAGCCTGGGGCTGGACCCTCTCTATGGGGGACACTTGCTCCCCCCTCCCCTTCCTGGCCCTTCCCACGCCCTGTTGCCAGCAGAGAGTGGCCCCCCCAGCCCAACCCAGAGGTGTCCCTGTCTCAGGCCCCCCCCAGCCTCTGCCCAGTTCAGAAATCACTCGGGGGAACCATTTCCCACCTACACAAGGACAAATCACTGCAGGTGAAAATGGGGAGAAACACCCCAAACCTGAGATCTGAACTGGCCATTGGCAAAGGGGAGAGAAAATGGGGCACAATGGGGGGAGGGGAACAGGGAACTTCTCAGGGGTTTGAGGGAAGGGGGTGTCAGCCTGGATGTTGCTTGTTGCTCTCTAGGGAGAAAGGGGGCAGGACAGGAGAGGAGGGGGATCTCCACGGAGGTGGCAGTGGTAATTCCGAGGGGATCTCAGCCCTCCCTTTTTCTCCCCGCTCCTCAGGGGTCACCTGCTCTTCTCCCCTCGCCCCCCGGCCATGTCTCGGCTGCACAGACATTTTCCATCCATCCCTTTCCCAGGTCTCCCCCCTCCGCAGCCCCTGCCCGACCCCACGCAGGGGCTGCTAGGTGTAATGCATGTTCAGTAGGGATTTCTCCCCTACTAATGCTGGGGTGTCCTTCTCCTATAGGTTAGTCTACTAATGATCTCCTCTTGGTGCCATGTGTGTCAGTTCATTGCCATGGCACTCGTGTGCTTAGACATCTGAGGATGCTCTACAGAAAAGCTCCTTGAGTGAGGTGATCCACAGGGAGTAGCTCAAAGCTCCAAAGTGCCTGGCCAGGGGCAGGACATTGGCACAGCAAGGGCGGGGTGTGGCAGTGACATCACAAAGGCCTTTTGCAGGACCTCACACTATTGGTCAAAGACTATTGGTGAGCAGGTGGTGACCTCACAGAGAGATCCTGACATCAGTCAGGGGCCAGGGGCTAGGGAAACCTCAGAGACCCCTGTGGCTTTGCTTCAGCAAGTCTCCTTCTCCAGGTCTCTGTCTGAGGACTGAGAGAGTATTCGGGTTCACGGACGTGAGCGCCAGGAGAAACCTCTTTCCAGTTTTCTCCTTTCCTTGTAGTGATTTTACTAGAAAACAGCCGTCCCTGTTTAGAAGGTAAGAGCCTCCTGGAGGTGTGAAACCTGTTCAGTCTGATCCATCTGGTGAGAGTTGAATTCTAGGCATGGAAAACATGAGCTTAAGGAGGCAGAATTTTATTCCGCACCTGGGATTTTGTCCCTTAGAATCATGGGGACATTAGGGTTTGTCCTTTGTGTTTCACCTTTTCCTCCATCCACCTGTCCCTCCCTCCTTTCTCTTCATCTCTTCTTTTGTCCTTTCTCCTGTTCCCCTCCCAACACCAGGACGAGTGTGTGCGTGTGTGTTGCGGGGGAGTGCTCTGCAGCTCTCACTGTGGGAGTTCCACCCAAAAATGTGAGGCTGAAATAGTGCTCAGGCAGTCAGGGCTGGATTAACCTTTTGTTGGCCCTGGCACCAAACATATTTGGGGGCCCCAGTGTAGTAACTGTGGGCTCCGAGTGTGGGCCTGGTGGGGCAGTGCCATTGGTGCCTTCGTATACCCGGTACTGAACCTCAGAGACATTTTTCATTTTGATCACACACCTCTCCATGACTATATGCATTGCCATACACAGCTCCCTCAGCCCGCGGGTTTTCTTATTGAGCTGTACACCCATGTGGGTTTACCAGTGTCCACAGTGAGCAGAACTTTCATAGTGACCAAGGAAACTCCCCACAGATTTATCTCTTTCCTCATTCAGACCTTCTCTAGCCACGTCTCCAGTACCCCCCATGTCACCAGTCACTGCATGTGGTCCTAGTCTCAGCTCAAAGTCCTAAAGCCAGCAGACACCTGATCATTTCTGACAGATCCCTCCCTCAGCCCCCATCCTGCCATGTGAGCAAGCCACCTGCAAACACCATTTCCCCAAAGTGAGGACTTAGCCCTTGGGAATCTGAAGACACCAGCGTCTCTCCCTCTGCTCCCATCTACATGCTAGTCTGCTACCTGGTCACCACCACCTCTCCCCATACTTGTTTCCTTTCTACTTTGGACATGCTCCCAACCAGCTGGAAGCTCCCTCTGCAAGCCTGACCTGCTCCCGCCTTCCCTGCTCCCCCGACATTCCTTTCCTACTGGTGACCTCTGTTCCTTGAGGTTAACTCCAGTGTCTTTAGGAGCTCTAGCTTAATGGCCCCAGGAGTCATAGAGCCACTTGTAGTTTCTCTAGCTACAGCCATGGGGCAACTGCCAGAGGCCAGCCTTAGACAGCTGCAGCTACTAGCCGCAGGAGCGGAGGCAATGCCAAGGCTGAGCATGCTTGAACCTTGCAAGGGCAGCACTAGGGACTCTAAATCCTCAGCACTGGCCCTAGGCAGCTGCAGACTCTGGAGTTAGGCACTTTCCTCCTCTAGGTTCCTGCATGGTTACAGAACTGCAGTAAAGTGGAACAATTATCAGCTTCTGTGATTGGAAGATGTCTGGATCCATCTAATAAGACCGTCCTACATAAATGAGGAAAGTTGAGGTGCCTTTATTATTCTTTTGTTCCATTCTTTGTTTCTATGGGGAATTTGCCAGTGCAATATCACTGTCTTCCTTTTAAACAAACAAAACTAAAAAAAAAAGTGTAATGGCTGTTGAAAATAGCAATTCCAGCCCTCGTTAGCACTGTGAAGACCCCAACGTTTGTTGCTCAATTTTCTCCTACTTTTTCTACAGTAAATGACAGTGGATCAGCATATTTGATTTGGGAGAAATGAAGTAACAGCTGCCCAAATTGAGCTTGAGCACTCCTGATTTTGAGGTGTTCAGATCTGGAAGGCAGGGGCTAGATTCCCTTTATGAATATTAGATACATCTGGAAAGGAAAAGTCAATTTCTATTTTCATGGCTCAGAAGTGGAAATCCTCCTGTCCTGTATCTGAAGCTGTCCAGGTCCAGTAGAGCCTCCCCTTCCTTACTTACCATTTTACCTTCTGGTGGGATCCACATACCTCCCTTGCCCAGCTTCAGATAGAGAGGGGCCCTGTCCAGTTAGTCCACCCAGTTCCATCTTTGGGGGCTGCCAGGCGAGGTCACACCAGCATCCCTAAGCCTGTCTGGGGAAGTCTTCTGAGGGTGCTACCTGGGCCAAAGCCTTCTACTCCTTGGTCACACCTCTTCCCTATTCACAGGTGGCACCCCCTTCTAGCAGCCAGCCAGCCAGCCCCAGCAAGCTGCAGCACATGGAGTCTCACAGCTTCCCCCCTCCCTTTCCTGTTGATAGCAGCCAAGGGAATGCTGGGAAATGTTCCTTCTCTGCTCCAAGGCAGGGAGCTGGTCAAGGAACTACAGCTCCCAGGGCCCTATGGGGTCTCAGCTCCCCTACTGAATATCCAGGCTGCTCTGAGGCTCCCTTTCTGCAGAGGGGAGGAAGTTACTGTTACAGGTCCCTTCAGAGCTTGGGCCTAGCACTATGGCACCATGTCAAATCCAGTACTGCTCCCAACTCTATCCAGCTCTGCTGCTGGCAGGATCCCTTCCTATTCTTTTTGTTTCTTGCCTCCCCTCCAAGGAGAAGCTCTGCATTGTTCCTGTGTGGGGAATTGAACCCAGGCTGTCTGGGTGAAAGCCAAGAATCCTAACCACTAGACCACATGGGACTTCCATAACACGTTTACATGTTCATATTCAATAACACAATTAAACGTAGCCATTCAAAGTAGCCATTTAAAAGAAGCCATTCAAAAAACTTCAAAAACAGACTTCAAAGAGAAATTGCAGAGTTACAACTGATCTGCAAACTTAACACCATTAATTTGAGCTTGAAGAGGGACTGGGGGTGACTGGCTCACTACAAAAGCAATTTTCCCTCTCTTGGTATTGACACCTCCCTGTCAATTACTTGGAGAGAGCCACATCCACCCTGACTGAATTAGCCTTCAACACTGGTTCTCCCCTTGTATGGTAACTCCCTTTACATCATGTTCCAATATATATTTATGCCTCTATCTGCAATTTTCACTCCATGCATCTGAAGAAGAGGGCTTTTTATCCACGAATGCTTGTGTCCAAATAAATCTGTTAGTTCTTAAGGTGTCACCGGACTCCTCGTTGTTTTTGTGAAATAAAAGCAAAATGCACTCTAAGCTGATCTTAACCCTTTCAATGTCCTTACAAACTTAGATGCTTCTCACCACAGGCCGGCTGGTGGCTTTTCAGCCAGGCTCTCCCCTTTCGTCAGCGCTTCAGTTGCTTGGTGTGGGGGTGTCTGTAGATGTAGGTGGACGAGAGAGACAAAGCATGGCAAATGTCTCTGCTTTTATCATGTCCTTTCTTCCCTCTTGGCTTTGCTCCCCCTTCAGAGTCAGGTGAGCATCACTGCGTCTCTCCAAGCAAGTCTGAGCAATTCCCCTGGGGTGTCCTCTTGCAGGTAAGTGATTGCACTGTAGCTCCCTTGCTGAACAATGGCTGTTGATGGGTTGTTTGACACCCTGTCCGGGTGTTGGTTACTTTCCTTGCTGTTGTCACTGGGGAGCTAATATTTGGCTGACTCCCCCACCTTACAGCATAGTGATAACCACACTGCACAATTCTCATAACTTCATATGCATGAATGGTAAACATCTATGGGTAGAGAAATGACTTTCAGCAGATCATATCCTTTCCCCTGATACCTTACAAGGCATGCTCTGTATATAAGATCACGATTATATGAAAATGAGGAATATGGGGGTTACAGCACACTCCCCCAAAGGTACAGAATGTCACACTGAGATTCTATTTTCATTTGTTATGTAACAGCATTAAAGAGATCCAGTGACTGACCAATGGCATTTTCAAGTGCTAAAATGGCAAGCGCTGTTGGTCTCTCATTGGCCATCAGCGACTGAAGATACGGTTTAATGAGCCAGAGCTTCAAGGCGAGGGTGGCTCTGTCCACTGCCTTCCGTTGCGCTGCTGGGCACCAAGTCCCTGGCGGTCAATATGTGAAGCTGGGAGAAGAGAGTGGGGTGGCAAGCGGTGGCAGAACTTTTGCCACCAGGGTCTAGCTGTCTAACTTCCTCTTCGTACTGCTGGGCCCCCGTTGCCTTCAGGTAACACAGGAACTAAGGCAGGAATAGGGTGAGGAAGCAAGTAAAGCCGAGCAAGGAAGGCAAAAGTTAATCTTATCTTCATGGGCAGCTCGCAATGACGTCCTTTTTCTGTGCCACAGCTGACAACAACATCCCAGACAGAAAAGTAACAGGCCAAAAAGAAACCTAGCAGATGCTGAAACAGTTCAGTTGGGAGCGTGCTAGACTAACAGGCTCTTCTATCCTCCTTTATGCACGGGCGGGATGTTTTCTGAGAGTGCAGCAGTTCCTTTAACTGCCACGAGTCCCTCATTTCAGGCTATGCAGCAGGAAAAGACAGCATGGGCTTCTGCACCGAGTTGGCCCACCTGACCTTTCATTCTTCTCTTGCTCTTTGTCAGCAAGGAGAAGAAAAAGAAGCTCTCCCTCAAGCTGGAGTCACACGGGCGAGGTAAGGACGACTTCCTGAGTGCTGGCTCCAGTCCTCTGCCCTGCCAGCTGACCTATCGAGGGGCTACCACCACATTCTCTAGATTTGTCCATCGGTCTGTGCCAGAGTGAGCAACAACCCAGTAGGTGGAGTTTCTGTAGTGTAGTGGTTATCACATTTGCTTAACACGCAAAAGGTCCCTGGTTCAAAACCAGGCAGAAACATGCTGGCTTTCTTTTCCCAGATCCCCTTGTTATTCAGAAAGGGCACTCCTCCTATTGGCCTGTCCCTGGGATAACTCCAACCCCTGCATGACAGAGGATGCTGACAGCAGTGGAGAAAGCACCTTGGTGTCAGGCTGGAGAACCTAGAGTAGTTAGGCCAGTCACCATTTGGAGGCTTGTGGCTTGGCCACCTCTGCTGTTGGAGGTTGGCCTATAGAGGCTCTCACTTCCTGCTGGGCTCCTTTGCGTGACTGGCCAAAGGAGGAAGTGAGGCAGGAATGGGGCAATAGAGGAAAGTTGAGCTGAGGAAGGCAGGGAAGAAGCTGTGCGGTTAAGTGGGGTTAGTAGAGCACCACATTTCATTCTGCAAAGCCTGGGGAGGTGTGGTTGGCTGCTGGGAGGTAGAATCCTGTGCCTGCCTCTTGGCTTCCCAGGAGTGGCTACTTGCAGCCCAGGAGAAGAAGGGAGGTTCTGGGTGAAAGGAAAACAAGCAAAGCTGAGTCCAAGTGGAGAATGGCGGCTCCTTTATGGCCAACCTGGGGGCATGACTGATGGTTTTAGAGGTGGAGGCTGGGCTGGCTATGAGCAACTGGGATCCAGGAAACCCCCACCTGCCCTTCTGAGGGCTGAACCCATGGAGGTGCGGTTGGCTGCTGAGAGACAGACCCCTGTGGCTGCCTGTTGGCATCCCAGGGATGGCTACTTGCAGCCCAGGAGAAGCGGGGTTCTGGGGGGAAGGAAAAGCAGCAATGGTGAGGCTGAGTGGGCTCCTTTCTGGCCGAGATGGTGGACTGTGGTGAGTCTGGGAGTTGCCTGTAAGCCATAAGTGGACGTAGTGCAGTGAAAACTGCTGCTCCATTCTGGCCGACCTGGGGGCGCCATGGATGACTTGGGAATGGGGGCAGGGCGCTGGCTGTGAGCAAATGGGATCCAGGAAGCCCCAGCCTGCCCCTCCAGGGGCCGAGTCTTCTTCTCTCCTGCCATGGGGAGCCCGACCTTAAGCCTGCCCAGCATGTGCAGCAGCTCGAGCATTAAGCCTTCCTGTGTGCATAACTGAACTACGCCCTAGTGTAATAAGGTGTAAAGTTTAGATTGTGAATTTATCTTTAATTTCCATGGTAATTTACTTTGATCTTTTATTCCTACCACTTATAATCCTTAAAACTCCATCTTTCTGTAGTTAATAAATCTGTTTTATGCTCTACTTAAACTGGTGTATTTTGCTTGAAGTTCTTGGGAAATCTCAGCTCCATTACAAGGCTGGTTCATGTACTATTCACAGTGAGGGAGGGGTGGACCCTGTGTAATAAACTCACACTGATCAGGCTTCTGATTAAGGCAAGATGGTATGATCCAGGGGTGCAAGGCTGCAGAGCTGTAGGGGGGGCGACTTTCTATCATTAGTGTTATGAGTGGCTGCAGAAGCATTCATGTAATTCAGTTGGCTGTGTCCCTACCTACAGATGTCTGTGTAAGTGCAATATCTGCCAGAGATTCACAGCTTGTCTCAGCATCACATGTGTGAGAGGGAGCCCAGGTGGTGGGACAAAGGGCTCAGGGGTGCCACTGTTCAGTTGCATCCCATAGATCCCATCACAGACTTTCAACAACCACAGCGGGTGCTCACTGAGACAGAGAGAGAGATGCCACAATAGTGATATCCAGTGCCAGCAGACATCAAACTATCAGAAATTCTGTGAACAGAGAAGACCCTGCTAGTGGAAAATGGCTTGTGAGGTATCATTAGAAAATGCATAACCTACTGAATATTATCCTCCTGTTAAAATGTGTAGTAACACTGTATGGAAAATTGTGAGATTTTACAGTATGATATTACTGAAAAAGTTACAGTTCTGGGGAACACCCACAGACCAGTTCCTCAGAGACAGCAAGGCAAACAGCTGGTCAAACAGCCATTCTCCTGCAGGGGGAAGGTGTGAAGACATTAAGGGCTGGTCTACACTACGGGGGGAAATCGATCTTAGATACGCAAATTCAGCTACGTGAATAACGTAACTGAAGTCGAATATCTAAGATCGGATTACTCACCCATCCTCACCGCGCGGGATCGATGTCCGCGGCTCCCCCTGTCAAATCAGCAACTCCGTTGGGGTTGGTGTTGTTCCGGAATCGATATAAGCGCGCTCGGGGATCGATATATGGCGTCTAGATGAGACGCCATATATCGATCCCCGAGCAATCGATTTTAACCCGCCGATACGGTGGGTAGTCTAGATGTAGCCTTACATTCCATCACAGGGACCTATTGAGGCTGTTGTGGAAAACGACCACAGGATTAATATTTGAATCAGCTCAGCCTGAGGCTCTTTTCTTGGTTACAAGCACGCAGGGGGCGACAGCTATTGGAATACTGTTCCTGAGCTAAAAATCACACAAGCCTTTTACAGCTTAAAACCACAAACAATGACACATACGTTGCACGTTAATTTCCTTATTTGGAATATACTGCAAAATATGATGCAGGTCAAAAGCAAGCTGAACAATCAGTTTTCCATATTTGGCCTTTCCTGTTATTTTTATTACACCTGGTGATATGGGAGCAAGACTCTCCATGTCTCAAGAAATGTCACTACCAACCTAGGCCATTTTCACATGCTGGGGTGCAATCCAGATCGGCGAGGAGTTGTGTCATCTGTAATCCTGGGTGAGATTCAGTGTTCTGCTGCTGGAGCTCCCCTGTCTGGATACTCCCAGCCAGCGTTCAAGGACGCACTGAGTGTCTGTATGATAAGTAACCCTGGACTGGCAGCTCTGACTCCAGCCGCCTGCTTGTTACACCCCAAGCACATTCTGGTTTGGGTAGAGAAGGCTCAGGGTTTGAGAGAAGGCTGGGGGTAGGAAGCTTCTGTTCATTATGCTGGACCTAACCCCAGTTTTACTAGAGTAAAGAGGAGATATTTGACATTGTGTGATGCTGCTCCTGTGCTCTGTTCCCAAAGTGTTCTGCAGAAGAGGAGGGTCTCTGGTAGTATGTATATTACTGGCCTATTGGGGTGATGCTGAAACAGGACAGGGTACAGATGGCATTGTGGGGGTGGCATGAACCTTCACTCTTCATTTCCCCTTCCAAGAACAGAAGGGACAGGAATCCTTACCCAGCAAGACCATCGTCTCATAGTTCCCCTGCATGACATCTCTGTAGAGGGCTCTCTGAGTGGGGTCCAGCAGAGTCCCCTCTTCCCTGGAGAAATACATAGCCACCTCCTCGAAGGTCACCGGCCCCTGAAAGAGCAGGAGTCCAATACTCAGTACCTGCTGACCCACTCACAACCCCACTATTCACGGAACAGCAGCACCAGGGAAATGGAAGCTCCGGGAGGCACATGTTAACAGAGTCCCAACCCACCTTGCTTACAGCAGCCAGGAGGCATCAGAGGGTAGAAAGAGAGAACCTTTGTGTCTCCCATCTGACAGACAGAAGCAGGGTCTTCACATTTATCACATAGCTACTAGCCAGAGCTTAATATAGGAGATGGGGCTGTCTCTGGACCCTGATAGTGGCTCCCTGGTAGGAATCCAAGCACTCTCCAAATAAAATATATGGAAGAAAGGGGAAGTCAATCATAAAGAATAGAAGTTAGAAGGTCAGAATTGTAGTGCCCATTAACAAAGGCTTAGAGAAAATAGAGCCTATCAAACTAACGGGATATCCTTATTGGATGAGATCAAAAGTTTGGTTGCAGCTAATAGTATTGATGTAATATACCTAAACTTCCGTAAGGGACATGACTTGATTAGCACAATATTTTTACTAAAAAAAACTAGAATGATACAAAATAAACACGGCATACATTAAATAGATTCAAAACTCTGATAGTAAATGGGGAACCATGATCGAGTGGATTTCTTTCTAGCAGGTTCCTGCAGAGATTGGTTCTTGGCCCTGTGCTATTTAACATTCTTATCCATGACTTAGAAGAGAGTACAAAATCATCACTGATAAAGTTTACAGTTGCCACAAAGATTGGGGTTGGTGGTAATTAATGAAATGTCAGTAGATTCAGGCTCCATCGCTGAGAGTCTGGGAAGTTGTCCCAGCCCTGGCTGGAGGGTTATTTCCTGTTCCACAAAGAGGGGAAGTTCCATTCCCAACTCCTGTGCCTTGAAATTAGGACCTATCTGACACTACACCCCCATATTCATCATAGTGGTATGATTATAATATGATTAGGACATAATTATGATCTATTTTGTAGAAGATGCATCATGTGTGGTGTCACTGGAAAAGTTCTGATTTGCTGAATATGATTATCCTATTTGTGTGCACATATCATGTTCGTATCTGAAGTTATGGATATTGACTCTGTATCTGTATTTCAAATGTGCTTACTCTGGGTAACACCCACAATGAGCCTTTCAGGTACAACAGTGAAGAAGCCAGACAGTGCTGATGGCTCAACAAAGACAATGGACTGTGGAAGAGCTTAGCCTTCCTGTGAATGTTTCAGCCAGCCTATGAGTCATGGCTACTATGACTCAGCAGGGCCTGTGACCAGACCACATGACACTAAACTCCATTTTAGTACCTGTATTTTTCCACAAACTGGACTAGGAACTGAGTTTGGAACAAAAGGTTCCCACCATATGGAAAAGCTACATAAGGTGGGGTGTGACATCATCTCTTGGCCTCATTCTCCACACAAGAGAACTTCTGGAAACACCTGAGAAACAAAAACGGATGTGGGGGAAGTGCTGCTCCCAGGATCAAGAGATTTCTAGCTTGTGTATGGAAACTTGGGGGACTGCTTGTACCATCAGTCAGGGTGAGAAATTGCTAATTCAAATTCTATCCATCTAGTATGTTAGGCTTAGTCTGAGTTTTGGTTATTTGCTAAATAATCTGCTTTGATCTGTTTGTTATCACTTATAATCACTTAATCTATCTTTCTGCAGTTAATAAACTTGTTTGATGCTTTATCTTAACCAGCGTATTTTGAGTGAAGTGTCTGGGGAAAATCTCAGCTTGTTGTGCACATCTGTCCCATATCGAGGGGAAGGGGAACTACATTAATGAGCTTGTATTATAGAGATCTCTGTGCACTATAAGATGGTATCATTCTGGATTTATACTACAGCAAGTGTGCAAGGTTGGGGAGTGGGAAATTGGCTCTTGTCTTCTATCTGTCCTTGAGTGGCTTAGGTAACACACTCAGGTAGCTTAGTTGGCTGCATGGCGCCACCTGCTGTTGTGTTGGGTGATAACAGGGCCTGGAGAGGCTGGCGAAATCTCCAGCAAAGCAGTGTGAGAAGGGCCAGCCCAGCGTGAGGGTTAGAGGACACAGCAGTTCCCAGAAGCTCCACAAACTGCCTCCTGGGGGTGACAACCCATCACGCCCTACACTACACAAGTCTCAGCAGGTTTGTCACATGCTGTCCCCTCCCTTTCTCCACCCGAGATATTTCCTGCTTCCCACCACCTCTAGCAATTCCCACCCTCTTATGCATTTACTGCTCCTCAACCTCCAAGCAGAGCCCGCCACCCTGATAATCTCTTACCTGAGACAGCTCCATTGCAGCCATTTCCTTGCCCCTGGGAGGACGAGATGATCTGCAGCGAAACATGGATGTTATTCTCTGGCCTGCCGGGGTGAAAAGGGCAAGGTGTGAGAATTCAGACTAGGCTTTTGTCCATTCCACAAGCCGATTCCCCCCAGCTTTTCCCCTGCTAATGCACATTCTAGGTTCTAGCACACTGTGAAGCACAGAGTGACCTTATTCCAGTACAGGCCTAGCCCCCTCCCACCAGGGTGTAACCCTCTGACACATGGGGAAACCCTCCCAGTAACAGTCTCTCTCTTACACGTATCAAGTTTGCGGACAACACCAAGCTGGGAGGGGTTGTAAGTGCTTTGGAGGATTGGATTAAAATTCAAAATGATCTGGACAAACGGGAGAAATGATCTGAAGTAAATAGGATCAAATTCAGTAGAGACAAGTGCAAAGTACTCCACGTTGGAAGGAACAATCGGAGGCCAGAGAAGAGCAGAAACAAAGGAGTCACTTTGGGGGATTCTCCCTGTCATTGTCCCCAAGGCAGCTGTCTCAGGTTTACAAAGGTGTTTCATGTTCCAGCCTTTGTACAGTCTCTCCTGGGAGTGCCCCTTTCATGGACTGGGCCTAGTTTTAGTTTTTGGTAGTTAACAAGCTTGGTTTATTGTTCATCTAACCAGTATGTGTGGATTGAAGTGTGTTGGAAACTCTGTTTGGGATAACAAGCTGGTGCATGTCATTTTCCGCTGATGAAATGACAGACTTCATATGAGCTTGGGTCGTTCAGTAGCGTGCTGGACAGTGCAAGATGCACATTTCTGGGGGAAAGTTGGGCACTTGAGAATTTGCTGGTTTTCTCCTGAGGTGTAATTCATGAGTGGCTGTCTAGCAGCACTCAATACTGTGTAGCTGGGAGTGAGTTACATGCTGGAGACTGTGTGTTAATTGGCCAAGAGGGGCTGTTCTCGCAGGAAAACAGTGGAAAAGGCACCCCATGCTGGAGGACTGAGGTACAGCTATTTAACAGTCCAGATTGTACTCTGGGTAACATCACAGACACTCATTATGACAGAGCCTCTTACAACACAGAGAAAGTAAATCCATGTCCCAGAAATCGAAGACTCCAGACAGAGGGCAAGTGTCCCTGGCACTGCTTCTTGCTGACAGAGAGGTTCAGAGACAGTGCGAGAATCCTGGGGAAGCTGGGAACAGGAAGCATGGGCTGGCGGGGTTCGGTGGAGAAAGGGAACAGGAAGGGCAGGGATATTACTGAATCCAAGATCTCAGCAGTACTAGATGACAGGATAGCACATAGTGCAGCCCATTGGAAAACACAATCCCAACTATACATACAAAATGATGGGGTCTAAATTAGTTGTTTCCACTCAAGAGAGTGATCTTGGAGTCACTGTGGATAGTTCTCTGAAAACATCCACTCAATGTGCAGCAGCAGTGAAAAAAAGTGAACAATGTAGGAAATAATTAAGAAAGTGATAGATATGACAGAATATCTCATAGATCATATTTGTAAAAACAGCAAATAAATCCATGATACACCCACATCTTGAATACTGCATGCACATGTCACCCCATCTCAAAAATAGAAATATTGGAATTGGAAAAGGTTCAGAAAAGGGCAAGAAAAATGATTAGGGGTATGGGACAGTTATGCCAGACCTAACCCCCAGTTTCACTTGAGCAAACAGGAGATATTTGACACTGTGCAATACGGCTCCTGTGCTCTGTTCCCAAAGTGTTCTGCAGCAGAGGAGGGTCTCTGGTATTATGTGTGTCACTGGCCTATTGGGGTGATGCTGAAACAGGACAGGGTACAGATGGCATTGTGGGGGTGGCGTGAACCTTCACTCTTCATTTCCCCTTCCAAGAACAGAAGGGACAGGAACCCTTACCCAGCGAGGTCACAGTCTCATAGTTCTCCTGCATGACATCCCAGTAGAGGGGATGGGGTGAGTGGGGTCCAGCAGAGCCCACTCTTCCCTGGTGAAATACATAGCCATCTCCTTGAAGGTCACCAGCCCCTGAAAGAGTAAGAGTCCAACACTAAGGACTTGCTGCCCCACTATTTGTGGCAGAGAAGAGTGAATCAAATGGAAGCTCTGGGTGGATCATAGTCAGGAGAGTCCCACCTCAACCTGGCTCAGAGTATCCAGCAAATGCCAGGGTGAGGGGATGAAGAGAGAGCCCCTTATCTCTCCCAGCATATCCATCACCCCCCTACTAGCCACTGACTGATACAGGAGATGGAGCCCCTAGCAGGGTCCAGGGAGAGCTCGCTGGTAGGATGCCCAACACCCTCCTCATTGTGAGGAGCGGGATAGGAAGGGAGAGGCAGCTCCAATAAGCCTGACTCATGGGTGTCCCCTTTATATCTCACAGCAGCTGATGGTTAATGAGGTCAGGCTCCAGCACTAGGAGTCTGGTCAGTTTGACTAGCTCCATGTAGGTGGGTTATTTTCTCTCTTCACAAATTAGGGCATTTCCACCTCCAAACCTCCTGGGTCTGTTCCTAGAATCTAGGCCACTTAGTAAATAACTCCCAGCAGGTCTGCCACACCCTGGCCTCCTCCTTTCCCCACGCTGTGAATTTCCTGCCCCGCTCCAACCTCCAAACCAGACTCTGCAAACCTTCCCACCTCTGGTGTATTTGCTCTCCCTTTCCTCCAGCAGGAACCCACCAGCAACCCCCCGATAATCTCTACCTGGACTGACTCCACTGCAGCCATTTCTCTTCCCTGTCCCACGCCAGGCTGGGATGAGCTGGAGCAAAACATTCTGCAGCCTGTCTGGGGGAGAAGGGCAGTTGTGGGCGTTTCAGAACCGGTTTTAGTTAATTTCACATCACAATTCCCCCAGGCCCTTTCCCTGCAGACAGACACCCTAGATTCTGTCATGCTGGGAAATGCTCAATCTGTTTATTACAATTTAGACCTGGCCCCTCCTGCCAGGCTAAGTCCACAGACACATTTTTAACCTCCCTTCTCTCTCCCCTCACCCCTTCTCTGAACACAAGGCTAGATAAGAGCAGAACCAAAGGAGTCACTGTGGGGGATTCCCTCAGACACTGACCCCACGGCAGCCACACCCCAGCAGGGGGAATATGGAGTCAGGAACTGGCTTTTGCTCTGTCTGATCCTTGTTTTGTTCACTGGAAAGTGGTTCTGCCCCAGGATGCAGCAATACATGTGTCTGGGTGGACTAGAGAGCTGGAAATCTCTCCCCCACATTCATTTCTCCCACTGCCCCTTTCAGTCTCTCCTTCCCCTGTCCTCTCTCCCTGCCCCTCTGGCTGGGACAGTCCCATTCCTGGGGGCTTTGCTCTCCCATGGCTGGATTTCCTCCTGGCAACCGCTAATGGGAGGAGAAATGAGGTGGTATTGTTTGTGCAGAGTCACTTTCTTGCCAGACCCTAGGACATTCCCTGAGGTCTTTCAGTTACCTGGAGACTCTGGCTCAGAATTTAGTAGTAACAGGGCCCAGGACTGCCCTAGGGGGCTAGGACCAGCTGCAGAAAGTCATCCCCTGGGCCGGGCAGAGAAGAAGCTTTAATTAAGGTCACTTCCCAGCACAGAGCCCCACTGGGGGAGCAGCAGCTGCCAAGCCTGGTCTCCCAGATCACAATGGAGGCTGCAGCATCTGACCCAGGAAGCTGAACCCCAATATCCTGAGCAGAGAGGGACGGAGTGTATGAGCAGCTTCCCTCCTTTAGCTCTCTGGGGAGAGCAGCTAATGGGAGCCCCTCCTCACAGGGAGAATGGCTGATCTCATTTGACCCACTGTCCATCTGGAATCACTCCTTGTCTTTCCATACAGTGATTCTGGATTAACAACGGTCTCAATGACACCGGATTTCAGAAAGAATGAGTTCAGAACGCTGTGGAAAAGACCATCGTGTGGCAGTGCTGACTCCCTTCCCACCTCCCTCACCCCCGCAGATCTAGGACAAGGACTGGGGGCAAAAATTTTCCAAACGGAACCGAAAGTTCCTGCAGTTTTCAAAAGAGGAGAAAAGTAAATTCTGTGAATTCACACTAACAGTGTTTGCTAAGTGGACAGAAAGTTATCACAGTGACAGGGCACGTGACTGGGGAATGGACTTGGTGACCTGGTGACTAGGAGCCAGGACTCTGGTACAAGTTGTCCAGAGAGAAGGATCATGGTTAGCAGCAGCCCCCAGACACCCCCTAGTACCCAGAGCCCAGACCCCCCAGCCAGGGGCCCCAGACACCCCCCAGCCAGGATCCCATCAGATATTCCCTGGGACGCAGCCCCCAGAGTCCCTGGCCAGGGACCCCAGATACCCCTCAAAGCCCCACCGGCCAGAGAACCCCCACCACACCATGATTGCCAGGTTGGGAATCCCAAAGGGTTCCCCCTACCAAGAGCCCCCAGCAGCCAGGGACCCCCTCAAGGGACCCCCTACCCACTGGGAACTCAGTCCCTCACTGCCTGCCTAGGAACTTCCCCACTCTCCAGAACGATCTACCCTGACATTTGCCTGGGACCCTCTCCTCTGCCCAGTGTGACCCCCTGATGCTTTACAGTGCGACCCATCACTCTGCTTCCCTGGCATGCCCTCACCTAGTGCCAGGGATCCCCTCCCCCAGCTCTGTGCACTGGGCATGGCAACAAAACCAGGAACCAGCGGGGGAAGCACAGACAGAGCCCCTGGCACAGAACCAGGCTCCCTCTAACCCTCTGTCCCGCCTCCCCAAGAGACACCCACCCCCACTGTTCTGCAGCCACCAGGCCCCCAGCGATACCCACCTCCAGGACCCATAGCCTCAGGGATGGGCACATCAGAACCACCACCCCCGAAAACCCCAAACCTCCACAACCCACCAACCTGACTAGGGTACCCCCTGCCCAGCCACCCAGAGGCCTCCCCCTACCACAATGCCCCTTCAGCTGCAATCTCCCCACACAGACACCTTCCCTGCCCCTGCAAGTGTTACCTCACAGAGTGTGAGAAGTGGCTAGAAAGTTAACACCACCTCCTGCTGGCCAGTCACACAGGCAGAGGGAGCCTGGGGAGTGCTTCTTTAACAGGAGAATGGAAGGCCTGGAGGGCAAGAAAGATCCACGGGCTGTCACTAGCAAATAATGGCCACCATGGATCCACCCCAGAGGCGGCTGCATCTTAGCACATTGGGAAACAACCCATCATATTCAATTAGAAATAAAACAACTAGAGAGAAGTGGGGCAAATGTTTGCGGTATTTTATATCAATCTTTGAGACACGCAGAGAGAACCCTGTCACAAACGACATTTGATAACATGAGAGAAAACCACCAAGATCGGAGGGGATTTGATGTTGCTATTAAATAACTAGTGGAAAAGGGGGACTGTTGGACTGGATTTTATATGACTGTCCAATACATAAACAGAATGTGATGGTGCCCCCCGGCCACGGGGCAACCATTCACGTGAGCAGCTCAGAGCCCTTTGAGGAGCTGATTTAAGGGCAGGGGGGGAGCTGGAAGGCTCCCTGGACAATGGAAGGGGGCCGCAGGGGAATTGGGAAATGGGGTCTGGGCAGTCTCCATGGGGGATGTGCTCCTCCCTTCCCTTCCCTGCCCTGGCAGAGAACGGGAACCTCATCCCATCCCACTCCAGTGGGAGCCATGTTCTGGGGAATGACCCAGGGCAACAATTTCCCACCCAAACAAGGACAAATCGCTGCAGATGAAATGGGTGGGAAAATCCACCCCCCATCGGAGAGATTTTAAATTGACATTTGAGAAGTATGGAGAGAAAAGGGAAAATCAGAGGCAATTAGAGAGCTGATCATTGGCGGAGGGGAGAGGAGAATCTCCCTGGATTTTATAGCCACGTGTGATAATGAGAGAGAAAAGGGGAAAGCTTGAGAGAATGTGTGTGTGGGAGGAAGTGGCAAAAACAGGGACAGGATCCAGTTAACTCACCTCCCTCCCACCCCGGGAATGTCCTGGCTGCACAGAGACAGATCTACACCCCCACCCCAGTGACCTCCCCCACCTGCAACTCCGGCTTCTCCTCCCCCCTCGACACCTCCGCCCTCACACCAAAGGGGGGGGCTCTGCCAGCGCCTCACCCTGAGCTCAACTCCTGCTCCTCCCCCCAGCCCGGATTGTTCCCTTTAGCCCCCCACGAACCCTGCCTCCAGCTACCTGACCCCCCCTACCCATCAATTTCCTGCTCTGCGCCCGCCCCTCCCACGCTCCCTGTCACTTCCCCGCCCCGCTCCAGCCCCGCCCCCAGCGCCCGGCGGAACGTTACCGCTGGTCCGGGCAGGGGGAAGGGCAGCGGCTTCAGCGGCTGTTACTGGGTATGCGCAGTGCCCGGGAGTAGCACATTGCTATGGGGAGGGATTTAATACACCGCCCCCCCCCGCCTGTCCCGGGGTTCGCCCCTCCCCCCCACACGACGGCCGGGCCCCGGCCCCCGCATCCCAGCAGGGCGGGCGGGCGGATCCTCCTGCAGCTCCACTGGGGCTGAGACGCCTTCAAGGCTTCTCCCAGGCTCCCTGGGGCAGAGTCACTTTCCTGCCCCCCAGCGCCTCTCATTCCCCGGGGGCTCCGGGTCACAATGTCCCACCGCCCTTCCCCCGCCTGCAGCTCCAGCTTCTCCCCTCCCGCCCCCGCCAGCCACACCAAGGGGAACCCCCGGGCCCCAGTCTCTGTCCCCACCTGGATCCCAGCGGGGCCGGGGGCAGATCCTGGCTGCAGCTGAGAACAGCGGCTCGGGCAGCTCCAGCGCTGCTGGCAGCACGTGGAGAACCAGAAAGCAGCTGTTCACCCCGGGCTCGGTGTCACAATGTGCCAGAGCCCCGCCCCCAGGAGCTGCCCTGCCCATGGGCTGTGCCAGAGCCCCGCCCCCAGGAGCTGCCCCGCCCCCAGGCTGTGCCAGAGCCCCACCCCCAGGAGCTGCCCTGCCCATAGGCTGTGCCAGAGCCCCGCCCCCAGGAGCTGCTCCGCCCCCGCTCTGTGCCAGAGCCCCGCCCCCAGGAGCTGCTCCGCCCCCGCTCTGTGCTGGAGCCCCGCCCCCAGGAGCTGCCCTGCCCATGGGCTGTGCCAGAGCCCCGCCCCGAGGAGCTGCCCTGCCCCCGAGCTGAGCCAGAGCCCCGCCCCCAGGAGCTGTCCGCACCTGGGATGTGTCAGAGCCCCGCCCCCTGGAATTTCCCCATGTTGGGTCTCTGAGCTTTGTTCTCCTGCCGCCTTCTTCCCAGCACCCCCTGCTCCCTTCCTGTGTCTGCAAACACCCCCCCTCCCCCGGGGCCGGCTGCAGTGCTCGCTGAGGCTGACTCCAGTGGCTGAAGTTGCCTCCATCTCTGCTTCACCTGGAGGGGGAGAGACAAAGAGAGGAGATGGTCCCAGGGTGTGAAACCAGAATCAGGGGGCAAGGAGAGAAGGACTGTTTGGAAAGGTGGGGTTTTTTTGTGGGGGGGGTGAGCCAGAGGGATTCAGAAGAAGTTGGGCAGCAGAGGCTCAGGGAAATTGAGGGGAACCTCCTGGGTGTCTCAGCGTTGCCCAGGGTTTGTACAGCACCTTGCATAATATGGGGTCTGATCTCAGTCATGGTCTGTGCAGCACCTGGGAGCCCTGATGTCTGTTTCCTGATCACAGGCTCTGGGAATGGAGAGAGGGAAACCTCAGCACCTGAAGGTTAATGCAGCCCTGTGTGCAACCCCTGCTAGGGTGATCCGACAGCAAATGTGAAAAATTGGGATGGGGGTGGGGTTAATAGGCACCTATATAAGAAAAAGACCCAAAAATCGGGACATCTAGTCATGCTAGTCCCTGCTGTTCTCATAAGGGGTCGGCTTAGAGAGGGTTTGGCTACACTTGCAGCTGTCCAGCGCTGGGAGTTAAAGCTGTCTTCCTACAGCTGTTTAGGGAAAGCGCTGCAGTGTGGACACACTGACAGCTACCAGCACTCTGTCATGGCCACATTTGCAGCGCTGTTGGGAGTGGTGCATTATGGGCAGCTATCCCAGCATTCAAGTGGCTGCAATGTGCTTTTCAAAAGAGGAGGGTGGGGTGGAGTGTGACACGGAGCGTGGGGGAGACAGAGCGAGTGGATTTTTGGAGCTGACACTGTGTCAGCTCCCTGCCTGGCAAGTTCAAGCCTCCTCCCCCACCCCTCTCTCATTCACTAAATGCAAATAGCCGCCTTTGTTCTTTTCCTCACAGACCAGATAAGCCGCTGATCCAAAACAGACCCCCCCTCCCCCGTGCCCACCCGGCTGCTTCTCTCCTCAAGCAAACACCAGCTGTGGGTGTTCCAAAGGGATCCCCCTGCCTCTGCTCATTCACTGCAAACAGTAACTATGTTTGGTTTTCAGATAAGCAGCTCCGGGAGCCTTGAGCTCACAGCAAAGCAAACAGAGGCATCACACCAAAACAAAGAGCGTTATCTCTACTTAAAAGCATTATGGGAAGGTTCCGGAGGTCAGTGACAGCGTAGTAAGATTAATCACTGTTTACACTGGCACCCCAGCGCTGCATCACCAGCTCTGTTCTCTTTATTCCTCTGGTCGAGGTGGAGCACATGCAGCACTGTAGCCAGGGAGATACAGCGCTGTATGTGCCTTGCCAGTGTGGACGGGGAGTAAGTTACAGCGCTGTAAAGCCACCACCTGCACTGTAACTCTCCAGTGTAGCCAAGGCCTGAGTTGTAGTAATAATAGCAGCCAAGAATCCGGTGGCACCTTATAGACTAACAGACGTATTGGAGCATGAGCTGTCGTGGGTGAATACCCACTTCGTCAGATGCAACAATAGTCCCCTATGGGCTAGTGGTCAGGATTCCTGGTTTTCACCCAGGTGGCCTGGGTTCAACTTCTGGTGTGGGAAGAGTGCAGAGCTTTTGCCCAGAGTGGAGGCAGGAAATGAAAGGAACAGGAAGGGATCCTGCCAGCAGTGGAGTTAGACAGTGTAGGGAGGGGACCCCAGAAGTGGGGGTGGGGCAGTGGTTTGGGGGGAGATGAGGGAAGGATCCCAGCAGTGCGGGAAGTTGACAACCTGGAGAGCACAGGCCTGGAATGGGGACCTGGAAGAGTGAATGTGTCCCTCTAAACCCATCAACTGCAGACTAGGCAGGCTTGGAAGAATTGTGTATTTGTTGGTAAATGTCAATTTCTGTGTAAACACACAACCCAATGGCAAAATATTTCCATCAATATTCATCAAAATTGACAGATGGGCAAAGTAAGAAACATGCTGCTTGAGAACTTATCATGTTGTAGGAGCAGCAGTGATCTGTATGCTCTGTATAACCTGTATGCTCAAAAGGTCTGTTAAACTCCCCCAGCTTGTGTCCTTTCCCGCTTTGAATGCCTGTGAAGTGGCTTTCCCACTCTCCTTTGTACCTCCAGTGAATGCCCTTCACCCGGCCCATCTGGCCAGTGGTTCGCTGTGTTACATTCTATTGCACCTCAGGGAGACTGATCTTCATCGCACTGTCCATCGCTGCGCTGTGGGACACTTACCTTAAAGGATCCTGACATCTCCACTGCCAGGCCTGTCCTGGGAGCGTGAGTATGAGTGTGACACCTTCCCCCATCCCTTCTTTTGAGCTTAGCTATCAAGCTAATAAATGTGCTGCTTTCTGCCAGACTCTGGGGGGGAGGGGCATTATTAGTCCTCTCTAAGCTTACTAACTGACCCAATTTTGGGTAACACAAGCAACATTGTTTGATCTGTTATTGTACCAAAGGGGGAGATGGTTGTCTATAAAGGAGGGTGAAGACTAAATGCCTCTGATGAGAATGGGATTTGAACCCATGCAGGCAGAGCATAATGGGGTAGCAGTCCATCACCTTAACCACTCGGTCACCTCATCTGAGCTGTCAAAAAACAGACAGGAGGAGAAATCTAAGGCCGGCAGAGATAGGGACACTAAGGAGTTTTTAAATACTAAGCGAAAGCAGGGTTTGAATGAGCTCCCCTCTCTCACCTAGTGAGGAGCTGGGGAAAGACTTCCGGAACAGACCGTGTTTGCATAGACACACCTACTCTGCCTAGCTATGCAGCATGATGGGGCCGCTTCCCCAAAATGACCAGTTTGGGATGGTCTTGGGTTACAAATGACTTTAGGATTGAGTGGAATGAAATGTTATTCTCCTTCCTGTATGAGTGAAGGGCAGCAGAACATACCTAGTCCGTCCTGATGGAGGGGTAGGTGAGTGAGGAATAGCTTTTATTGGACTGCAGAGAAGTGATTGAGGACGTCACCCTAAACCAGTGGTCCCCAAACATTTCACATTGTGCCCTCTTAGCCATGGCTGTGGCCCCTCGGAAGCCACGGTCAAGAACCGGGGCTGGGAGGAGTGGGGCTGTTGCTTGCTGGGGTGAGGGGTGCGGACAGGGGTAAAGGGGTCATAGACTCATAGACTCATAGGTCAGAAGGGACCAATCTGATCATCTAGTCTGACCTCCTGCACAAGGCAGGCCACAGAACCCCACCCATCCAATTTTATAACAACTCCTATCCCAGGACCGAGTTATTGAAATCCTCAAAAATGGTTTGAAGACCTCAAGCTGCAGAGACACCACCAGCAAGCGACCCGTGCCCCACGCTGCAGGGGAAGGCAAAAAACCTCCAGGGCACCTGCCAATCCGCCCTGGAGGAAAATTCCTTCCCGACCCCAAATATGGCGATCAGCTAAACCCTGAGCATGTGGGCAAGAGTCACCAGCTAGCACCCAAGAAGGAATTCTCCGCAGCAACTCAGTACCCATCGCATGCAACATCTCCCCGCAGACCATTGAGCAGACCTGTCTGGTGGTAATTCAAGATCAATTGCCCAAATTAACGATCCTATCATAACATCCCCTCCATATACTTATCAAGCTTTGTCTTAAAGCCAGGAAAGTCTTGTGCCCCTACTACTTCCCTCGGAAGGCTATTCCAGAACTTCACTCCCCTAATGGTCAGAAACCTTCGTCTAATTTCAAGTCTAAACTTCCTAATATCCAGTTTATACCCATTCGTCCTCGTGGCTACATTAGTACTAAACTTAAATAATTCCTCTCCCTCCCTAACGTTAACCCCCTTGATATATTTATATAGGGCGAGCATATCCCCCCTCAGCCTTCTTTTGGCCAGGCTAAACAAGCCAAGCTCTTTGAGTCTCCTTTCATAAGGCAGTTTTTCCATTCCTCGGATCATCCTCGTAGCCCGTCTCTGAACCTGTTCCAGTTTGAATTCATCCTTCTTGAACATGGGACACCAGAACTGCACACAGTATTCCAGATGGGGTCTCACCAACGCCGTATACAACGGTACTAACACCTCCTTATCCTTGCAGGAAATACCCCGCCTGATGCATCCCAAAATCGCATTTGCTTTTTTAACAGCCGTATCACATTGGCGACTCATAGTCATCCTGCTATCAACCAGTACCCCAAGGTCCTTCTCTTCCTCCGTCGCTTCCAACTGATGCGCCCCCAACGTATATCCAAAATTCTTATTGTTAATTCCTAAATGCATGACCTTGCACTTTTCACTATTGTATTTCATCCTATTTCTATTACTCCAGTTTACAAGGTGGTTCAGATCTTCCTGAATAGTATCCCTGTCCTTCTCCGTGTTAGCAATACCCCCCAGCTTCGTGTCATCCGCAAACTTTATTAGCACATTCCCGCTCTTTGTGCCAAGGTCAGTAATAAAAAGGTTAAATAAGATCGGTCCCAAAACCGATCCTTGAGGGACTCCACTGGTGACCTCCTTCCAGTCCGACAGTTCACCTTTCAATACGACCCTCTGGAGTCTCCCCTTTAACCAGTTCCTTATCCACCTTACAACTTTCATATTCACTCCCAGCTTTTCCAATTTAACTAACAGCTCCGTGTGCGGAACCGTGTCGAACGCCTTACTGAAATCTAGGTAAATTATATCTACCGCATTTCCTTTATCTAAGTAATCCGTCACCTTCTCAAAGAAGGAGATCAGATTGGTTTGGCACGATCTACCTTTAGTAAATCCGTGTTGCAATTCGTCCCAATTACCATTGACCTCTATGTCCTTAACTACTTTCTCCCTTAAAATTTTTTCCAAGACCTTACATACTACAGACGTCAAGCTAACAGGCCTATAATTACCCGGATCACTCTTATTCCCTTTCTTAAAAATAGGAACTACATTAGCAATCCTCCAGTCATACGGCACAACCCCCGAGTTTATCGATTGCTTAAAAATTCTCGCTAACGGGCTCGCAATTTCACGCGCCAGTTCCTTTAATATCCTCGGGTGGAGATTGTCCGGGCCCTCCGACTTCGTCCCATCGAGCTGTTCAAGTACGGCCTCTACTTCAGTTGCAGTAATATCCACTTCCATATCCACATTCCCGTTTATCATCCCTCCATCATCGCAAGGTTCCTCACTAGTCTTATTAAAAACCGAGGCAAAGTACTTGTTTAGATGTTGGGCCATGCCTAAGTTATCCTTAACCTCCATTCCATCCTCAGTGTATAGCGGCCCCACTTCTTCTTTCTTTGTTTTCTTCTTATTTATGTGGCTGTAGAACCTTTTACTATTGGTTTTGATTCCCTTTGCAAGTTCCAGTTCAATGTGGCTTTTAGCCTTCCTCACTTTATTCCTACATGTTCTGACCTCAGCAAGGTAGCTTTCTTTACTGATCCTGCCTTCCTTCCACTCCCTGTAAGCTTTCTGCTTTTGTCTAATCCCCTCTCTGAGTTGCTTGCTCATCCAGTTTGGCCTACAACTCCTGCCCATGGTTCTTTTCCCCTTTCTCGGGATGCAGGCTTCCGACAGTCTCCGCAGCTGTGACTTAAAGTAATTCCAGGGCTCCTCCACATTTAAATCCACTAATTCCTCCGTCCAGTCCACTTCCCTAACTAATTTCCTTAACTCTTTAAAATTAGCCCTCGAGAAGTCAAAAACCCTAATCGCAGATCTACATTTGTTTATTCTTCCATCTAGTTTGAACTGAATCAGCTCATGATCACTCGAACCAAGGTTGTCCCCTACCACCATTTCTTCTACGAGGTCCTCACTGCTCACCAACACCAAGTCTAAAATGGCATCCCCTCTCGTAGGTGCTTCAACTACTTGATGAAGAAACCCATCCGCTATCACATCCAGAAAAATCTGACCCCTATTATTCGTGCAAGTACTCGTCCTCCAGTCTATATCTGGGAAGTTGAAGTCCCCCATAATCACACATTTCCCCTTTGTGTTTACTTCATTAAAGACATTAAAGAGGTCTCTATCCATATCCCAATCCGATCCCGGCGGTCTGTAGCACACCCCAAGCACTATCTCAGGGGAAGCTCTAGTTGCTTTTTTACCCAGCGTGATTTTTGCCCAGACGGACTCTGTCTTATCCATTCCATCGCATCTTATTTCGCTACATTTAATTTCATCATTGATGTACAAGGCTACTCCCCCACCTTTGCCTTTCTTCCTGTCTTTTCTGAACAGCACATAGCCTTCAATACCCGTGCTCCAGTCATGAGTACTATTCCACCAGGTTTCGGTAATCCCTATAATATCCGGCTTCACTTCCTGCACGAGTAACTCCAGTTCCTCCATCTTGTTACCTAGGCTCCTCGCATTAGTGTACAAACCTTTTAATTTTAGGCGTTTGGCGTCAGTGACATTCTTTCCCCCGTCGTGCACAAACTTTCTACCACCAGCATCACCCGTTACTCTGGTTTCTACTCCACTATTCCTCCTTGGATCAAATCTTGGGGCCGCAAGGGTATCCCCGCTCACTTTGTTTACTTCCCTCTCCAGGTTATGTTCCGGCATGGAGATCTCCCGAACATTTCCCAACCAACTCCCCCAACTTTCTAGTTTAAAGCCCTCTTGATGAGGTCGGCAAGCCTCCATCCTAGAATTCTATTTCCCTCCTTGCTGAGATGAAGTCCATCCTGAGCAAACAGTTGTCTATCCGTAAATGCGTCCCAGTGACCGTACATCCCAAAGCCCTCCTTATAACACCACTCCCTGAGCCATCTGTTGATCGCCATAATCTTGTCACTCCTTCGTCGCCCCGCTCTAGGAACCGGCAGAATCCCACTGAAGATCACCTGAGCCTCGATGTCTTTAAGCCTCTTCCCCAGTCTGACATAGTCCTCCTTGATACAGTCCAGTGAGTAACTAGCCGTGTCGTTCGCTCCCACATGAAGGATAATCAACGGATTGTTTCCCGCTCCCGCTAAGATCGTATTCAGGCTCAAGTCCACATCCTGTATCTTAGCCCCCGGCAGACAGCACACTCTTCTGTTCTCCCGATCAGGTCTAGTTACAGGCCTGTCTACTCTTCTCAGTAGAGAGTCTCCAATCACGTAGACTTGCCTTTTCCTGGTGACAATGCGATTCTCCGGTCTATCCCCCACAGCAGCTGGCTGTGATTCCTCCCGATTTGTATTCGCCCTCACAATCCTCCTAGGGCTCGTACTTGATGTTGCCTCCACTGACTGCTCCCCTCCATCTGCAGGACTAGCTGCTTGCCTCTTCTTCCTTGCCGTTACTCCTTCAGCAGCCTGCTGTGTTCCATCTTCATTTCCCAACTCAGCAAACCTATTCCTGAGTTCTATTTGTCCATCGCTGGCCCGTCTTATCCTCTGCCTGGTTCTCCTAGTGACATGCTTCCACCGTCCACTTTCCTCACCCAGCAGTCCCTCCTCAGAGTCCTTAGGTCCCGCTTTTGTCCGCTCGCCTGAGCTTGTCCCCTGTGCCTCATCTTGTCTGTGTTCCATCATCTGCTCAAATCCCCTTCTAAACTCAGCCAGAGTTTCCACTTGCATCTCCAGTCCCCTTACCTTTTCGTCCAGCAGCTCTATCAGACGACACTTCATGCAGATGAAACTCCTTTCAGGTGCTCCCTCTAGGACCATGTACATGCCGCAGCTGCCGCACCCAGTCATCCTCAGTGTGTCTGCACCTGCTGCCTCTGCCTCCATCGTAGCGCTGCAACTCTGTGCCTGGCAATCCACAGCTCACACCGCACCGCAGGCCACCGACAAGCGCAGGGCTGCTGGCAGACCCCTGCCCCTTCCCTGGTCTCCCCTGCAACCTCCCCCTGGAAACTCCCACTGAAACTCCCCTGTTAGCCGCTCTGTTCGCCGCCTCCTGTGCCGCTGCCTGAGTGCCTGGCTCCTTATATAGGACCCCTAATCAGGTAAGCCCCGCCCCCAACTCAGGGCTCAGCCTCGCTCTCAGCACACAGCCCCTAGCAGCCTGCACACACACTCACTCACACACAAACACCACAAACTACAAAAACCACAAAAACCTGCTCCTCCAACAGCACTCCCACTGAAACTCCCCTGTTAGCCGCTCTGTTCGCCGCCTCCTGTGCCGCTGCCTGAGTGCCTGGCTCCTTATATAGGACCCCTAATCAGGTAAGCCCCGCCTCTCAGGCTGAGGGTGGGGTTGGGGAAGAGCTGTGGCAGAGTGGTGCTCCCTCCCTGCCCTCTATGTGGGCTGGCTCAGGTCCTGAGGTGCCCCCATGAATGTTCCTCTGTGTCCCCCTAGGAGTCGCACCCCACATTATGGGGACCACTGAACCCTACTCGCTAAGCCGGGGCTAGTGATGCCAAACCCCCGGGAAAGGGAGAACAAGTGTGGGGGCCCCAGCACCAGAACCATGCCCCTACCTTCTGTCTGTGGCTCTACCCCCTTCCACCCATGGCCCCATCCACTGTCACTTCTGTTCCACCCCTTCCCCCACCAGCCCCACCCTATCACTCCTTTACCCCTGCCCCGCTGTGGCCCTGAGACCAGAGAAGCTCTGTGCCCCTGCTGCAGCCCCCGGGCTGTAGCAGGGAGTGGGAGCTCCTCCAGCCCTGGGGCTGACATAGGGGAGACTTTTCAAGGGGGACCTAACTTGGCCAGGGCCCCTGATCATGGGCCCCACTGTCCCCTTGGCAGTGGAAGGTTTGGGGAGGCTGAGCCCCCTTGTCATAAACAGATAGCTAAGGGTTAATGTTCTTTTACCTATAAAGGGGTAACACCAGTAACCTAAAACACCTGACCAGAGGACCAATCAGGAAACAAGACTTTTTCAAATCTGGGTGGAGGGAAGTTTGTGTGTGAGTTCTTTGTTCTTTGTCTTGTGTCTGTGGCGTCTCGGCTATGAGAGTGATTTTTCTATCTCCTGCCTTTCTAATCTTCTGTTTCCAAGTTGTAAGTACAAAGATAATAAGACAATAAGTTTATATTGGTTTTTTTTTGTATTTACATGTGTGTAGTTGCTGGAATGTTTAAATTGTATTCTTTTTGGATAAGGCTGTTTATTCATTTTTTTCTTTTAAGCAAATAACCCTGTATTTGTCACCTTAATACAGAGAGACCATTTTTATGTCCTTTTCTTTCTTTTTATATAAAGCTTTCTTTTTAAGACCTGTTGGATTTTTTCTTTAGTGGGGACTCCAGGGAATCGAGTCTGCAGCTCACCAGGGAATTGGTGGGAGGAAGAAGTCAGGGGGAAAATCTCGTTGTGTTAGATTTACTAGCCTGACTTTGCATACCCTCTGGGTAAGGGGGAAGAGAGATTAGCTATCTTGGTACTTCTATTTCCAGGACTGGAAACAGGGAGGGGGGAGTCCCTCTGTTTAGATTCACGGAGCTTGCTTCTGTATATCTCTCCAGGAACCCAGGGAGGGAACACCTGGAGGGGAGGAGGGGGAAGGGAAATGGTTTATTCCCCTTTGTTGTGAGACTCAAGGCATCTGAGTCTGGGGGTCCCCCGGGGAAGGTTTTGGGGAGACCACAGCGAGCCAGGCACTGTATAAATCCCTGGCTGGTGGCAGCTTTACCAGGTCCAAGCTGGTAACTAAGCTTGGAGGTTTTCATGCTAACACCCATATTTTGGACGCTAAGGTCCAAATCTGGGAAAAAATGTTATGACACCCCTCCCCCCTGAGCCTCCATTACGAGCCGCCCAGGCTACCACTGCTCAGTGTGTGGCCAGTCTCTGTGTTTTCTGCTGCTCGTTCTGGGGAGCCTGGCCGGCCTTAGGGGTGGTGCCCCCCGATAGCCGCCCAGGGCTCCAGGGGTCAAAGGGCACCGTGTGGCAGTGCAAAGGTGCTCACTGCTCTCCCCTGCCCCAATGCTCCTCCATGGGTCCATAGAGGTTTGAGGGGAGTAAGGAGCAACCCTATGTGCTCCATGCGTCCTGGTCACTTTTCCCACTTGGGCTGTGCTGTGAGGGGAGCATCAGAAGCTGCTGCTCTCTGCCCTCCCGCTATGCAGCCCGGCTGAGGAAAGTGACCTGGATGCAGGGAGCTCGGATGATCTCACTTCTTGCCCCCACATCCCACAGCCCCTAGGGGTGCCCAGATGAGCAGCGTTCCAGGGAGGAGTGGGGGGCAGCAATGCCAGCTGCTCCATGCACACAGGTCAGTCTCCCCATGTGGGTGCAGGAGGGGGTGCAAGGGTTTCTGTGATGCCTATTCTATCAATATCGTCACTCAATACCAGGCACTCAAATTCACCAGTCTTAGTACTTAGACGTTTAGCGTTTGTATTTAAGCACTTCTAAAATGTGTCCCATTTTAGCTGTCTGCTATTACATGATGTAATTGAGGGAGACTCTTTCATTTCACTGTTTCTCATCAGAACCTACCTGTACATTATCATCTTCCATCCTCTCCACCTTACTAGGCTATAGAGAATCCCTGTGAATAGTTCCTCTCCTAATGGATGTCTCTGTCTGAACCCTGTGCTCCTCAGTGCCTGTCGGCTTTCCCCAGCTCTGAGGCTGTGTCTACACCGCGCACCTTACCACGGTGCAGCTGTGCCACTCTAACCATGCCATTGTAAGGTGCGCTGTGTGGCCGTCCTTATCGCTGAGAGAGAGCTTCCCCTGCAACAAAGCCAAACTACCTCCAATGAGGGGCAGGAGCTTTGTCACCGGGAGCACAGCTCCACCTATGATGCGCTGTTCACACTGCCGCTTTTCATGGCTCAAATTTTGGCATTCGGGGAGTGTTTTTTCTCACCGCAGAGAGACAAAGTTTTTAGCAACAAAAGCCGAAATTAAAAAAAACTCCTCTGCAACCTATTTAATTTTACCTTTATACAACCTTTATACTGCCTCCAGTTCTGGTATCCTCATTTGAAAAAGATGTTGTGAAATTGGAGCTAGGGCAGCAAAGAGCCACCAAATGTTCTGAGGGTTGGAGAAAAATGCCTTCCAGTGAGCTATTGAAAGAGCTTAACCTGTTTAGCTTATCAAAAGAAGATTGAAAGGTGATTTCATTGAAATGTTGAAGGGCCTTAATGGAGAGAAAAGATTGGGTATTTACGGGCTCTTGAATGGAGCAGAGAAAGGCATAACAAGACCCAATGGCTGGAAAGTGAAAAGAGACAAATTCATATTACAACTGAGGCACAATAGTCAACAGCGAGGATGATTCACCACAGGAGCAAGCTACCAAGGAAAGTGGTGGATTCACCATCTCCTGATGTCATTTAATGAAGACTAGATGCCTTTCTGGAATGTGTTTGCCCCCAAAGTAGCTGTTGTGTCATACAGGAGGCCTGTGATATGCAGGTTAGATGCTCTAATGGTGTCTTCTGACCATGAAGTCGACTAATTTCTGAAAAACTGAGTGTAGCATTGGGAGCAGCGTCTGATGTTTTCCTGTCTAGCCGGCTTGCTGCCTAGAACGAACGCTCCTTGAGTGGGGTGATCCACAGGGAGTAGCTCAAACCTCCAAAGTGCCTGGCCAGGGGCAGGACATTAGCCCAGCAAGGGAGGGGTGTGGCAGTGACATCACAAAGGCCGTTTGCAGGACCTCAGACTATTGGTCAAAGGTGGTGGGGAGGTGGTGACCTCACAGAGAGATGCTGACATCAGCCAGGCAGGACAGGGGCGAGGGGCCAGGGAAACCTCAGAGACCTCTGTGGCTTTGCTTCAGCACGTTTCCTTCTCCAGGTCTCTCTTTGAGGACTGAGAGATTATTTGGGGTCATGGACGTGAGCGCCAGGAGGAACCTCTTCCGAGTTTCCTCCTTCCCTTGTAGTGATTTTACTAGAAAACAGCCGTCCCTGTTTAGAAGGTAAGAGACTCCTGAAGGTTTGAAACCTGTTCAGTCTGATCTATCTGGTGACAAGTGAATTCTAGGCATGGAAAACACGAGCTTAAGGAGGCAGAATTTTATTGCGCACCTGGGATTTTGTCCCTTAGAATCGCTGGGGACATTAGGGTTTGTCCTTTTTGTTTCACCTCTTCCTCCATCCCTCCCTCCTCTTCTTCTCTTGCTTCTTTTGTCCTTTCTCCTGTTCCCTTCCCAACAACAGGACGGAGGTGTGTGTGTGTGTGTTGCAGGGAAGTCCTCTGCAGCTCCCACTATGGAAGGTCCACCCAAAAATGTGGGACTGAAATAGTGCTCGGGCAGTGATCCCCACCGGTGACCTGGGCCATCCTTTGGGCTCTCTGGTGAGAACCCTCAGCCTCCCGTCCTCCGTCTCTACCCTGATTGGTTGAGCAGGGGGATGTTGACAGGGAGGAGACTCAGGTCCTTGTTGTTCTCTTTTAAGATCAAGTAAATAAGTCAGAACCAGTTCTATCTTTGATTAATTTTGCTGCTTCTCTGCATTAATTGTCTCTGAGCAGTTGATGATTCCCTCTAACATTGCAGTTCTCCTCAAATACTTGCTGAATAATTACTGTCACTGTTGTTGGTCTGGAGCTCATCTGAGAGCACAGTATTCAGGTCATTCAATGTCTGAAATTCAAGATCCGATGGTTTGTTTGAAAATCAGGGCTCTTCGGTCCTATTCCCAACGCTGCCTCTGACGGGCTGTGTGACCTAAGACAAGTCAATTCTTCTTTCTCAGCCTGAGCTTCTCCCTCTTTCAAGTAGGGATAATAATGATCCGCTCTTACCTACCTCATGGTGGGTGAAGGATGCGGATCCATTTGGGAGTGTCACTAGAAGTAGTGCATAATATGAAGTTTCCCAGATTATGACATAATAGATTAGCTGAAATCGTCTATTTTATTTGTATTTTTTTATTTTGAAATTGTTAATAGTAGCAACGACTTAGCTCAGATTGAAGCATCTTATCTAATGGTTGAGATGTAAGTGTCTCCTCTTTGTGTGCGAGGAGACAATTTAACACACTCTGACAAAGAGGAGATGCTTTTGTTTTGCAACAAAATATTTTTGCAAAGATCTTTCATCCCACTTGTTATGATTTTGAGAAACAAACTGGTTTAGTCTAAATGGGATTTTCGGACAGAAACGGTTTGAATGAAATTTTCCCACCATCTCGATTCCTGGGCTCTGGGGTGTTTTCATCTGTTAGAACAGGAGTCAGAACTGGTTGCTTCTCTTTCTGGCTCTGCCATCGCCTTGTTGTGTAGGCCTTGGGTAGGTCACTTCCCTTCTCCCATCTGTCCAATCGGAACAGGAACAGTTCTCGAACTATGGGCAGTTTAGAGCCCAAGTGAGATAAGGGGTATTAAAGCCCTCTGTGAAGGAGAAAGGGGAGTTTCACAGTGTTTAGCACCAAGGAATTCTAAAGTTTGCTAAAATGTCTAGTCTGTGGAAACAAGAAATGGTCGGGGCCAAACTTATTAACCACTGCCTTTTTAAAGCCCATTCAAAGATGTGAGTCCCTATCTTTTAGGTACCTGTGGTTCTTTGCCAGCAGCAGAGAAGAGGTTCCTGCCTCCGTTTTTGTGGCCTTAACAAACCAGGTGTTGTGCCCCAGTTCTCGTCTGAGACCCCTGAAAAAGAACATCTTCCCATCCATGAACAAGACAGGACCTATCTTTCAAAGGGGAACAAAAAGACCTCTGGGACTTACAGACTAGCTAGCCTGACTGCCATAGCTGGAGAGATCCTGCAATACATTCTTAAACACTCAGTTTGTCAGCAGCACCTACAGGATGATTTGGTTCTTCTGACTAGTGAGCGTGGAATTGTCAAGAACAAATCATTCCAAACCAATCCTCTTTCCTTCTTTGGCAGGGTTCTGGGCCTGGTAGAGGTGAGTAAACAATAGATGGGATCTAGCTTGGTGTTACTAAGGCTTTCGACACAGTCCCATAGGACATTCTCAGAAGCAAACGAGGGAAATGCAGTCCAGCTGCAATCAGTGTAATGTGGGTGCAGAGCTGGTTGAAAGCCAAGACTCCAGGAGCCCTTCTCCATGTTTAGCTGCCCAACGGGGAGGGTGAACCTAGTGGGTCTGGCAGGGATCAGTCCGGTGTCAGGTACTATTCTATATTTTCATGAATGATTTGGAAAATGGAGTGGAGAGCATGCTCCTAAAGTTTACAACTGACACCAAGCACTTTGGAGCACAGGATTGAAATTCAAAACACCCTTAACAAATTGGAGACTTGGTCTTCTTGAGCCAAACTCCATGGTTAGGGCTCTCTCTCTACACTGGGCTGAAGTGAAACCCCAGAGCCAAGCACTCCTCCTGGGCAGTGAGCTCCGACCTTGAATGGTCAGATGCTGCTTAGCACTGTCAGAGCAGCTTTTGCTGGGGGATTCTCCCAGCACTTTCCAATAGCGGGAAGGTATGAAATCCCCATTTGACTGCTGGGGACAGAGCCCGAGAGTGGGGAGCAACTTGCCCAAAGTCCCCAGAAAAAGGAAAACAACCAGCAGAGGAACCAATAGGAAACCCAGCAATGGAACTCAGGAGTCCTGGGGGTGTGCTGTGGTGACCAGATGTCCCAATTTTATAGGGACAGTCCGAATTTTGGGGTCTTATCTAGGATCCTATTACCACCCACGCCGTCCCGATTTTTCACACTTGCTGTCTGGTCACCCTAGGGTGTGCACATGTGTGGGTCCCAGCTGCTCCCTGCCCCCCTCATTGAAGCAGATGTGCAGGGTTACTGCCCTGGGAAGTGCAGGGCACCAGTGGATGTGGGGTTGGCTGGAGGTAGGGTCTGGCTTCAGGCAGGGCAAGGGCTGCGTGGCTGGCTGGCTTCAGGCAGGGGGGTGCATCAGGGGTTGGCTGGAGACAGGGCAGGGAGGATGCGGCTGGTGCAGGCAAAGCAGAAGGTGCAGGGCTGGCTGGAGACAGAGGCTGACTGCCGGCAGGGCAGGGCAGGGGGTGCAGGGCTGGCTGCAGGCAGGGCGTGGGGCAGGGCCGTTGCAAGGAAGTTTCATGCCCTAGGCGAAACTTCCACCTTGCACCCTCCCCCCCCCGCACCCCTGCCCTGAGGCGCCCCACCCGTGGCAGCTCCCCCCTCCACCCTGAGGCTCCCCTCTTGTGGCAACTCTCCTGCTCTGCCCTGCGGCACCCCCGTCGCCCGAGCTCACCCCTGCTCCGAGCACGAGCACCCCGAGCACGCCGTGGCCGCTTCACTTCTCCCACCTCCAAGGCTTGCGGCGCCTAAGCCTGCCAGGCAGTCAAGCACCCTCCTCTGAGCCACAGCAGCCCTGACAGTTGACAATAGAGGCACCTTAACCCCTGAGTTCCTTCAATGTGTCCCCCTCGGGGGTCCAGCTCCGATCACCAGATACTCGGGGTATGTCTATACCACCTGCCGAATCGGTGGGCAGCGATCGATCCAGCGGCGGTTGATATATCGCGTCTAGTGTAGATGCAATACATTGAGTGCTCTCCCCTCGCCTGCTGTACTCCAGCTCGGTGAGAGGCGCAGGCAGAGTCTACGGGGAGCTGCAGCAGTCAACTCACCGAGACTGTGACATTATAATTGTTAGGCCTGAATAAAGATATAGCAGACAAAACCAGGTATGCCAACCTGACCAAAGTCAGGCTAACAGAGGTTTGTGGGTAATCCCTGAGTGGAAAACACTGAGAAGCGGCAGCATGTCTCACAAGCGCTGGGAAAAAGTGAGATAAGAGAGAAGCTGCATTCCTGGCATAGTACCAGATGTGCTGTGTTCGGGCAGCTCCTTCGAAGAACTGATAAGAGTCCTAGTTTCCCAGCCTCCTTGTTTTCGCTCCCTGGTTTTGTTCTTTGTTTGTTTTTAACTCCCCTACATTTCTAACTTTAGGCATGCATGTATACTAAAGGTGTCTAGTTTCTAGTAGTTAGAAGAAGGGGGTGGGTTGCTCCAGTGAATAATTTATGACGCGACGGAACTGTCTATATAGGCTTATACTAAGATGTAAAGAGCAGGCTGGTTCTCTCTGGAGACGAGCTGCTCTCTATTGATGCGTGCACTTGTCAATAAAGAGCTTTTGATCGGACCTTGCTGGTGTTGCCTGTCTCTCTCGCAGTCAGACAACGAACTTTGCCGTCTGGGTTAGAGTCCCTGACATCTTTGGCGACTCCGCCGGGACCCGTCTGACTCTCCGGCGGGGGATCGGACCCTGAGGCAACGCAGCGCGCATCCTCCAGTTTAGAGGAGCCTTGCCTGGTGATCTGATCTCTGCGTTGGCGATAAGGCGTGTTCTGTGAACCAGCTGAAACTCTTGGAAATCCAGCAACGTCCACCTACCCATTGAGTAGGGTCCAGGTTGTCGGGGTTAGAGTCCCTGACTACTTAGGTCTGGGTTAGAGTCCCAGTCCAGGTCTGGGTTAGAGTCCCAGTCCAGGTTTGCACAGGATCCAAGTTGTCTGGGTTAGAGTCCCAGCCTGGGTTTGAGTCTCAGTCCAGGTGTTCAAGTCCCTGGAGAGGTAAGCGAGCGCTCGACGCGGGGAGGTGGGGGTTAGAGTCCCTTTACCTCGACCCGGGGAGGAGGGGTTAGAGTCCCTTCATGAAGAGGGGTTAGAGTCCCTTCATTAAAATGAGACAAGTTGGCAGTAAGTGCCCGGGGGATGCCCCGTTGTCTCTGATACTTAGAGATTGGAAAGTGATTTCTGAGACAGCTGATCTAGTTAAATTTAAGATGAGAAATCTGTGTTGGATCCAATGGCCATCATTTACCTTTCATTTGTCCCCAACTAGAGACTGGCCGGTGGGTGAAACCTTTTCCACAGATAGGAGGAACTCCTTAAGGGATATTTTGGTTGATCTTAGGCCGAGACAAATGGATTACTTGTTTGTATGGTATAATTATAAACCCATGGAGGGATGGGTAGCTTTTGAAGCTGTTTGTATGGAGAGCTCTTGTAAAAAAATCACCCACCATATGCACCAGAGCCGCACCGGGAGGAGGACAATTTTGTTCCTGTTCTTCCCCGTCTGATGGAGTGCAAGGATTCAAAAGCAGGTTAGGGACAGTTCAGGGACAGAGGAGAATCAAGGGGGAGCTCAGAGTGATGTTCCCTCATCTTCAGAGGAATCGGGCAGCCTCACCCCCTCTGTGCAGCCTCCAGCCAGCCTTTTGCAAACTTGGTCAGGGACTGCTTTTCAAACACCCCCAATATTACAGCAGCCCTTGTCCTTGCCCTTGTGGACCCCCACTAGGTTACTTAACTCCATGAGAGAGAATGTTTCTGAGACACCTCTGATATTACAAGCCTCATTGAGAACTTATCTGGTTCTACTGGTTGCTGGGGAACATGAGATGGTTTTACCCATACCCTGTTTGCAACTTCAAATTTGTTTAACTGGCAGTGCACTATGCCTCACTTATGAGACAATCCTGAGGCAGTGGAAAGAATGTTCTGCACAATCTTTTTCACTCATGTGCCCACTTGGGCAAATGTAAATCAGTTATTAGATACTCTCATGACAGAAGATGAAAGACAAAAAGTAAAAGAAAAATCTGCAGCTCATTTGAATGCACCTTGGCTAATTACTGACCCTAACTGGAATCCCAATAATCCAGCTCAAAAGACAAAGTTGGATGGATTTTTAAAAGCTGTTTTGAATGGTATTAGAGATGCAGGGGAGGCTACTCCAAATTGGAGCAAGGTGACTGCTTGTGTTCAGCATCCAGATAAGCACCTCTCTGACTTTTGTGCTCGACTGATTTGTGAAGTTAAAAAGCATGGGAATTTAAATCCTGAAACTGATCATGGAAAGGAGATGGTTAAAATGGTTTTCATGTCACAATGTGCAAAGGATATTGCAAAAAGATTTAGAAAGCATCCAGATGGTACGCAAGGGAAAAGTTTGTCTGAAGTAGTTAGCATTGCTACTAGAATGTTTAATGGGAAAGAGAAAAAGAAAGAAAAAGACATAAGGAACGGGTTAATTTAAAAATCATCTTGGCCCCGGGATGGAAGGAGGGGGGTGCTCTGCGTTCAGGGTCAGGAATCGGCGCGGACTGTGCTTGGTGCAGGGAGGGGCTGCTTTCGGCCCCAGCTGGCTGTGAAGGAAAAAATATAGACAGAGGCGAAGTAAAGGAAATACAAGTTACAGAACTGAAATTACATTTGCAAAGCTTAACTGTCCAGTAAGATCCAACAGTGTGCCTTTGTGACCCTGGAGTCGGTGTGGCTTGGTGACACCAAAGAAGCCACAGGCAGCCGACCTGGACTGGAATCTCTGAAAGAGACGCCGCAGGAGATTCCAGGGTGTAAAAGAACAGCCCTCCCAAGAGCAGAAGCATGTTGGAAATTCTGGACAAGCTGTATACAGGATAATCTCCCTTCCACCTCTCCCCCTCCTCTGAACATTATACACAGAAGTGGCCAGTCTGGACGTACGTGTGTAAGTATGAAAGGAGCTTCGGGCTTGGGGCATTAATATTTTCCTGAGTGATGTGGGAGCGTTCCCAACACTCTCCGTTGTTGTTTTATTATTTTATTAATGAAGCTTTAAAATTCAGTTATATGGTGTGTTTTCTTTATCTTCCCCCAACGATCCTGTAGTGTCAGCCTGATCATCTGACATGAGGGATAGATTGGTAACAGAAATTTGTCACAGTTTGGTGAGCAATTAAGAAGGGGGGAGCCCTGCAGAATTTGCACCATCTATTTGTTTTACCCTTGTTATTTTGTGTTTGCTTTGCTTGGTACTGTTGGTGTTATATGCTGAGAACTGCATGAGTAAAAGTGAGTCCTAATAGGATAAGGAAACACTATTTGGTTCTGGTTCTGTTCTATTTAACCCGTTACTGTTGTTGTTTTTTTTCTCTGTTCATTTGGGTGTTAGGAGTGTGGGTGGAACTGAACCTCTTGTTCGTAATTCCTCGGAGTGGAAGCCATGTGTGCGAGACAGCTCTGAGGTTAAATTGAGATCCTTCTGTCCTGTCCCCTGTAGCGGTCAGTGTATAGAAGTGGGAAAGTCTGGCTTAGACTGTAATTCCCTCTGCTCTCTGTGTAATTCTCTTTTCTGTTTAAGTGTCAAACAGATGAATGAGTCTCTGGGTAAACCCTCTAAGAGTAGTCCTTCAAATTATATGTTAAGTAAATGGCCTTTGCCCAATGGGCCATGTGTCTTCGTCTAGGTGGCAAGCCTCATGAAGGAGGACTCGGGTAGTCTTGTGAGTAAGAATGTTTAAGGGAAGAGACCAGGAGGGGTGGGGGGCTAGTTGAGAAGCCCACCCTCCTAGCTAAACTGGTAGTGGAAGAAGTTGGTGCCTATGGAAGGGACGGTTCAGTGAGAAAAGCAGGATCGGGCCCAGGCGGGCAGGCAACAGACAGAGAGATTGGAAAACAGGTTGGAAAACTTTAAGGGTGTAGTGGAAGGAAGGAGTAAGTAAGTGTAAGCATGGGGATTTCAAATACCCAGAGCTTACTTGGAATGGTGATTTGAGTTGATAAAAGTGGCTGTTGGGAGACAAGCAAGTGATTTAAGGGAGAGTGAGAAGTTAACTCTGTAGTTGCTGGAGGAAACAGCAGTTGAACTTTGTAAAAATGCTAAAGAGGAAAGTTCTTGGTGTCTTTGAAATGTTTGTAAATAAATTGAGGCAAAGAAATTGTTAATTGCAATCATTTAGAATTTAGTTAAATTAGCTGAAGAATGTATATAGTGCTATGTAATTGAAATTTTATTAGGCTGTAAGGGCACTATAAGTAGTGATGTTTTCTTTCAGTGTTTGAAAGCAAGAGTTAAAAGTAAAAAGCAAGCCAGAAAGCATCTGTATTCATGCAAATTATCTAACTGATAAGGTAGGAGCCACTGAAACCTGGGCTGCCTATGAAACACATAAAATATGGGATAATTCCTCTGTTTTTCCTGAAATCAACAAGGGTATTTGTCTATTTTAAGCAATGATTGTCTGCCCAGAAGGGGTAGACCTCTGTTTTTTTGTCTTTCAGATAATCAGAGAAAACTGATGCCAGCTAAACAGCATTCAACGTACCATGCATTTACTGGCACAATAGAAATTATGTTTTGTGTTCTATGTTCTGTCTTGTGGTGTTTGTCTTGTGGCCGGAATTTTTGTGTTTAATATTTTTATAAAATAATCTAGTTTAAAATCAAACAAAAAGGTTAAATTAAAATGCAGATACTTGTTTTGTTCAACTTGGAATACAAAGTGTTTAGATAAATCAGGAGAATGTGATATACTAAAGTCTAATGCATTTCCTTAAGTAAGGAAAAGAAACTTTATTGGTCAAATTGTTAATTGCAAAAATTGTTGTTAAAATTTGCATACCAACAGTCTTTGAAAGCAAGGACATGAAAAGTTAACCCACTCCCCATATTGTACATGGGATCTTTCTGGCTACCTCAGATTTCTAGCCAGAGGGCTGGGGATGGTGGAAGGCTATTGGACTAGAGGTTGTATTGAGTGAACTCCTCAAAGTGGGTGTGCTTGTCCTGGCTTGTTGCTCGAAAGCTCTGTAATAAGGTTATTTTAGTAAAAGGGTGTGTGTGGCATATATTAAATAATAAGACTAATGTACTGTATAATGACAATGTGTAGGTGTTCATTGTTGGGAAAAAGGTGTATAAGTAAAAAGTGAAAGTTTCCTTTGCAGGTTAAAAGAAGCCAAGAAAGGAAGAAGCACAAAGAACAGAATGAATTAACTGAAAAAATAAAATAAAATAAAATAGCAAGCTCAGGCTATAGATAAGACACTGACTCCATTCAAGGACACTGCTCACAGTTAAGACTTGGTTAACAACCAGGAAAAGGAGGGCTTGAATTTGCCCATGCAGCTATGAGATCTGAAAAACACTGCCAGGCACTAATGAAATGTGTTAAGTTTTTTTTCTCACAGGTAAGGAAGCGCTACCCAAAGACCCTAGCAGCCCTGCCACTCCTTGGAACCAGGAGACGGGATTGATGTAAAGGTCCACCAACGAAAGACTGCCTTGGCTCCATGCTGGAAAGGCCCTTAAGTCCTGATGACTACCAACACCGCTGTGAAGTACCAAAGACTGACTGCTTGGACCCAAGTTTCTCACTGCAAAAAGACCCCTCCACATTGGGAGAATTCTCCTACTGATGATTAGCCTATTTCACCTTCTAGCTCCACTGTGCCTTCTGGACAGTAGGGAAAAAGTACAAGGTGAAGTGCTAGTAGCCTCTCCCTTATCCACTGACAGATCTACTGTGCCTTTGAATTTTTCTAGAAAAAGCAAAACCATTACAGGGTGATGTGCTAGTAACCTCTCCCCTATACGATGCTGCACCAAGACTGTTTTGGGAAAGAAGAAGGAACACTCACTCCACTGAAATTGCTAAAGTCCAGGAATTCCTGACTAGAAAGGACATTAAGAACTGACCCCGGTGAAGAAACAAAGAATTGTACACTGGCAGAAAAAATTTGAGGGACCCATGCTTGGGAATGTGGTATTGATTGGATTTTGGGGTTTATTCTACAGGCTGTGCCCTGTGTTGTGGATAAATTCTTCAGCATGTATTGCTCTCTCTAATTGGATTTTAAATAACAAGTACCCGAAGAGTTTGTTCTGCCACTGGAAATTTTACCTGTATTGAAACCATTCCAGTGACTAATAATGTAACCCCCTCCTATGCTATTAATGTCAATGCCTTTTAAAAGTACCTGAAAATAGTTAAATAACAAATGTAATATAGTACTACACCAAGGAAAGATGGTATTAAATATCACTGAGGCTGGGAAGGCATTGCAGTGGGATCTAGTATGTTTGGAGATTCAGAATTTCCTGAATGACCAGCTGATGGCCATTTGGAGTGATCTTGAGTACCAGACTTGGCCCACTGCCCTTACAGACACATCAGGAGTACCATCTGATCTGTGGTCATGGAGATATACTAAAGACTTTCTGGGTGGAAGTGTAAACATTTACAGTGCTCCTTCCAAGCATTTGGACTGGGGGGTGTGGGCTTCCACATACCGAATCCTGACGGGTCCATGGGGAGGATGCACATGGGACTGGATTATTCACCGAAACATCTGGGAAATTAGACCACTTGGTATACCTAACTGATTTATAGTCAGTGCCCCAATCCCTTAGTTGTCAGACAAACAGGATTCCACTCTTTTGTCCGTGCACTCATTCCTGGATTGTGGGTGGCTAAGCTCAAGAGAGCAGTTGTAAATATTTCTGCAGAGCTTGAAAAAAAACAGCTAATGCATTAATAGACGCTTTCCAAAAGTTGCAACGAAAGACTGATGAAGTAGCAGAAGTAACTTTGCAAAATAGACGTGTGCTAAATGCCATGAATGCTGAATTAGAGAGGGGCTTGTGCTCGCATTGGGGAAAAATGTTGCTTTGCTGTTAATCACTCTGGCTTAATTGACAAAGATTTACAAGCTATTAAGAATGTTGCTGTTGTTTTCCATGCTATATCTCTTGATCACACTTTTAGTTTTAAGGACCTCCACTCAGACCTTGGGTCATGGTTTACTAGCCTCCCCCGTACAATTGTTAAATGGATATGTGTCCCAAGAGTCCCATTATGGTCCTCTAGGGACAAAGGGGGGATTGTTAGGCCTGAATAAAGATATAGCAGACAAAACCAGGTATGCCAACCTGACCAAAGTCAGGCTAACAGAGGTTTGTGGGTAATCCCTGAGTGGAAAACACTGAGAAGCAGCAGCATGTCTCACAAGCGCTGGGAAAAAGTGAGATAAGAGAGAAGCTGCATTCCTGGCATAGTACCAGATGTGCTGTGTTCGGGCAGCTCCTTCGAAGAACTGATAAGAGTCCTAGTTTCCCAGCCTCCTTGTTTTCGCTCCCTGGTTTTGTTCTTTGTTTGTTTTTAACTCCCCTACATTTCTAACTTTAGGCATGCATGTATACTAAAGGTGTCTAGTTTCTAGTTGTTAGAAGAAGGGGGTGGGTTGCTCCAGTGAATAATTTATGACGCGACGGAACTGTCTACATAGGCTTATACTAAGATGTAAAGAGCAGGCTGGTTCTCTCTGGAGACGAGCTGCTCTCTATTGATGCGTGCACTTGTCAATAAAGAGCTTTTGATCGGACCTTGCTGGTGTTGCCTGTCTCTCTCGCGGTCAGACAACGAACTTTGCCGTCTGGGTTAGAGTCCCTGACATAAGTATAATCTAATATCTCATTGAAAGGTGACAGGGCCAGAAAGAGTTAATTAACTCACCTCACCGACTGACCTGACCCGTGGGTGAACCTTAAAAACTGGTTAACAAGATATGTAAATGAACAGAGCTTTGAAATGCAAGTCTGCAGTGTTAGAGGTAGAAGGGGAGGTGTTTGCTCAGGTCTTGTGATGTCAGCAAACAAGTCTTGTCTATAGCTCTAGTTTTAATTCAAAGAGCAAAAAAAGAATATTAACATTTATGATGATACTTGAGTGAAATAGTATTATTGTCTGTGTCTCTTTGAAGGTTGTGGTAATCTGTATCTGAACTGTTTGATGGATGTACTAATTGCCAGGATGTTTGGAAGAAGAGTTAAGCCTATTGTTTTCTCAGGCTGAAAGGCTGCTGGAAATGTTTAAGAACCTGGGACACGATCCTTCTTCATCTCAGATCTGCTTTGGGTTTCAAGAGGGGGAAACCTTAAGCCACAAGGATTGAGATCCCCAGTCATTGACTGGAGCCACCCTGAATATGGACATTGGATTATAACCTATGGACTATTTCTAAAAGGACTTTTGGCAACTACAAGCTCATCTCTACTTTGTATCTGAACCTCAAAAATTGAATTCAAGTCTATATGTCTATTAATCTTTTAACCAACACTCACTCTCTCTCTTTTCTTTTCTAATAAATTTTAGCTTAGTTAATAAGAATTGGCTATAGCATGTATTTTAGGTAAAATCTAAGTTATAATTGAACCTGGTTATGTGGCTGATCCTTTGGGATCGGAAGAATCTTTTCTTTTATATGATGAAGTAAGATTTTCAGGAATCATCATCATATCTAACAGGTGTGTCTGGACGGAGGCCTGAGGCTGGGTACTTTAAGGGAACTGCGTGGTTTAAACTTCTAAGTAACCAGTGAGGTACTACAGAAGCTGTTTTGTGCTGGCTTGGTAAATCTAAGTATTGAAATAACCAGCAGCGTTTGGGATTTGTCTGCCCTGTTTTGTTTGCAATTCACTCTGATTGAGTGAGCTGAGCTGGCTCCCACGGGCAGCACCGTCACACCTACAGCCAGGCTGCAGAGGTCCGGGGGATCTTAGGGGCCTTGGGGTGCACAGATACCTATGTCCAGGCCATAGCGGTCCCTGGGGGGCTTAGAGAGTTTGGGGGGGACACAGATACCAATCTCCATGCTCTAGGGGTCCCATGGGGGCTTAGAGGGTTCGTGGGGGGCACATATTCCTACATCCAGGCTGTAGGGTTACCAGGGGGGCTTAGGGGGTTAGTGGGGGGCAAAGATACCTACGTCCAGGCTGGAGGCATCCTGGGAGTCTTAGGGGATTTGTGGGGGCCAAAGACACCTATGATGTCCAGGCTGTAGGGGTACCAGTGGGTTTTAGGGGTTCGAGTGGGCACAGATACGTATGTCCAGGCTGTATCGTTCCCAGGGGGGGTTAGAGGTTTCGTGAGGGGCACAGATATCTACGTCCAGATTGTAGATGTCCCGGAAGGGGAGGGTTAGGGGGGTTGTGGGAGTGCAAATACCTATGTCCAGGCTGTAGGGGTTCCTGGGGGCTTAGAGGGTTTCTGAGGGGCACATATACCTACGTGCACACTGGAGTGTCGCAAGGGGCTTATGGAGTCTATATGGGGTACAGATACCAATGTTCTGGCTGTATAGGTCCCTCGGGGGCTTAGGGGGTTTGTGGGGGGCACAGATACCTAAGTTCAGGCTGGAGGGATCTCTGAGTGTCTTAGGTGTTTGGTGGGAGGCACAGATACCTACGTCCAGGCTGCAGGGGTCTCGGAGGGGCTTAGGGTCTGTCACGGAGTGTGGGGGAGTCCGGTCCTGCACCCCTCTTCCTGGGACTCACAGTGACTCTCAGCCAGCCAGTAAAACAGAAGGTTTATTGGACAACAGGGGCGAAGGATGCAGCAGAGCTTGGAGGCACAAGCAGGACCCCACAATCAAGTCCTTCTAGGGGTTCAGGAAACTTAGTTCCCAGTTTGGGAATCCCTGAATTCCAGCCACCCAGACCAAAACCGAAACTGAACTAACCCAACTCCCTCCAGCTGGCCATTTGCTGTGTCCAGCTTCCCGGGCAAAGGTGCTGACCCCTCCCCCCGCCTAGCTCAGGTTACAGGCTGAGCACGTGTCCGGTCCTAAAGTCACCCCCTGCTCTCCCATCCCCCACACAGACAGTCCCTACTCCATCACAGTAATGCCCAGAGCATTTCCCGCATGGAGCCACAGTGACACCATGTGGCCACGCACGGTAACGCACAGAACATTTCCCATATGGAGCAACTGTGACACCGTGTGGCCAGGCAGGGTAATGCACAGAGCATTTCCCGCATGGAGCAACATTGACGCCTTGTGACCACACCAGGTAATGGACAGAGCATTTCCTGCATGGAGCAACAGTGACACCATGTGGCCATGCAGGGAAATGCACAGAGCATTTCCTGGATGGAGCAACAGTGATTCCATGTGGCCACGCAGGGTAATGCACAGAGCATTTCTCTCATAGAGGAACAGTGACAACATGTGGCCATGCAGGGTAATGCACAGAGCATCACGCCTATGTAGAGGCTGTAGAGATCCCTGGGGGGCTTATGGGTCGTGGGGGGCACAGATAGCTACGTCCAGGCTGGAGACATTCTGGTGGGCATTAGGGGCTTCATGAGGGGCACAAATATCTACGTCAGGGCTGGAGAGGTCCCTGGATGGCTTAAGGGGTTGTGGTGAGCATAGATACATACGTCTACGCTGCAGGGGTCCCAGAGGGACTTAGGGGGTGTCACGTAGTGTGGTGGAATCTGGCCCTGCACCCCTCTTCCTGGGACACACAGTGACTCAGCCAGCCAGTAAAACAGAAGGTTTTTTTGGCCAACAGGAATGAAGGATACAGCAGGGCTTTTGGGCACAACCAGGACCCCTCAATCGAGTCCTTCTGGGGGTTCAGGAAGCTTAGTTCCCAGTTTGGGATTCCCTGAATTCCAACAACCCGGCTCCAAACCAAAACTGAACTAACTCCCTCCAGCCAGCCCCTTCCTTTATTCAGCTTCCTGGGCAAAGGTGCTGACCCCCTCCCCGCTGCCTAGCTTAAGTTACAGGCTTAGGTCCTGTGCCTCACCTAAAGTCACCCGCTGCTCTCCCAGTCCCCACACAGACAGTCCCCACTCCATCACAGTAATGCCCAGAGCATTTCGCGCATGGAGCAACAGTAACACCGTGTGGCCATGCAGGGTAATGCCCAGAGCAGTTCCCCCGTGGAGCAACAGTGACACCATGTGGCCACACAGGGTAATGCACAGAGCATTTCCTGCATGGAGCAAGGGTGACACCGTGTGGCCACGCGGGTAATGCACAGAGCATTTCCTGCATGGAGCAAGGGTGACACCGTGTGGCCACACAGGGTAATGCACAGAGCATTTCCCTGCATGGAGCAACATTGACACCGTGTGACACAGCAGGGTAATGACAGAGCATTTCCCGCATGGAGCAACAGTGACACCATGTGGCCATGCAGGGAATGCACAGAGCATTTCCTGGATGGAGCAACAGTGATTCCATGTGGCCACGCAGGGTAATGCACAGAGCATTTCTCTCATAGAGGAACAGTGACAACATGTGGCCATGCAGGGTAATGCACAGAGCATCACGCCTATGTAGAGGCTGTAGAGATGCCTGGGGGACTTAGGGGTCGTGGGGGGCACAGATAGCTACGTCCAGGCTGGAGACATTCTGGTGGGCATTAGGGGCTTCATGAGGGGCACAAATATCTACGTCAGGGCTGGAGAGGTCCCTGGATGGCTTAGGGGGTTGTGGTGAGCATAGATACATACGTCCATGCTGTAGTGGTCCCTGGGGGTTTAAGGAGTTGGTAAGGGTCACAGAAACCTAAGTATGGTCTGGAGGGGTCCCTGGGGGACTTAAGGGTTTGTGGTTGCGCAGATACCTACGTACCGGTTGGAGGGGGCCCTGGGGAGCTTAGGGGTTTTGTGTGGCGTACACATAGCTATAACCAGGCTGGTGGGGGCCCTATGGGTCTTAGAAGGCTGGTGGGGGGCAGAGATACCTATGTAGGGACTGGAGAAGTCCTGGGGAGGGCTTTGGGGGTTCCTGGAAGTCACAAATATCTACGTCCAGGCTGGAGGAGTTCTGGGGGTATTAGGGAGTTGTGCGGGGGCACAGATACCTATATCGAGGCTGTAGGGGTCCTGGGGTTGCTTTGGGGAATTTTGGGGTACAGATACCTACTTCCATGCTGTAGGGGTCGCTGGGAGGATCAGTGGGTTCGTGAGGGTGCACAGATATCTACGTCCGGTCTATAGGGATCCTGGGGGGGGTCTTAGGGGTTTGTAAGGGGCACAGATACATTCATCCAGGCAAGAGGGGTCCTAGGGACCTTAGGGGGTTCATGCTGGGCACAGATACCTGCGTCTAGGCTGGAGGGGTTTTGGGGGTCTTAGGAGGGTTGTGTGGGCACAGATACCTATGTCGATGCTGGAGGGGTCCTGTCATGTCTTAGCGGATTCGTGGGGTCAGAGATACCTACATCTAGGCTGGAGGGGTTCCGGGGGGATTAGGTGTGTTTGGGGGGGGAACAGATACCTACATCCTGATGGTAGGTGGCCCTGGGTAGCTTAGGCGGTTTTTGTCGGTCACAGATACAAACATCCATGCTGTAGGGGTCCCGAGGGACTTTGTGGGGCTCTAGGGGTCACAGATACCTACCTACAGTCTGGAAGGTTCCTGTGGGTATTAAGGGGTGTGTGGGGCATACAGATGCCTACATCTGGGCTTGTGGGTTCCCTGGGGGGCTTAGAGGTTTGTGGAGAGCACAGATACCATTATCCAGGCTAGATGGGTTCTGGTGGGATTAGGGGGTTGTGGGGGGCACAGATACCTATGTAAGCAGAAGCAGGATGAACTCTACCCTCACATCTGGTGGTGAATTATGGCAAGTGTGGAAAAGGATTTCAGGGTCTGATCATGTTTGCATAGACACACTCACCGTGCGTGACACGGCCACGGCAGCCTGGGATGGTTACTTTGGCAGCTATGGTATCCCCAGTTTATTTGTTGTTGGGGTGTGAGATGTGGAGTGTTGTCACCCTGATTGTGTGGATGAGGAACTGTGAAACAGCTTTGAGACAGGGATTCTCACCATCAGTTGAGTGGCACTCACTAGACAAGGGAGTGGGCTCCTTGGGATGAGCTAGAAGTCACCAATTGCACTTTTTTTCTTTTAACAGTTGAATAGCAGTGTTGATTTTTTATTCTCTTAAAAGTTGAATTTCTAGGTTCTTGAGCTGAAATCACTGAAAAGATGTGTTAGCTTGTGGGGGACTCTGAAACTGTATTGCAGAACACAGTAGTTGACAGACAGGAGCAGTTTGTGGGAGTGTCCCACGGAGTGAGGTGAGTCTAGCAGTTTTGGGGGATAGCTGGAGCAGAACACAGGTCGGCTGGCAGAGCAGCTGGTGGACCGAGCTGAGCAGTTTGTGGGGAAGGCAAAAGCAGAATCCCATGGAGAGGCAGAGCAGTCAGCAGTGGACCACATAAGGTGCCCCTTTCTACTCAGGCTGGCAGGGGGAAAAACCCTGCAGATAGACTCTTGAACTCTGGGGTTGCGCAACTGTGGGTGATTTTGGGGTTGCTGGACTCTTGAAACGTTGGAGATATTGGACTTTGGAGCCTTGGGGTGATTTGGGGATTGCTGGACTCATGAGCCCAGGGAAAAGGACACGGCCTAGTTGAGGTGTTTTCCCAATTTAATGCTATGTTGTTTATCTCACGTTATTAAACATTTTCTGCTACACCCAGACTCTGTGCTTGCGAGAGGGGAAGTATTGCCTCTTTGAGGCACCTAGGAGTGCGTATGTAAAATTTTCCCATGTCACTGGGTGGGGGCTCGAGCTGGTTTGCATTACATTGTAGGCAAGGGACCCCTATGTATTGAACCCAGTCCTTGCTGCTATCAGTTCAGCCTGGCAGAAGGGTTCCACCTACGTCCAGGCTCAAGGGGTCCCTGGGGGGTTAGGGAGTTCGTGGGGGGCACAGATATCTAGGTCCAGGCTGTAGGGGGTCGGGGGGGCTCAGGTGTTTGGTGGGGGCACAGATACCTACGTCCAGGCTGCAGGGGTCCCAGAGGGACTTAGGGGGTGTCACGTAGTGTGGTGGAATCTGGCCCTGCACCCCTCTTCCTGGGACACACAGTGACTCAGCCAGCCAGTAAAACAGAGGGTTGTTTTGGCCAACAGGAACGAAGGATACAGCAGGGCTTTGGGGCACAACCAGGACCCGTCAGTCGAGTCCTTCTGGGGGTTCAGGAAGCTTAGTTCCCAGTTTGGGATTCTCTGAATTCCAACTACCCAGCTCCAAACAAAACTGAACTAACTCCCTGCAGCCAGACCCCTTCCTGTAGTCCAGCTTCCTGGGCAAAGGTGCTCACTCCTCTCAGCCCTGCCTAGCTCGAGTTACAGGCTTAGGTCCTGTCCCTCACCTAAAGTCACCCCCTGCTCTCCCATCCCCCACACAGACAGTCCCCACTCCATCACAGTAATGCCCAGAGCATTTCGCGCATGGAGCAACAGTAAAACTGTGTGGCCATGCAGGGTAATGCCCAGAGCATTTCCCCCGTGGAGCAACAGTGACACCATGTGGCCATACAGGGTAATACACAGAGCATTTCCTGCATGGAGCAACAGTGACACCGTGTGGCCATGCAGGGTAATACACAGAGCATTTCCTGCATGGAGCAACAGTGACACCAGTGTGGTCATGCAGGGTAATGCACAGAGCATTTCCCCGCATGGAGCAACAGTGACACCATGTGGCCACACAGAGTAATGCACAGAGCATCGCACCTACGTGGAGGCTGTAGAGATCCCTCGAGGGCTTACGGGGGTTCGTAGGGTCACAGATATCTACATCCAGTATGGGCGGGACCCTGGGAGAGTTAGGGGGGTTGTGAGGGGCATAGGTACTTGCGTCCAGGCTGTAGAGGTCCTGGTGGGGATTAAAGGCTTCCTGGAGGACAGCAATATCTACGTCCAGGCTGAAGGGGTCCCTGGACGCTTAGGGGGTTGTGGTGAGCACAGTGATCCCTGGGGGTATAGGGACTTGGTGAGGGGCACAGATACCTATGTATGTCCTGGAGGGGGTCCCTGGGGGGGGGCTTAGTGGTACTGTAGGAGACACAGATACCTACGTCCAGGCTATAGGCATTCTGGGGGGGCTTAGGGCTTTGGGGGGGCACAGATACCTACATCCAGGCTGGAGGGGTCCCGGGGGGCTTAGGTGGTTTGTGGGGAGGGGCACAGATATGTACATCCAGGATGGAGAGGTTCCGGAGAGGATTAGGGGTTTTTGCGGATGGCAGAGATACCTATCTCCATACTCTAGGGGTCCCGGGGGGCTTAGGGTTTTTTGGGAGGCACAGATATCTATGTCCAGGTTGGAGTGGTTCCTGGGGGGTTTAGGGAGTTCCTGGGGGGCACAGATACCTAGGTCCATGCTGTAGGGTTCCCTGGGTGGATTAGGGGTTTTCTGGGTGGCAGAGATACCTACGTCTAGGCTGTAGGGGTCCCTGGGAGGCTTAGGGGGTTTGTGGGGGGCAGAGATACCTACTTCCAGGCAATAGGTCTTCCAGGGGGAATTAGTGTGTTGCGGGGGGCACAGATACCTAGGTTAAGGCTGGAGGGTTCCCGGGGGGGGGGGCCTTACGCCTTTTGTGTTGGGCACAGATATCTGCATCCAGGCTGGAGTGGTCCCTGGGGGGGCTACAGCGGTTTCTGGTGGTCACAGATAACTACCTATCCAGGCTGGAGGGGTTTCTCGGCACAGATACTTTCCATTCAGGCTGGAGGGTCCCTGGGGGGCTTAGCGGGTTCATGTGGGGCACAGATACCTAAGTCCAGGCTGGATGGGTCCAGGGGGGGGCTTATGGGGTTCAGGGAGCACAGATGCTTATCTCTAGGCTATAGGGGTCCCTGGTGGGCTTAGGGGGTTTTGGGGGGCCCAGATACCTAAGTCCATGCTGTAGGCGTCCCTACAGGTGCTTATGGGTTCGTGGGGTGCACAGATACTTATGTCCAGTCTGGAGGGGACAGGGGGGGGTTGGGGTTTCATGAGGGGCACAGATACAAACCTCCAGGCTGTAGGAGTCCCAGGGAGGCTGTGGGGGTAGCAGATACCTACATCTAGTCTGGATGGGTCCTGGGGGTTATAGGGGGTTTGTGGGGGGCACAGATACCTAGGTACAGGCTGTCGGTGTCCCGAGGAGATGAGGCGGTTCACTGGGGGCTCAGATACATCCAGGCTGGATGTGTCCCCGAGGAGCTTAGGGGGTTTGTGGGGTGCTCAGACACCTGTGTCCAGGGCTGTAGGGATCCCTGGGAGGTTAGAGGTTCGTGGGTGTCACAGATAGGGACTTCCAGGCTGAAGGGGTCGCTGGGACGTTTAGGGAGTTTGTGGGAGTACAGATACCTACGTCCAGGCTAAAGGGGTAATGGGGGTGCTTAGGGAATCGGGGCGGACACAGATACCTACGTCCAGGGTCTAGGGGTCCCGAGGGGATTGGGGGTTGAGGGGGGAACAGATGCCTACGTCCTAGCTGAAGGGGTCCTGGGTGGTTTAGGAGGTTCGTTGGAGTCACAGATACCTAAGTCCAGGCTGTAGGGGTTTCCTGGGTATTCGGGGATTTCTGGGGGTCACAGATACCTACGTTCAGACTGGAAGGGTTCCAGAGGGCTTAGGAGATTATAGGGGGACAGATACCAACATCCTGGCTGTAGCGGTTCCCGTGGGGATTAGGTGGTTTATGGGGGGCACAGATTACTCATAGACTCATAGACTCTAGGACTGGAAGGGACCTCGAGAGGTCATCGAGTCCAGTCCCCTGCCCTCATGGCAGGACCAATACTGTCTAGACCATCCCTAATAGACATTTATCTAACCTACTCTTAAATATCTCCAGAGATGGAGATTCCACAACTTCCCTAGGCAATCTATTCCAGTGTTTAACTACCCTGACAGTTAGGAACTTTTTCCTAATGTCCAACCTAATCTCCCTTGCTGCAGTTTAAGCCCATTGCTTCTTGTTCTATCATTGGAGGCTAAGGTGAACAAGTTTTCTCCCTCCTCCTGATGACACCTTTTTAGATACCTGAAAACTGCTATCATGTCCCCTCTCAGTCTTCTCTTTTCCAAACTAAACAAACCCAATTCCTTCAGCCTTCCTTCATAGGTCATGTTCTCAAGACCTTTAATCATTCTTGTTGCTCTTCTCTGGACCCTCTCCAATTTCTCCACATCTTTCTTGAAATGTGGTGCCCAGAACTGGACACATACTCCAGTTGAGGCCTAACCAGCGCAGGAGTAAAGCGGAAGAATGACTTCTCGTGTCTTGTTTACAACACACCTGTTAATGCATCCCAGAATCACGTTTGCTTTTTTTGCAACAGTATCACACTGTTGACTCATATTAAGCTTGTGGTCTACTACGACCCCTAGATCTCTTTCTGCCATACTCCTTCCTAGACAGTCTCTTCCCATTCTGTATGTGTGAAACTGATTGTTCCTTCCTAAGTGGAGCACTTTGCATTTATCTTTATTGAACTTCATCCTGTTTACCTCAGACCATTTCTCCAATTTGTCCAGATCATTTTGAATTTTGACCCTGTCCTCCAAAGCAGTTGCAATCCCTCCCAGTTTGGTATCATCCGCAAACTTAATAAGCGTACTTTCTATGCCAACATCTAAATCGTTGATGAAGATATTGAACAGAACCGGTCCCAAAACAGACCCCTGCGGAACCCCACTTGTTATACCTTTCCAGCAGGATTGGGAGCCATTAACAACTACTCTCTGAGTACGGTTATCCAGCCAGTTATGCACCCACCTTATAGTAGCCCCATCTAAATTGTACTTTCCTAGTTTATCTATAAGAATATCATGCGAGACCGTATCAAATGCCTTACTAAAGTCTAGGTATATCACATCCACCGCTTCTCCCTTATCCACAAGGCTCGTTATCCTATCAAAGAACGCTATCAGATTAGTTTGACACGATTTGTTCTTTACAAATCCATGCTGGCTATTCCCTATCACCTTACCACCTTCCAAGTGTTTGGAGATGATTTCTTTGATTACCTGCTCCATTATCTTCCCTGGCACAGAAGTTAAACTAACTGGTCTGTAGTTTCCTGGGTTGTTTTTATTTCCCTTTTTATAGATGGGCACTATATTTGCCCCTTCCAGTCTTCTGGAATCTCCCTCGTCTCCCATGATTTCCCAAAGATAATAGCTAGAGGCTCAGATACCTCCTTCTATTAACTCCTTGAGTATTCTAGGATGCATTTCATCAGGCCCTGGTGACTTGCAGGCATCTAACTTTTCTAAGTGATTTTTTACTTGCTCTTTCCTTATTTTCTCTTCTAAACCTACCCTCTTCCCGTAAGCATTCACTATACTAGACATTCCTTCAGACTTCTCAGTGAAGACTGAAACAAAGAAGTCATTAAGCATCTCTGCCATTCCAAGTCTCCCGTTACTGTTTCCCCCTCCTCACTGAGCAGTGGGCCTACCCTGTCCTTAGTCTTCCTCTTGCTTCTAATGTATGACAGATACCAATGTCCTGGCTGTAGATGTTCCTCCACGGTGGCCTCAGGGCTGGAAGAGCTCCCACTCCCTTCTATTACCTGGGGGCTGCAGCAGGGGCACAGAGCTTCTCTGGTCTCACTCCTTTACCCCTGCCCCGCTGTGGCCCTGACACCAGAGAAGCTCTGTGCCCCTGCTGCAGCCCCCAGGTAATAGAAGGGAGTGGGAGCTCCTCCAGCCCTGGGGCCACCGTGGGGGAGACCTTTCCAGGGGGACCCAATTTGGCCAGGGGCCCCCGGGACCCCGACAGCCTGGATGTAGGGTTATGTGCGACCACAGCCCCTCTATGTACCCCAGGAACATCTACAGCCAGGACATTGGTATCTGTACCCCCCGAACCCACAAAGCCCCCCAGGGACCTTTACAGCCAGTATGTTGGTATCTGTGCCCCCCATAATCTCCTAAAGCGCTCCTAGGGACCCCTCTAGTCTGCACGTAGGTATCTGTGACCCCCAGAAATCCCTGAATGCCCCAGGAACCCTACAGCCTGGACTTAGGTATCTGTGACTCCAACGAACCTCCTAAACCACCCAAGACACCTCCAGCTATGACGTAGGTATCTGTTCCCCCCTCAACCCCCAATCCCCTCGGGACCCCTAGACCCTGGACGTAGGTATCTGTGTCAGCCCCGATCCCTTAAGCACTCCCATTACCCCTTCAGCCTGGACGTAACTACCTGTGACCCCCACGAACCCCCTAAGCCCCCAGGGATCCCTACAGCCTGGACACAGGTGTCTGAGCACCGCACGAACCCCCTAAGCTCCTCGGGACACATCCAGCCTGGATGTATCTGAGCCCCAGTGAACCGCCTCATCTCCTCGGGACACCGACAGCCTGTACCTAGGTATCTGTGCCCCCCCACAAACCCTCTATACCCCCCAGGACCCCCTCCAGCCTAGATGTAGGTATCTGTACCCCCACAGCCCCCCTGGGACTCCTACAGCCTGGAGGTTCGTATCTGTGCCCCCCATGAAACCCCAACCCCCCCTGCCCCCTCCAGCCTGGACATAAGTATCTGTGCACCCCATGAACCCATAAGCACCTGTAGGGACGCCTACAGCATGGACTTAGGTATCTGGGGCCCCCCAAAACCCCCTAAGCCCACCAGGGACCACTACAGCCTAGAGATAAGTATCTGTGCCCCCTGAACCCCATAAGCCCCCCCTGGATCCCTCCAGCCTGGATTTAGGTATCTGTGCCCCCTACGAACCCGCTAAGCTCCCCAGGGACCCTCCAGCCTGGACGGAGGTATCTGTGCCCCCCCACAATCCCTAAGTGCCGAGACACCCCTCCAGCTGGAGGTAGGTATCTTTGCCGAACACAAACTGCCTAAGCCCCCCCCCATCGGGAACCCTCCAGCCTGGATCTAGGTATCTGTGCCCCCCCAACACACTAATTCCCCCTGGAAGCCCTATTGCCTGGACTTAGGTATCGCTGCCCCCCACAAACCCCCTAAGCCTCCCAGGGACCCCTACAGCCTAGACGTATGTATCTGTACCCCTCAGAAAACCCCTAATCCACCCGGGGACCCCTACAGCATGGACCTAGGTATCTGTGCCCCCCAGGAACCCCCTAAACCCCCCAGGAACCACTCCAACCTGGACATAGTTATCTGTGCCTCCCAAAAAAAACCCTAAGCCCCCCAGGGACCCCTAGATCCTGGAGATAGGTATCTCTGCTGTCCACAAAATTCCTTATACTCCCTGGAACCTCTCCAGCCTGGACGTACATAGCTGTGCCCCCCACAACCCCCCTAAGCCCCCCGGGACCCCTCCAGCCTGGATGTAGGTATCTGTGCCCCCCCAAAGCCCTAAGCCCCCCCCAGAATGCCTATAGCCTGGACGTAGGTATCTGTGTCCCCTACAATACCACTAAGCCCCCCCAGGGACCCCTCCAGGACAAACATAGGTATCTGGACACCAAGTTCCTAAACCCCAGGGACACTGTGCTCTCCCCTTCCGTCCTTCTCTCCAGGGAGTATCTGTGTCCCCCAGGAAACCCCTAATCCCCACCAGGACCTCTACAGCCTGGACGTAGGTATCTGTGCCCCCCACAAACCCCTAAGCCCCCAGGAACCCGACCATCCTGGACGTAGGTATCTGTGACCCCACGAACCCCCTAACCCCCCGAACCCCTCCAGCCTGGACGTAGCTATCTGTACCTCCCAAACCCCTAAGCCCCCAGGGACCTCTACAGCCTGGACGTAGGTCTGATGCCCCCCAACCCCTAACCCCACAGCCCTGTTGCTGGATGTAGGTATCTGTGTCCCCCATTCCCTAAGACCCTCCAGCCTGACGTAGGTATCTGTGTCCCAGGGCCCAGCCGTGACTTTCTGTCCTGTAAAGGATCAGCCTGGACACAGGTGTCTACTAAGCTCCTGGACTGGATGTATCTAGTGAACTAAGCTCCTAGCCTGGACGTAGTTATCTGTCCAAAAACCCCCTAAACCCCCTTTCTCAGAGGGAACCCCTTTTCTCCCTGGCTCCTACAGCCGTTCTGTCCCCATCAAGGAGCCTGCAGACTGGACAGAGGGAGAGCAGACTTAGGTTCTGAAACCCCCAAGCCACCAGGGATAGCCTGAAAAGCACCTGAACAAAGGGACCCATCAGTTTGGACTTAGGGTGGGGTGGGGGGATGGAGTTTGTCAAGGAGGTTGGAGATGTTATCTGTGCTTTGCAGAAAAGATTTTTAGACACCTCATATTATGCACTACTCTTGTGACACCTCCAAACCCCATCCTCCACCCACCATGAGGTAGGTAAGAGTGGATCATTATTATCTACTTGACCCGCTTCACTTCTCCTGCCTCCCTAGACCCTGGACGTAGGTATCTGTGTCAGCCCGATCCCTTAAAGCACTCCCATTACCCCTTCAGCTGGACGTAAACTACCTGTGACCCCACGAACCCCCTAAGCCCCCAGGGTTCCCTACACGCCTGGACACAGGTGTCTGAGCACCCCGACAAACCTCCCTAAGCTCCTCGGGACACATCCAGCCTAAGCCCCCGAGAACCCCTAGAGTATGGAGATAGATATCTCTGCCATCCGCAAAAACCCATAATCCTCTCAGGGGAACCTCTCCTAGCCTGGATGTAACATATCTGTAGCCCCTCCCCACAAACCACCTAAGCCCCCCGGGACCCCTCCAGCCTGGATGTAGGTATCCTGTGCCCCCCCAAAGCCCTAAGCCCCCCCAGAATGCCTATAGCCTGGACGTAGGTATCTGTGTCTCCTACAGTACCACTAAGCCCCCCCCAGGGACCCCTCCAGGACATACATAGGTATCTGTGCCCCTCACCAAGTCCCTATACCCCCAGGGATCACTGTGCTCACCACAACCCCCTAGCGTCCAGGGACCCCTTCAGCCTGGACGTAGATATTGCTGTCCTCCAGGAAGCCTTTAATCCACACCAGGACCTCTACAGCCTGGACGCAAGTACCTATGCCCCTCACAACCCCCCTAACTCTCCCAGGGTCCCGCCATACTGGATGTAGATATCTGTGACCCTACGAACCCCGTAAGCCCTCGAGGGATCTCTACAGCCTCCACGTAGGTGCGATGCTCTGTGCATTACCCTGTGTGGCCACATGGTGTCACTGATTGCCCATGGTGCTGTGCCATGGTGGGCATGGTGTCACTGTGTGCACCATGCAGGAAATGCTCTGTGCATTACCCTGCGTGACCACATGGTGTCACTGTTGCTCCATGCAGGAAATGCTCTGTGCATTACCCTGTGTGGCCACACGGTGTCACTGTTGCTCCATGCAGGAAATGCTCTGTGCATTACCCTGCATGGCCACACAGTGTTACTGTTGCTCCATGCGCGAAATGCTCTGGGCATTACTGTGATGGAGTGGGGACTGTCTGTGTGGGGGATGGGAGAGCAGCGGGTGACTTTAGGTGAGGGACAGGACCTAAGCCTGTAACTTAAGCTAGGCAGCTGGGAGGGGGTCAGCACCTTTGCCCAGGAAGCTGAATAAAGGAAGGGGCTGGCTGGAGGGAGTTAGTTCAGTTTTGGTTTGGAGCTGGGTTGTTGGAATTCAGGGAATCCCAAACTGGGAACTAAGCTTCCTGAACCCCCAGAAGGACTCGATTGAGGGGTCCTGGTTGTGCCCCAAAAGCCCTGCTGTATCCTTCGTTCCTGTTGGCCAAAAAAAACCTTCTGTTTACTGGCTGGCTGAGTCACTGTGTGTCCCAGGAAGAGGGGTGCAGGGCCAGATTCCACCACACTACGTGACACCCCCTAAGTCCCTCTGGGACCCCTGCAGCCTGGACGTAGGTATCTGTGCCCCCCCACCAAACTCCTGAGCCCCCCCCCGACCCCCTACAGCCTGGACCTAGATATCTGTGCCCCCCACGAACTCCCTAAGCCCCCCAGGGACCCCTTGAGCCTGGACGTAGGTGGAACCCTTCTGCCAGGCTGAACTGATAGCAGCAAGGACTGGTTCAATACATAGGGGTCCCTTGCCTACAATGTAATGCAAACCAGCTCGAGCCCCCCCCCAGTGACATGGGAAAATTTTACATACGCACTCCTAGGTGCCTCAAAGAGGCAATACTTCCCCTCTCGCAAGCACAGAGTCTGGTGTAGCAGAAAATGTTTAATAACGTGAGATAAACAACATAGCATTAAATTGGGGAAAACACCTCAACTAGGCCGTGTCCCTTTTCCCTGGGCTCATGAGTCCAGCAATCCCCAAATCACCCCAAGGCTCCAAAGTCCAATATCTCCAACGTTTTCAAGAGTCCCAGCAACCCCAAAATCACCCACAGTTGCGCAACCCCAGAGTTCAAGAGTCTATCTGCAGGGTTTTTCCCCCTGCCAGCCTGAGTAGAAAGGGGCACCTTATGTGGTCCACTGCTGACTGCTCTGCCTCTCCATGGGATTCTGCTTTTGCCTTCCCCACAAACTGCTCAGCTCGGTCCACCAGCTGCTCTGCCAGCCGACCTGTGTTTCTGCTCCAGCTGTCCCCCAAAACTGCTAGACTCACTCTCACTCCGTGGGACACTCCCACAAACTGCTCCTGTCTAGCCAACTACTGTGTTCTGCAATACAGTTTCAGAGTCCCCCACAAGCTAACACATCTTTTCAGTGATTTCAGCTCAAGAACCTAGAAATTCAACTTTTAAGAGAATAAAAAATCAACACTGCTATTCAACTGTTAAAAGAAAAAAAGTGCAATTGGTGACTCTAGCTCACCCAAGGAGCCCACTCCCTTGTCTAGTGAGTGCCACTCAACTGATGGTGAGAATCCCTGTCTCAAAGCTGTTTCACAGTTCCTCATCCACACAATCAGGGTGACAACACTCCACATCTCACACCCCAACAACAAATAAACTGGGGATACCATAGCTGCCAAAGTAACCATCCCAGGCTGCCGTGGCCGTGTCACGCACGGTGAGTGTGTCTATGCAAACATGATCAGACCCTGAAATCCTTTTCCACACTTGCCATAATTCACCACCAGATGTGAGGGTAGAGTTCATCCTGCTTCTGCTTTACATAGGTATCTGTGCCCCCCACAACCCCCTAATCCCACCAGAACCCATCTAGCCTGGATAATGGTATCTGTGCTCTCCACAAACCTCTAAGCCCCCCAGGGAACCCACAAGCCCAGATGTAGGCATCTGTATGCCCCACACACCCCTTAATACCCACAGGAACCTTCCAGACTGTAGGTAGGTATCTGTGACCCCTAGAGCCCCACAAAGTCCCTCGGGACCCCTACAGCATGGATGTTTGTATCTGTGACCGACAAAAACCGCCTAAGCTACCCAGGGCCACCTACCATCAGGATGTAGGTATCTGTTCCCCCCCCTCAAACACACCTAATCCCCCCCGGAACCCCTCCAGCCTAGATGTAGGTATCTCTGACCCCACGAATCCGCTAAGACATGACAGGACCCCTCCAGCATCGACATAGGTATCTGTGCCCACACAACCCTCCTAAGACCCCCAAAACCCCTCCAGCCTAGACGCAGGTATCTGTGCCCAGCATGAACCCACTAAGGTCCCTAGGACCCCTCTTGCCTGGATGAATGTATCTGTGCCCCTTACAAACCCCTAAGCCCCCCCCCAGGATCCCTATAGACCGGACGTAGATATCTGTGCACCCTCACGAACCCACTGATCCTCCCAGCGACCCCTACAGCATGGAAGTAGGTATCTGTACCCCAAAATTCCCCAAAGCAACCCCAGGACCCCTACAGCCTCGATATAGGTATCTGTGCCCCCGCACAACTCCCTAATACCCCCAGAACTCCTCCAGCCTGGACGTAGATATTTGTGACTTCCAGGAACCCCCAAAGCCCCTCCCCAGGACTTCTCCAGTCCCTACATAGGTATCTCTGCCCCCCACCAGCCTTCTAAGACCCATAGGGCCCCCACCAGCCTGGTTATAGCTATGTGTACGCCACACAAACCCCCTAAGCTCCCCAGGGCCCCCTCCAACCGGTACGTAGGTATCTGCGCAACCACAAACCCTTAAGTCCCCCAGGGACCCCTCCAGACCATACGTAGGTTTCTGTGACCCTTACCAACTCCTTAAACCCCCAGGGACCACTACAGCATGGACGTATGTATCTATGCTCACCACAACCCCCTAAGCCATCCAGGGACCTCTCCAGCCCTGACGTAGATATTTGTGCCCCTCATGAAGCCCCTAATGCCCACCAGAATGTCTCCAGCCTGGACGTAGCTATCTGTGCCCCCCATGACCCCTAAGTCCCCCAGGGATCTCTACAGCCTCTACATAGGCGTGATGCTCTGTGCATTACCCTGCATGGCCACATGTTGTCACTGTTCCTCTATGAGAGAAATGCTCTGTGCATTACTCTGCGTGGCCACATGGAATCACTGTTGCTCCATCCAGGAAATGCTCTGTGCATTTCCCTGCATGGCCACATGGTGTCACTGTTGCTCCATGCAGGAAATGCTCTGTCCATTACCTGGTGTGGTCACAAGGTGTCAATGTTGCTCCATGCGGGAAATGCTCTGTGCATTACCCTGCATGGCCACACAGTGTTACTGTTGCTCCATGCGCGAAATGCTCTGGGCATTACTGTGATGGAGTGGGGACTGTCTGTGTGGGGGATGGGAGAGCAGCGGGTGACTTTAGGTGAGGGACAGGACCTAAGCCTGTAACTTAAGCTAGGCAGCTGGGAGGGGGTCAGCACCTTTGCCCAGGAAGCTGAATAAAGGAAGGGGCTGGCTGGAGGGAGTTAGTTCAGTTTTGGTTTGGAGCTGGGTTGTTGGAATTCAGGGAATCCCAAACTGGGAACTAAGCTTCCTGAACCCCCAGAAGGACTCGATTGAGGGGTCCTGGTTGTGCCCAAAAGCCCTGCTGTATCCTTCGTTCCTGTTGGCCAAAAAAACTTCTGTTTTACTGGCTGGCTGAGTCACTGTGTGTCCCAGGAAGAGGGGTGCAGGGCCAGATTCCACCACACTACGTGACACCCCCTAAGTCCCTCTGGTACCCCTGCAGCCTGGACGTATGTATCTATGCTCACCACAACCCCCTAAGCCATCCAGGGACCTCTCCAGCCCTGACGTAGATATTTGTGCCCCTCATGAAGCCCCTAATGCCCACCAGAATGTCTCCAGCCTGGACGTAGCTATCTGTGCCCCCCCACGACCCTAAGCCCCCAGGGATCTCTACGCCTCTACATAGGCGTGATGCTCTGTGCATTACCCTGCTATGCCACATGTTGTCACTGTTCCTCTATGAGAGAAATGCTCTGGGCATTACCCTGCATGGCCATGGAATCACTTGTTGCTCCATCAGGAAATGCTCTGGGCATTTCCTGCATGGCACATAGGTGTCACTGTTGCTCCATGCGGGAAATGCTCTGTCATTAGCTGGTGTGTCCACACAGGCGTCAATGTTGCTCCAATGTGGAAATGCTCTGTGCATTACCCTGCCTGGCCACACGGTGTCACAGTTGCTCCATATGAGGAAATGTTCTGTGCGTTACCGTGCGTGGCCACATGGTGTCACTGTTGCTCCATGCGGGAAATGCTCTGTGCATTACTGTGATGGAGTAGGGACTGTCTGTGTGGGGGATGGGAGAGCAGGGGTGACTTTAGGACCGGACACGAGCTCAGCCTGTAACCTGAGCTGGGGGGGGGAGGGGTCAGCACCTTTGCCCGGGAAGCTGGACACAGCAAATGGCCAGCTGGAGGGAGTTGGGTTAGTTCAGTTTCGGTTTTGGTCTGGGTGGTTGGAATTCAGGGATTCCCAAACTGGGAACTAAGTTTCCTGAACCCCTAGAAGGACTTGATTGTGGGGTCCTGCTTGTGCCTCCAAGCTCTGCTGTATCCTTCGCTCCTGTTGTCCAATAAACCTTCTGTTTTACTGGCTGGCTGAGAGTCACTGTGAGTCCCAGGAAGAGGGGTGCAGGACTGGACTCCCCCACACTCCGTGACAGACCCTAAGCCCCTCCGAGACCCCTGCAGCCTGGACGTAGGTATCTGTGCCTCCCACCAAACACCTAAGACACTCAGAGATCCCTCCAGCCTGAACTTAGGTATCTGTGCCCCCCACAAACCCCCTAAGCCCCCGAGGGACCTATACAGCCAGAACATTGGTATCTGTTCCCCATATAGACTCCATAAGCCCCTTGCGACACTCCAGTGTGCACGTAGGTATATGTGCCCTCAGAAACCCTCTAAGCCCCCAGGAACCCTTACAGCCTGGACATAGGTATTTGCACTCCCACAACCCCCCTAACCCCCCCCTCCCGGGACATCTACAATCTGGACGTAGATATCTGTGCCCCTCACGAAACCTCTAACCCCCCCTGGGAACGATACAGCCTGGACATACGTATCTGTGCCCACTCGAACCCCTAAAACCCACTGGTACCCCTACAGCCTGGACATCATAGGTGTCTTTGGCCCCCACAAATCCCCTAAGACTCCCAGGATGCCTCCAGCCTGGACGTAGGTATCTTTGCCCCCCACTAACCCCCTAAGCCCCCCTGGTAACCCTACAGCCTGGATGTAGGAATATGTGCCCCCCACGGACCCTCTAAGCCCCCATGGGACCCTAGAGCATGGAGATTGGTATCTGTGTCCCCCCAAACTCTCTAAGCCCCCCAGGGACCGCTATGGCCTGGACATAGGTATCTGTGCACCCCAAGGCCCCTAAGATCCCCCGGACCTCTGCAGCCTGGCTGTAGGTGTGACGGTGCTGCCCGTGGGAGCCAGCTCAGCTCACTCAATCAGAGTGAATTGCAAACAAAACAGGGGCAGACAAATCCCAACGCTGCTGGTTATTTCAATACTTAGATTTACCAAGCCAGCACAAAACAGCTTCTGTAGTACCTCACTGGTTACTTAGAAGTTTAAACCACGCAGTTCCCTTAAAGTACCCAGCCTCAGGCCTCCGTCCAGACACACCTGTTAGATATGATGATGATTCCTGAAAATCTTACTTCATCATATAAAAGAAAAGATTCTTCCGATCCCAAAGGATCAGCCACATAACCAGGTTCAATTATAACTTAGATTTTACCTAAAATACATGCTATAGCCAATTCTTATTAACTAAGCTAAAATTTATTAGAAAAGAAAAGAGAGAGAGTGAGTGTTGGTTAAAAGATTAATAGACATATAGACTTGAATTCAATTTTTGAGGTTCAGATACAAAGTAGAGATGAGCTTGTAGTTGCCAAAAGTCCTTTTAGAAATAGTCCATAGGTTATAATCCACTGTCCATATTCAGGGTGGCTCCAGTCAATGACTGGGGATCTCAATCCTTGTGGCTTAAGGTTTCCCCCTCTTGAAACCCAAAGCAGATCTGAGATGAAGAAGGATCGTGTCCCAGGTTCTTAAACATTTCCAGCAGCCTTTCAGCCTGAGAAAACAATAGGCTTAACTCTTCTTCCAAACATCCTGGCAATTAGTACATCCATCAAACAGTTCAGATACAGATTACCACAACCTTCAAAGAGACACAGACAATAATACTATTTCACTCAAGTATCATCATAAATGTTAATATTCTTTTTTTGCTCTTTGAATTAAAACTATAGCAATAGACAAGACTTGTTTGCTGACATCACAAGACCTGAGCAAACACCTCCCCTTCTACCTCTAACACTGCAGACTTGCATTTCAAAGCTCTGTTCATTTACATATCTTGTTAACCAGTTTTTAAGGTTCACCCACGGGTCAGGTCAGTCGGTGAGGTGAGTTAATTAACTCTTTCTGGCCCTGTCACCTTTCAATGAGATATTAGATTATACTTATGTCAGGGACTCTAACCCAGACGGCAAAGTTCGTTGTCTGACCGCGAGAGAGACAGGCAACACCAGCAAGGTCCGATCAAAAGCTCTTTATTGACAAGTGCACGCATCAATAGAGAGCAGCTCGTCTCCAGAGAGAACCAGCCTGCTCTTTACATCTTAGTATAAGCCTATGTAGACAGTTCCGTCGCGTCATAAATTATTCACTGGAGCAACCCACCCCCTTCTTCTAACAACTAGAAACTAGACACCTTTAGTATACATGCATGCCTAAAGTTAGAAATGTAGGGGAGTTAAAAACAAACAAAGAACAAAAACCAGGGAGCGAAAACAAGGAGGCTGGGAAACTAGGACTCTTATCAGTTCTTCGAAGGAGCTGCCCGAACACAGCACATCTGGTACTATGCCAGGAATGCAGCTTCTCTCTTATCTCACTTTTTCCCAGCGCTTGTGAGACATGCTGCTGCTTCTCAGTGTTTTCCACTCAGGGATTACCCACAAACCTCTGTTAGCCTGACTTTGGTCAGGTTGGCATACCTGGTTTTGTCTGCTATATCTTTATTCAGGCCTAACAATCCCCCCTTTGTCCCTAGAGGACCATAATGGGACTCTTGGGACACATATCCATTTAACAATTGTACGGGGGAGGCTAGTAAACCATGACCCAAGGTCTGAGTGGAGGTCCTTAAAACTAAAAGTGTGATCAAGAGATATAGCATGGAAAACAACAGCAACATTCTTAATAGCTTGTAAATCTTTGTCAATTAAGCCAGAGTGATTAACAGCAAAGCAACATTTTCCCCAATGCGAGCACAAGCCCCTCTCTAATTCAGCATTCATGGCATTTAGCACACGTCTATTTTGCAAAGTTACTTCTGCTACTTCATCAGTCTTTCGTTGCAACTTTTGGAAAGCGTCTATTAATGCATTAGCTGTTTTTTTCAAGCTCTGCAGAAATATTTACAACTGCTCTCTTGAGCTTAGCCACCACAATCCAGGAATGAGTGCACGGACAAAAGAGTGGAATCCTGTTTGTCTGACAACTAAGGGATTGGGGCACTGACTATAAATCAGTTAGGTATACCAAGTGGTCTAATTTCCCAGATGTTTCGGTGAATAATCCAGTCCCATGTGCATCCTCCCCATGGACCCGTCAGGATTCGGTATGTGGAAGCCCACACCCCCCAGTCCAAATGCTTGGAAGGAGCACTGTAAATGTTTACACTTCCACCCAGAAAGTCTTTAGTATATCTCCATGACCACAGATCAGATGGTACTCCTGATGTGTCTGTAAGGGCAGTGGGCCAAGTCTGGTACTCAAGATCACTCCAAATGGCCATCAGCTGGTCATTCAGGAAATTCTGAATCTCCAAACATACTAGATCCCACTGCAATGCCTTCCCAGCCTCAGTGATATTTAATACCATCTTTCCTTGGTGTAGTACTATATTACATTTGTTATTTAACTATTTTCAGGTACTTTTAAAAGGCATTGACATTAATAGCATAGGAGGGGGTTACATTATTAGTCACTGGAATGGTTTCAATACAGGTAAAATTTCCAGTGGCAGAACAAACTCTTCGGGTACTTGTTATTTAAAATCCAATTAGAGAGAGCAATACATGCTGAAGAATTTATCCACAACACAGGGCACAGCCTGTAGAATAAACCCCAAAATCCAATCAATACCACATTCCCAAGCATGGGTCCCCACAAATTTTTTCTGCCAGTGTACAATTCTTTGTTTCTTCACCGGGGTCAGTTCTTAATGTCCTTTCTAGTCAGGAATTCCTGGACTTTAGCAATTTCAGTGGAGTGAGTGTTCCTTCTTCTTTCCCAAAACAGTCTTGGTGCAGCATCATATAGGGGAGAGGTTACTAGCACATCACCCTGTAATGGTTTTGCTTTTTCTAGAAAAATTCAAAGGCACAGTAGATCTGTCAGTGGATAAGGGAGAGGCTACTAGCACTTCACCTTGTACTTTTTCCCTACTGTCCAGAAGGCACAGTGGAGCTAGAAGGTGAAATAGGCTAATCATCAGTAGGAGAATTCTCCCAATGTGGAGGGGTCTTTTTGCAGTGAGAATCTTGGGTCCAAGCAGTCAGTCTTTGGTACTTCACAGCGGTGTTGGTAGTCATCAGGACTTAAGGGCCTTTCCAGCATGGAGCCAAGGCAGTCTTTCGTTGGTGGACCTTTACATCAATCCCGTCTCCTGGTTCCAAGGAGTGGCAGGGCTGCTAGGGTCTTTGGGTAGCGCTTCCTTACCTGTGAGAAAAAAACTTAAACACATTTCATTAGTGCCTGGCAGTGTTTTTCAGATCTCATAGCTGCATGGGCAAATTCAAGCCCTCCTTTTCCTGGTTGTTAACCAAGTCTTAACTGTGAGCAGTGTCCTTGAATGGAGTCAGTGTCTTATCTATAGCCTGAGCTTGCTATTTTATTTATTTTATTTTTTCAGTTAATTCATTCTGTTCTTTGTGCTTCTTCCCTTCTTGGCTTCTTTTAACCTGCAAAGGAAACTTTCACTTTTTACTCATACACCTTTTTCCCAACAATGAACACCTACACATTGTCATTATACAGTACATTAGTCTTATTATTTAATATATGCCACACACACCCTTTTACTAAAAATAACCTTATTACAGAGCTTTCGAGCAACAAGCCAGGACAAGCACACCCACTTTGAGGAGTTCACTCAATACAACCTCTAGTCCAATAGCCTTCCACCATCCCCAGCCCTCTGGCTAGAAATCTGAGGTAGCCAGAAAAGATCCCATGTACAATATGGGGAGTGGGTTAACTTTTCATGTCCTTGCTTTCAAAGACTGTTGGTATGCAAATTTTAACAACAATTTTTGCAATTAACAATTTGACCAATAAAGTTTCTTTTCCTTACTTAAGGAAATGCATTAGACTTTAGTATATCACATTCTCCTGATTTATCTAAACACTTTGTATTCCAAGTTGAACAAAACAAGTATCTGCATTTTAATTTAACCTTTTTGTTTGATTTTAAACTAGATTATTTTATAAAAATATTAAACACAAAAATTCCGGCCACAAGACAAACACCACAAGACAGAACATAGAACACAAAACATAATTTCTATTGTGCCAGTAAATGCATGGTACGTTGAATGCTGTTTAGCTGGCATCAGTTTTCTCTGATTATCTGAAAGACAAAAAACAGAGGTCTACCCCTTCTGGGCAGACAATCATTGCTTAAAATAGACAAATACCCTTGTTGATTTCAGGAAAAACAGAGGAATTATCCCATATTTTATGTGTTTCATAGGCAGCCCAGGTTTCAGTGGCTCCTACCTTATCAGTTAGATAATTTGCATGAATACAGATGCTTTCTGGCTTGCTTTTTACTTTTAACTCTTGCTTTCAAACACTGAAAGAAAACATCACTACTTATAGTGCCCTTACAGCCTAATAAAATTTCAATTACATAGCACTATATACATTCTTCAGCTAATTTAACTAAATTCTAAATGATTGCAATTAACAATTTCTTTGCCTCAATTATTTACAAACATTTCAAAGACACCAAGAACTTTCCTCTTTAGCATTTTTACAAAGTTCAACTGCTGTTTCCTCCAGCAACTACAGAGTTAACTTCTCACTCTCCCTTAAATCACTTGCTTGTCTCCCAACAGCCACTTTTATCAACTCAAATCACCATTCCAAGTAAGTTCTGGGTATTTGAAATCCCCATGCTTACACTTACTTACTCCTTCCTTCCACTACACCCTTAAAGTTTTCCAACCTGTTTTCCAATCTCTCTGTCTGTTGCCTGCCCGCCTGGGCCCGATCCTGCTTTTCTCACTGAACCGTCCCTTCCATAGGCACCAACTTCTTCCACTACCAGTTTAGCTAGGAGGGTGGGCTTCTCAACTAGCCCCCCACCCCTCCTGGTCTCTTCCCTTAAACATTCTTACTCACAAGACTACCCGAGTCCTCCTTCATGAGGCTTGCCACCTAGACGAAGACACATGGCCCATTGGGCAAAGGCCATTTACTTAACATATAATTTGAAGGACTACTCTTAGAGGGTTTACCCAGAGACTCATTCATCTGTTTGACACTTAAACAGAAAAGAGAATTACACAGAGAGCAGAGGGAATTACAGTCTAAGCCAGACTTTCCCACTTCTATACACTGACCGCTACAGGGGACAGGGACAGAAGGATCTCAATTTAACCTCAGAGCTGTCTCGCACACATGGCTTCCACTCCGAGGAATTACGAACAAGAGGTTCAGTTCCACCCACACTCCTAACACCCAAATGAACAGAGAAAAAAAACAACAACAGTAACTGGTTAAATAGAACAGAACCAGAACCAAATAGTGTTTCCTTATCCTATTAGGACTCACTTTTACTCATGCAGTTCTCAGCATATAACACCAACAGTACCAAGCAAAGCAAACACAAAATAACAAGGGTAAAACAAATAGATGGTGTAAATTCTGCAGGGCTCCCCCCTTCTTAATTGCTCACCAAACTGTGACAAATTTCTGTTACCAATCTATCCCTCATGTCAGATGATCAGGCTGACACTACAGGATCGTTGGGGGAAGATAAAGAAAACACACCCATATAACTGAATTTTAAAGCTTCATTAATAAAATAATAAAACAACAACGGAGAGTGTTGGGAACGCTCCCACATCACTCAGGAAAATATTAATGCCCCAAGCCCGAAGCTCCTTTCATACTTACACACGTACGTCCAGACTGGCCACTTCTGTGTATAATGTTCAGAGGAGGGGGAGAGGTGGAAGGGAGATTATCCTGTATACAGCTTGTCCAGAATTTCCAACATGCTTCTGCTCTGGGAGGGCTGTTCTTTTACACCCTGGAATCTCCTGCGGCGTCTCTTTCAGAGATTCCAGTCCAGGTCGGCTGCCTGTGGCTTCTTTGGTGTCACCAAGCCACACCGACTCCAGGGTCACAAAGGCACACTGTTGGATCTTACTGGACAGTTAAGCTTTGCAAATGTAATTTCAGTTCTGTAACTTGTATTTCCTTTGCTTCGCCTCTGTCTATATTTTTTCCTTCACAGCCAGCTGGGGCCGAAAGCAGCCCCTCCCTGCACCAAGCACAGTCCGCGCCGATTCCTGACCCTGAACGCAGAGCACCCCCCTCCTTCCATCCCGGGGCCAAGATGATTTTTAAATTAACCCGTTCCTTATGTCTTTTTCTTTCTTTTTCTCTTTCCCATTAAACATTCTAGTAGCAATGCTAACTACTTCAGACAAACTTTTCCCTTGCGTACCATCTGGATGCTTTCTAAATCTTTTTGCAATATCCTTTGCACATTGTGACATGAAAACCATTTTAACCATCTCCTTTCCATGATCAGTTTCAGGATTTAAATTCCCATGCTTTTAACTTCACAAATCAGTCGAGCACAAAAGTCAGAGAGGTGCTTATCTGGATGCTGAACACAAGCAGTCACCTTGCTCCAATTTGGAGTAGCCTCCCCTGCATCTCTAATACCATTCAAAACAGCTTTTAAAAATCCATCCAACTTTGTCTTTGAGCTGGATTATTGGGATTCCAGTTAGGGTCAGTAATTAGCCAAGGTGCATTCAAATGAGCTGCAGATTTTTCTTTTACTTTTTGTCTTTCATCTTCTGTCATGAGAGTATCTAATAACTGATTTACATTTGCCCAAGTGGGCACATGAGTGAAAAAGATTGTGCAGAACATTCTTTCCACTGCCTCAGGATTGTCTCATAAGTGAGGCATAGTGCACTGCCAGTTAAACAAATTTGAAGTTGCAAACAGGGTATGGGTAAAACCATCTCATGTTCCCCAAGCAACCAGTAGAACCAGATAAGTTCTCAATGAGGCTTGTAATATCAGAGGTGTCTCAGAAACATTCTCTCTCATGGAGTTAAGTAACCTAGTGGGGGTCCACAAGGGCAAGGACAAGGGCTGCTGTAATATTGGGGGTGTTTGAAAAAGCAGTCCCTGACCAAGTTTGCAAAAGGCTGGCTGGAGGCTGCACAGAGGGGGTGAGGCTGCCCTGATTCCTCTGAAGATGAGGGAACATCACTCTGAGCTCCCCCTTGATTCTCCTCTGTCCCTGAACTGTCCCTAACCTGCTTTTGAATCCTTGCACTCCATCAGACGGGGAAGAACAGGAACAAAATTGTCCTCCTCCCGGTGCGGCTCTGGTGCATATGGTGGGTGATTTTTTTACAAGAGCTCTCCATACAAACAGCTTCAAAAGCTACCCATCCCTCCATGGGTTATAATTATACCATACAAACAAGTAATCCATTTGTCTCGGCCTAAGATCAACCAAAATATCCCTTAAGGAGTTCCTCCTATCTGTGGAAAAGGTTTCACCCACCGGCCAGTCTCTAGTTGGGGACAAATGAAAGGTAAATGATGGCCATTGGATCCAACACAGATTTCTCATCTTAAATTTAACTAGATCAGCTGTCTCAGAAATCTCTTTCCAATCTCTAAGTATCAGAGACAACGGGGCATCCCCCGGGCACTTACTGCCAACTTGTCTCATTTTAATGAAGGGACTCTAACCCCTCTTCATGAAGGGACTCTAACCCCTCCTCCCCGGGTCGAGGTAAAGGGACTCTAACCCCCACCTCCCGCGTCGAGCGCTCGCTTACCTCTCCAGGGACTTGAACACCTGGACTGAGAACTCAAACCCAGGCTGGGACTCTAACCCAGACAACTTGGATCCTGTGCAAACCTGGACTGGGACTCTAACCCAGACCTGGACTGGGACTCTAACCCAGACCTAAGTAGTCAGGGACTCTAACCCCGACAACCTGGACCCTACTCAATGGGTAGGTGGACGTTGCTGGATTTCTACGAGTTTCAGCTGGTTCACAGAACACGCCTTATCGCCAACGCAGAGATCAGATCACCAGGCAAGTCTCCTCTAAACTGGAGGATGCGCGCTGCGTTGCCTCAGGGTCCGATCCCCCGCCGGAGAGTCAGACGGGTCCCGGCGGAGTCGCCAAAGATGTCAGGGACTCTAACCCAGACGGCAAAGTTCGTTGTCTGACCGCGAGAGAGACAGGCAACACCAGCAAGGTCCGATCAAAAGCTCTTTATTGACAAGTGCACGCATCAATAGAGAGCAGCTCGTCTCCAGAGAGAACCAGCCTGCTCTTTACATCTTAGTATAAGCCTATGTAGACAGTTCCGTCGCGTCATAAATTATTCACTGGAGCAACCCACCCCCTTCTTCTAACAACTAGAAACTAGACACCTTTAGTATACATGCATGCCTAAAGTTAGAAATGTAGGGGAGTTAAAAACAAACAAAGAACAAAACCAGGGAGCGAAAACAAGGAGGCTGGGAAACTAGGACTCTTATCAGTTCTTCGAAGGAGCTGCCCGAACACAGCACATCTGGTACTATGCCAGGAATGCAGCTTCTCTCTTATCTCACTTTTTCCCAGCGCTTGTGAGACATGCTGCTGCTTCTCAGTGTTTTCCACTCAGGGATTACCCACAAACCTCTGTTAGCCTGACTTTGGTCAGGTTGGCATACCTGGTTTTGTCTGCTATATCTTTATTCAGGCCTAACAATTATAATGTCACAGTCTCGGTGAATTGACTGCTGCAGCTCCCCGTAGACTCTGCCTGCGCCTCTCACCGAGCTGGAGTACAGCAGGCGAGGGGAGAGCACTCAATGTATTGCATCTACACTAGACGCGATATATCAACCCCCGCTGGATCGATCGCTGCCCACCGATTCGGCAGGTGGTATAGACATACCCCGAGTATCTGGTGATCGGAGCTGGACCCCGAGGGGGACACATTGAAGGAACTCAGGGGTTAAGGTGCCTCTATTGTCAACTGTCAGGGCTGCTGTGGCTCAGAGGAGGGTGCTTGACTGCCTGGCAGGCTTAGGCGCCGCAAGCCTTGGAGGTGGGAGAAGTGAAGCGGCCACGGCGTGCTCGGGGTGCTCGTGCTCGGAGCAGGGGTGAGCTCGGGCGAGGGGGGTGCCGCAGGGCAGAGCAGGAGAGTTGCCACAAGAGGGGGAGCCTCAGGGTGGAGGGGGGAGCTGCCACGGGTGGGGCGCCTCAGGGCAGGGGTGCGGGGGGGGGAGGGTGCAAGGTGGAAGTTTCGCCTAGGGCATGAAACTTCCTTGCACCCTCCCCCCCCCGCAGCCAGCCCTGCACCCCCTGCCCTGCCCTGCCGGCAGTCAGCCTCTGTCTCCAGCCAGCCCTGCACCTTCTGCTTTGCCTGCACCAGCCGCATCCTCCCTGCCCTGTCTCCAGCCAACCCCTGATGCACCCCCCTGCCTGAAGCCAGCCAGCCACGCAGCCCTTGCCCTGCCTGAAGCCAGACCCTACCTCCAGCCAACCCCACATCCACTGGTGCCCTGCACTTCCCAGGGCAGTAACCCTGCACATCTGCTTCAATGAGGGGGGCAGGGAGCAGCTGGGACCCACACATGTGCACACCCTAGGGTGACCAGACAGCAAGTGTGAAAAATCGGGACGGCGTGGGGGGTAATAGGATCCTAGATAAGACCCCAAAATTCGGACTGTCCCTATAAAATTGGGACATCTGGTCACCACAGCACACCCCCAGGACTCCTGAGTTCCATTGCTGGGTTTCCTATTGGTTCCTCTGCTGGTTGTTTTCCTTTTTCTGGGGACTTTGGGCTAAGTTGCTCCCCACTCTCGGGCTCTGTCCCCAGCAGTCAAATGGGGATTTCATACCTTCCCGCTATTGGAAAGTGCTGGGAGAATCCCCCAGCAAAAGCTGCTCTGACAGTGCTAAGCAGCATCTGACCATTCAAGGTCGGAGCTCACTGCCCAGGAGGAGTGCTTGGCTCTGGGGTTTCACTTCAGCCCAGTGTAGAGAGAGAGCCCTAACCATGGAGTTTGGCTCAAGAAGACCAAGTCTCCAATTTGTTAAGGTGTTTTGAATTTCAATCCTGTGCTCCAAAGTGCTTGGTGTCAGTTGTAAACTTTAGGAGCATGCTCTCCACTCCATTTTCCAAATCATTCATGAAAATATAGAATAGTACCTGACACCGGACTGATCCCTGCCAGACCCACTAGGTTCACCCTCCCCGTTGGGCAGCTAAACATGGAGAAGGGCTCCTGGAGTCTTGGCTTTCAACCAGCTCTGCACCCACATTACACTGATTGCAGCTGGACTACATTTCCCTCGTTTGCTTCTGAGAATGTCCTATGGGACTGTGTCGAAAGCCTTAGTAACACCAAGCTAGATCCCATCTATTGTTTACTCACCTCTACCAGGCCCAGAACCCTGCCAAAGAAGGAAAGAGGATTGGTTTGGAATGATTTGTTCTTGACAATTCCACGCTCACTAGTCAGAAGAACCAAATCATCCTGTAGGTGCTGCTGACAAACTGAGTGTTTAAGAATGTATTGCAGGATCTCTCCAGCTATGGCAGTCAGGCTAGCTAGTCTGTAAGTCCCAGAGGTCTTTTTGTTCTCCTTTGAAAGATAGGTCCTGTCTTGTTCATGGATGGGAAGATGTTCTTTTTCAGGGGTCTCAGACGAGAACTGGGGCACAACACCTGGTTTGTTAAGGCCACAAAAACGGAGGCAGGAACCTCTTCTCTGCTGCTGGCAAAGAACCACAGGTACCTAAAAGATAGGGACTCACATCTTTGAATGGGCTTTAAAAAGGCAGTGGTTAATAAGTTTGGCCCCGACCATTTCTTGTTTCCACAGACTAGACATTTTAGCAAACTTTAGAATTCCTTGGTGCTAAACACTGTGAAACTCCCCTTTCTCCTTCACAGAGGGCTTTAATACCCCTTATCTCACTTGGGCTCTAAACTGCCCATAGTTCGAGAACTGTTCCTGTTCCGATTGGACAGATGGGAGAAGGGAAGTGACCTACCCAAGGCCTACACAACAAGGCGATGGCAGAGCCAGAAAGAGAAGCAACCAGTTCTGACTCCTGTTCTAACAGATGAAAACACCCCAGAGCCCAGGAATCGAGATGGTGGGAAAATTTCATTCAAACCGTTTCTGTCCGAAAATCCCATTTAGACTAAACCAGTTTGTTTCTCAAAATCATAACAAGTGGGATGAAAGATCTTTGCAAAAATATTTTGTTGCAAAACAAAAGCATCTCCTCTTTGTCAGAGTGTGTTAAATTGTCTCCTCGCACACAAAGAGGAGACACTTACATCTCAACCATTAGATAAGATGCTTCAATCTGAGCTAAGTCGTTGCTACTATTAACAATTTCAAAATAAAAAAATACAAATAAAATAGACGATTTCAGCTAATCTATTATGTCATAATCTGGGAAACTTCATATTATGCACTACTTCTAGTGACACTCCCAAATGGATCCGCATCCTTCACCCACCATGAGGTAGGTAAGAGCGGATCATTATTATCCCTACTTGAAAGAGGGAGAAGCTCAGGCTGAGAAAGGAGAATTGACTTGTCTTAGGTCACACAGCCCGTCAGAGGCAGTGTTGGGAATAGGACCAAAGAGCCCTGATTTTCAAACAAACCATCGGATCTTGAATTTCAGACATTGAATGACCTGAATACTGTGCTCTCAGATGAGCTCCAGACCAACAACAGTGACAGTAATTATTCAGCAAGTATTTGAGGAGAACTGCAATGTTAGAGGGAATCATCAACTGCTCAGAGACAATTAATGCAGAGAAGCAGCAAAATTAATCAAAGATAGAACTGGTTCTGACTTATTTACTTGATCTTAAAAGAGAACAACAAGGACCTGAGTCTCCTCCCTGTCAATATCCCCCTGCTCAACCAATCAGGGTAGAGACGGAGGACGGGAGGCTGAGGGTTCTCACCAGAGAGCCCAAAGGATGGCCCAGGTCACCGGTGGGGATCACTGCCCAAGCACTATTTCAGTCCCACATTTTTGGGTGGACCTTCCATAGTGGGAGCTGCAGAGGACTTCCCTGCAACACACACACACACACACCTCCGTCCTGTTGTTGGGAAGGGAACAGGAGAAAGGACAAAAGAAGCAAGAGAAGAAGAGGAGGGAGGGATGGAGGAAGAGGTGAAACAAAAAGGACAAACCCTAATGTCCCCAGCGATTCTAAGGGACAAAATCCCAGGTGCGCAATAAAATTCTGCCTCCTTAAGCTCGTGTTTTCCATGCCTAGAATTCACTTGTCACCAGATAGATCAGACTGAACAGGTTTCAAACCTCCAGGAGGCTCTTACCTTCTAAACAGGGGACGGCTGTTTTCTAGTAAAATCACTACAAGGGAAGGAGGAAACTCGAAAGAGGTTCCTCCTGGCGCTCACGTCCATGACCCCAAATAATCTCTCAGTCCTCAAAGAGAGACCTGGAGAAGGAAACGTGCTGAAGCAAAGCCACAGAGGTCTCTGAGGTTTCCCTGGCCCCTCGCCCCTGTCCTGCCTGGCTGATGTCAGCATCTCTCTGTGAGGTCACCACCTCCCCACCACCTTTGACCAATAGTCTGAGGTCCTGCAAAAGGCCTTTGTGATGTCACTGCCACACCCCTCCCTTGCTGGGCTAATGTCCTGCCCCTGGCCAGGCACTTTGGAGGTTTGAGCTACTCCCTGTGGATCACCCCACTCAAGGAGCGTTCGTTCTAGGCAGCAAGCCGGCTAGACAGGAAAACATCAGACGCTGCTCCCAATGCTACACTCAGTTTTTCAGAAATTAGTCGACTTCATGGTCAGAAGACACCATTAGAGCATCTAACCTGCATATCACAGGCCTCCTGTATGACATAACAGCTACTTTGGGGGCAAACACATTCCAGAAAGGCATCTAGTCTTCATTAAATGACATCAGGAGATGGTGAATCCACCACTTTCCTTGGTAGCTTGCTCCTGTGGTGAATCATCCTCGCTGTTGACTATTGTGCCTCAGTTGTAATATGAATTTGTCTCTTTTCACTTTCCAGCCATTGGGTCTTGTTATGCCTTTCTCTGCTCCATTCAAGAGCCCGTAAATACCCAATCTTTTCTCTCCATTAAGGCCCTTCAACATTTCAATGAAATCACCTTTCAATCTTCTTTTGATAAGCTAAACAGGTTGAGCTCTTTCAATAGCTCACTGGAAGGCATTTTTCTCCAGCCCTCAGAACATTTGGTGGCTCTTTGCTGCCCTAGCTCCAATTTCACAACATCTTTTTCAAATGAGGATACCAGAACTGGAGGCAGTATAAAGGTTGTATAAAGGTAAAATTAAATAGGTTGCAGAGGAGTTTTTTTTAATTTCGGCTTTTGTTGCTAAAAATTTTGTCTCTCTGCGGTGAGAAAAAACACTCCCCGAATGCCAAAATTTGAGCCATGAAAAGCGGCAGTGTGAACAGCGCATCATAGGTGGAGCTGTGCTCCCGGTGACAAAGCTCCTGCCCCTCATTGGAGGTAGTTTGGCTTTGTTGCCGGGGAAGCTCTCTCTCAGCGATAAGGACGGCCACACAGCGCACCTTACAATGGCATGGTTAGAGTGGCACAGCTGCACCGTGGTAAGGTGCGCGGTGTAGACACAGCCTCAGAGCTGGGGAAAGCCGACAGGCGCTGAGGAGCACAGGGTTCAGACAGAGACATCCGTTAGGAGAGGAACTATTCACAGGGATTCTCTATAGCCTAGTAAGGTGGAGAGGATGGAAGATGATAATGTACAGGTAGGTTCTGATGAGAAACAGTGAAATGAAAGAGTCTCCCTCAATTACATCATGTAATAGCAGACAGCTAAAATGGGACACATTTTAGAAGTGCTTAAATACAAACGCTAAACGTCTAAGTACTAAGACTGGTGAATTTGAGTGCCTGGTATTGAGTGACGATATTGATAGAATAGGCATCACAGAAACCCTTGCACCCCCTCCTGCACCCACATGGGGAGACTGACCTGTGTGCATGGAGCAGCTGGCATTGCTGCCCCCCACTCCTCCCTGGAACGCTGCTCATCTGGGCACCCCTAGGGGCTGTGGGATGTGGGGGCAAGAAGTGAGATCATCCGAGCTCCCTGCATCCAGGTCACTTTCCTCAGCCGGGCTGCATAGCGGGAGGGCAGAGAGCAGCAGCTTCTGATGCTCCCCTCACAGCACAGCCCAAGTGGGGAAAAGTGACCAGGACGCATGGAGCACATAGGGTTGCTCCTTACTCCCCTCAAACCTCTATGGACCCACGGAGGAGCATTGGGGCAGGGGAGAGCAGTGAGCACCTTTGCACTGCCACACGGTGCCCTTTGACCCCTGGAGCCCTGGGCGGCTATCGGGGGGCACCACCCCTAAGGCCGGCCAGGCTCCCCAGAACGAGCAGCAGAAAACACAGAGACTGGCCACACACTGAGCAGTGGTAGCCTGGGCGGCTCGTAATGGAGGCTCAGGGGGGAGGGGGTCATAACATTTTTTTCCCAGATTTGGACCTTAGCGTCCAAAATATGGGTGTTAGCATGAAAACCTCCAAGCTTAGTTACCAGCTTGGACCTGGTAAAGCTGCCACCAGCCAGGGATTTATACAGTGCCTGGCTCGCTGTGGTCTCCCCAAAACCTTCCCCGGGGGACCCCCAGACTCAGATGCCTTGAGTCTCACAACAAAGGGGAATAAACCATTTCCCTTCCCCCTCCTCCCCTCCAGGTGTTCCCTCCCTGGGTTCCTGGAGAGATATACAGAAGCAAGCTCCGTGAATCTAAACAGAGGGACTCCCCCTCCCTGTTTCCAGTCCTGGAAATAGAAGTACCAAGATAGCTAATCTCTCTTCCCCCTTACCCAGAGGGTATGCAAAGTCAGGCTAGTAAATCTAACACAACGAGATTTTCCCCCTGACTTCTTCCTCCCACCAATTCCCTGGTGAGCTGCAGACTCAATTCCCTGGAGTCCCCACTAAAGAAAAAATCCAACAGGTCTTAAAAAGAAAGCTTTATATAAAAAGAAAGAAAAGGACATAAAAATGGTCTCTCTGTATTAAGGTGACAAATACAGGGTTATTTGCTTAAAAGAAAAAAATGAATAAACAGCCTTATCCAAAAAGAATACAATTTAAACATTCCAGCAACTACACACATGTAAATACAAAAAAAACCAATATAAACTTATTGTCTTATTATCTTTGTACTTACAACTTGGAAACAGAAGATTAGAAAGGCAGGAGATAGAAAAATCACTCTCATAGCCGAGACGCCACAGACACAAGACAAAGAACAAAGAACTCACACACAAACTTCCCTCCACCCAGATTTGAAAAAGTCTTGTTTCCTGATTGGTCCTCTGGTCAGGTGTTTTAGGTTACTGGTGTTACCCCTTTATAGGTAAAAGAACATTAACCCTTAGCTATCTGTTTATGACAAGGGGGCTCAGCCTCCCCAAACCTTGCACTGCCAAGGGGACAGTGGGGCCCATGATCAGGGGCCCTGGCCAAGTTAGGTCCCCCTGGAGAAGTCTCCCCTATGTCAGCCCCAGGGCTGGAGGAGCTCCCACTCCCTGCTACAGCCCGGGGGCTGCAGCAGGGGCACAGAGCTTCTCTGGTCTCAGGGCCACAGCGGGGCAGGGGTAAAGGAGTGATAGGGTGGGGCTGGTGGGGGAAGGGGTGGAACAGAAGTGACAGTGGATGGGGCCATAGGGTGGAAGGGGGTAGAGCCACAGACAGAAGGTAGGGGCATGGTTCTGGTGCTGGGGCCCCCACACTTGTTCTCCCTTTCCCGGGGGTTTGGCATCACTAGCCCCGGCTTAGCGAGTAGGGTTCAGTGGTCCCCATAATGTGGGGTGCGACTCCTAGGGGGACACAGAGGAACATTCATGGGGGCACCTCAGGACCTGAGCCAGCCCACATAGAGGGCAGGGAGGGAGCACCACTCTGCCACAGCTCTTCCCCAAACCCACCCTCAGCCTGAGACTCTGGCTCCCAGCCCGGCGTCGACCCCTTTACCCCTGTCCGCACCCCTCACCCCAGCAAGCAACAGCCCCACTCCTCCCAGCCCCGGTTCTTGACCGTGGCTTCCGAGGGGCCACAGCCATGGCTAAGAGGGCACAATGTGAAATGTTTGGGGACCACTGGTTTAGGGTGACGTCCTCAATCACTTCTCTGCAGTCCAATAAAAGCTATTCCTCACTCACCTACCCCTCCATCAGGACGGACTAGGTATGTTCTGCTGCCCTTCACTCATACAGGAAGGAGAATAACATTTCATTCCACTCAATCCTAAAGTCATTTGTAACCCAAGACCATCCCAAACTGGTCATTTTGGGGAAGCGGCACCATCATGCTGCATAGCTAGGCAGAGTAGGTGTGTCTATGCAAACACGGTCTGTTCCTGAAGTCTTTCCCCAGCTCCTCACTAGGTGAGAGAGGGGAGCTCATTCAGACCCTGCTTTCGCTTAGTATTTAAAAACTCCTTAGTGTCCCTATCTCTGCCGGCCTTAGATTTCTCCTCCTGTCCGTTTTTTGACAGCTCAGATGAGGTGACCGAGTGGTTAAGGTGATGGACTGCTACCCCATTATGCTCTGCCTGCATGGGTTCAAATCCCATTCTCATCAGAGGCATTTAGTCTTCACCCTCCTTTATAGACAACCATCTCCCCCTTTGGTACAATAACAGATCAAACAATGTTGCTTGTGTTACCCAAAATTGGGTCAGTTAGTAAGCTTAGAGAGGACTAATAATGCCCCTCCCCCCCAGAGTTTGGCAGAAAGCAGCACATTTATTAGCTTGATAGCTAAGCTCAAAAGAAGGGATGGGAGGAGGGTGTCACACTCATACTCACGCTCCCAGGACAGGCCTGGCAGTGGAGATGTCAGGATCCTTTAAGGTAAGTGTCCCACAGCGCAGCGATGGACGGTGCGATGAAGATCAGTCTCCCTGAGGTGCAATAGAATGTAACACAGCGAACCACTGGCCAGATGGGCCGGGTGAAGGGCATTCACTGGAGGTACAAAGGAGAGTGGGAAAGCCACTTCACAGGCATTCAAAGCGGGAAAGGACACAAGCTGGGGGAGTTTAACAGACCTTTTGAGCATACAGGTTATACAGAGCATACAGATCACTGCTGCTCCTACAACATGATAAGTTCTCAAGCAGCATGTTTCTTACTTTGCCCATCTGTCAATTTTGATGATTATTGATGGAAATATTTTGCCATTGGGTTGTGTGTTTACACAGAAATTGACATTTACTAACAAATACACAATTCTTCCAAGCCTGCCTAGTCTGCAGTTGATGGGTTTAGAGGGACACATTCACTCTTCCAGGTCCCCATTCCAGGCCTGTGCTCTCCAGGTTGTCAACTTCCCGCACTGCTGGGATCCTTCCCTCATCTCCCCCCAAACCACTGCCCCACCCCCACTTCTGGGGTCCCCTCCCTACACTGTCTAACTCCACTGCTGGCAGGATCCCTTCCTGTTCCTTTCATTTCCTGCCTCCACTCTGGGCAAAAGCTCTGCACTCTTCCCACACCAGAAGTTGAACCCAGGCCACCTGGGTGAAAACCAGGAATCCTGACCACTAGCCCATATGGGACTATTGTTGCATCTGACGAAGTGGGTATTCACCCACGACAGCTCATGCTCCAATACGTCTGTTAGTCTATAAGGTGCCACCGGATTCTTGGCTGCTATTATTACTACAACTCAGGCCTTGGCTACACTGGAGAGTTACAGTGCAGGTGGTGGCTTTACAGCGCTGTAACTTACTCCCCGTCCACACTGGCAAGGCACATACAGCGCTGTATCTCCCTGGCTACAGTGCTGCATGTGCTCCACCTCGACGAGAGGAATAAAGAGAACAGAGCTGGTGATGCAGCGCTGGGGTGCCAGTGTAAACAGTGATTAATCTTACTACGCTGTCACTGACCTCCGGAACCTTCCCATAATGCTTTTAAGTAGAGATAACGCTCTTTGTTTTGGTGTGATGCCTCTGTTTGCTTTGCTGTGAGCTCAAGGCTCCCGGAGCTGCTTATCTAAAAACCAAACACAGTTACTGTTTGCAGTGAATGAGCAGAGGCAGGGGGATCCCTTTGGAACACCCACAGCTGGTGTTTGCTTGAGGAGAGAAGCAGCCGGGTGGGCACGGGGGAGGGGGGGTCTGTTTTGGATCAGCGGCTTATCTGGTCTGTGAGGAAAAGAACAAAGGCGGCTATTTGCATTTAGTGAATGAGAGAGGGGTGGGGGAGGAGGCTTGAACTTGCCAGGCAGGGAGCTGACACAGTGTCAGCTCCAAAAATCCACTCGCTCTGTCTCCCCCACGCTCCGTGTCACACTCCACCCCACCCTCCTCTTTTGAAAAGCACATTGCAGCCACTTGAATGCTGGGATAGCTGCCCATAATGCACCACTCCCAACAGCGCTGCAAATGTGGCCATGACAGAGTGCTGGTAGCTGTCAGTGTGTCCACACTGCAGCGCTTTCCCTAAACAGCTGTAGGAAGACAGCTTTAACTCCCAGCGCTGGACAGCTGCAAGTGTAGCCAAACCCTCTCTAAGCCGACCCCTTATGAGAACAGCAGGGACTAGCATGACTAGATGTCCCGATTTTTGGGTCTTTTTCTTATATAGGTGCCTATTAACCCCACCCCCATCCCAATTTTTCACATTTGCTGTCGGATCACCCTAGCAGGGGTTGCACACAGGGCTGCATTAACCTTCAGGTGCTGAGGTTTCCCTCTCTCCATTCCCAGAGCCTGTGATCAGGAAACAGACATCAGGGCTCCCAGGTGCTGCACAGACCATGACTGAGATCAGACCCCATATTATGCAAGGTGCTGTACAAACCCTGGGCAACACTGAGACACCCAGGAGGTTCCCCTCAATTTCTCCTGAGCCTCTGCTGCCCAACTTCTTCTGAATCCCTCTGGCTCACCCCCCCCCACAAAAAAACCCACCTTTCCAAACAGTCCTTCTTTCCTTGCCCCCTGATTCTGGTTTCACACCCTGGGACCATCTCCTCTCTTTGTCTCTCCCCCTCCAGGTGAAGTAGAGATGGAGGCAACTTCAGCCACTGGAGTCAGCCTCAGCGAGCACTGCAGCCGGCCCCGGGGGAGGGGGGGTGTTTGCAGACACAGGAAGGGAGCAGGGGGTGCTGGGAAGAAGGCGGCAGGAGAACAAAGCTCAGAGACCCAACATGGGGAAATTTCCAGGGGGCGGGGCTCTGACACATCCCAGGTGCGGGCAGCTCCTGGGGGCGGGGCTCTGGCTCAGCTCGGGCAGGGCAGGGGGCAGCTCCTGCGGGGTCGGGGGGGCTCCAGCACAGAGCTGGGGCGGAGCAGCTCCTGGGGGCGGGGCTCTGGCTCAGCCTCATGGGCAGGGGCAGCTCCTGGGGGGCGGGGCTCTGGCACATTGTGACGGCAGAGCCGGGCTGAGCAGCCGCTCCCTGCTTCTCCACGGTGCTGCCAGCAGCGCTGGAGCTGCCCGAGCCGGAGCGGAGCCGCTGTTCTCAGCTGCAGCCAGGATCTGCCCCCGGCCCCGCTGGGATCCAGGTGGGGACAGAGACTGGGGCCCGGGGGTTCCCCTTGGTGTGGCTGGCGGGGGCGGGAGGGGAGAAGCCGGAGCTGCAGGCGGGGGAAGGGCGGTGGGACATTGTGACCCGGAGCCCCCGGGGAATGAGAGGCGCTGGGGGGCAGGAAAGTGACTCTGCCCCAGGGAGCCTGGGAGAAGCCTTGAAGGCGCCTCGGCCCCAGTGGAGCTGCAGGAGGATCCGCCCGCCCGCCCCGCTGGGATGGGGGGGCCGGGGCCCGGCCGTCGTGTGGGGGGGAGGGGCGGACCCCGGGCCAGGCGGGGGGGGGCGGTGTATTAAATCCCTCCCCATAGCAATGTGCTACTCCCGGGCACTGCGCATGCCCAGTAACAGCCGCTGAAGCCGCTGCCCTTCCCCCTGCCCGGACCAGCCGTAACGTTCCGCCGGGCGCTGGGGGCGGGGCTGGAGCGGGGCGGGGGAAGTAACAGGGAGCGTGGGAGGGGCGGGCGCAGAGCAGGAAATTGATGGGCGGGGGGGGTCAGGCAGCTGGAGGCAGGGTTCGTGGGGGGCTAAAGGGCACAATCCGGGCTGGGGGGAGGAGCAGGAGTTGAGCTCAGGGGGAGGCGCTGGCAGAGCCCCCCCCTTTGGTGTGAGGGCGGAGGTGTCGAGGGGGGAGGAGAAGCCGGAGTTGCAGGGGGGGGAGGTCACTGGGGTGGGGGTGTAGATCTGTCTCTGTGCAGCCAGGACATTCCCGGGGTGGGAGGGAGGTGAGTTAACTGGATCCTGTCCCTGTTTTTGCCACTTCCTCCCACACACACATTCTCTCAAGATTTCCCCTTTTCTCTCTCATTATCACACGTGGCTATAAAATCCAGGGAGATTCTCCTCTCCCCCCCGCCAATGATCAGCTCTCTAATTGCCTCTGATTTTCCCTTTTCTCTCCATACTTCTCAAATGTCAATTTAAAATCTCTCCGATGGGGGGTGGATTTTCCCACCCATTTTATCTGCAGCGATTTGTCCTTGTTTGGGTGGGAAATTGTTGCCCTGGGTCATTCCCCAGAACATGGCTCCCACTGGAGTGGGATGGGATGAGGTTCCCGTTCTCTGCCAGGGCAGGGAAGGGAAGGGAGGAGCACATCCCCCATGGAGACTGCCCAGACCCCATTTCCCAATTCCCCTGCGGCCCCCTTCCATTGTCCAGGGAGCCTTCCAGCTCCCCCCCCCGCCCTTAAATCAGCTCCTCAAAGGGCTCTGAGCTGCTCACGTGAATGGTTGCCCCGTGGCCGGGGGGGACCATCACATTCTGTTTATGTATTGGACAGTCATATAAAATCCAGTCCAACAGTCCCCCTTTTCCACTAGTTATTTAATAGCAACATCAAATCCCCTCCGATCTTGGTGGTTTTCTCTCATGTTATCAAATGTCGTTTGTGACAGGGTTCTCTCTGCGTGTCTCAAAGATTGATATAAAATACCCCAAACATTTGCCCCACTTCTCTCTAGTTGTTTTATTTCTAATTGAATATGATGGGTTGTTTCCCAATGTGCTAAGATGCAGCCGCCTCTGGGGTGGATCCATGGTGGCCATTATTTGCTAGTGACAGCCCGTGGATCTTTCTTGCCCTCCAGGCCTTCCATTCTCCTGTTAAAGAAGCACTCCCCAGGCTCCCTCTGCCTGTGTGACTGGCCAGCAGGAGGTGGTGTTAACTTTCTAGCCACTTCTCACACTCTGTGAGGTAACACTTGCAGGGGCAGGGAAGGTGTCTGTGTGGGGAGATTGCAGCTGAAGGGGCATTGTGGTAGGGGGAGGCCTCTGGGTGGCTGGGCAGGGGGTACCCTAGTCAGGTTGGTGGGTTGTGGAGGTTTGGGGTTTTTGGGGGTGGTGGTTCTGATGTGCCCATCCCTGAGGCTATGGGTCCTGGAGGTGGGTATCGCTGGGGGCCTGGTGGCTGCAGAACAGTGGGGGTGGGTGTCTCTTGGGGAGGCGGGACAGAGGGTTAGAGGGAGCCTGGTTCTGTGCCAGGGGCTCTGTCTGTGCTTCCCCCGCTGGTTCCTGGTTTTGTTGCCATGCCCAGTGCACAGAGCTGGGGGAGGGGATCCCTGGCACTAGGTGAGGGCATGCCAGGGAAGCAGAGTGATGGGTCGCACTGTAAAGCATCAGGGGGTCACACTGGGCAGAGGAGGGGGTCCCAGGCAAATGTCTGGGTAGATCGTTCTGGAGGGTGGGGAAGTTCCTAGGCAGGCAGTGAGGGACTGAGTTCCCAGTGGGGGGGGGTCCCTTGAGGGGGTCCCTGGCTGCTGGGGGCTCTTGGTGGGGGGAACCCTTTGGGATTCCCAACCTGGCAATCATGGTGTGGTGGGGGTTCTCTGGCCGGTGGGGCTTTGAGGGGTATCTGGGGTCCCTGGCCAGGGACTCTGGGGGCTGCGTCCCAGGGAATATCTGATGGGATCCTGGCTGGGGGGTGTCTGGGGCCCCTGGCTGGGGGGTCTGGGCTCTGGGTACTAGGGGGTGTCTGGGGGCTGCTGCTAACCATGATCCTTCTCTCTGGTCAACTTGTACCAGAGTCCTGGCTCCTAGTCACCAGGTCACCAAGTCCATTCCCCAGTCACGTGCCCTGTCACTGTGATAACTTTCTGTCCACTTAGCAAACACTGTTAGTGTGAATTCACAGAATTTACTTTTCTCCTCTTTTGAAAACTGCAGGAACTTTCGGTTCCGTTTGGAAAATTTTTGCCCCCAGTCCTTGTCCTAGATCTGCGGGGGTGAGGGAGGTGGGAAGGGAGTCAGCACTGCCACACGATGGTCTTTTCCACAGCGTTCTGAACTCATTCTTTCTGAAATCCGGTGTCATTGAGACCGTTGTTAATCCAGAGTCACTGTATGGAAAGACAAGGAGTGATTCCAGATGGACAGTGGGTCAAATGAGATCAGCCATTCTCCCTGTGAGGAGGGGCTCCCATTAGCTGCTCTCCCCAGAGAGCTAAAGGAGGGAAGCTGCTCATACACTCCGTCCCTCTCTGCTCAGGATATTGGGGTTCAGCTTCCTGGGTCAGATGCTGCAGCCTCCATTGTGATCTGGGAGACCAGGCTTGGCAGCTGCTGCTCCCCCAGTGGGGCTCTGTGCTGGGAAGTGACCTTAATTAAAGCTTCTTCTCTGCCCGGCCCAGGGGATGACTTTCTGCAGCTGGTCCTAGCCCCCTAGGGCAGTCCTGGGCCCTGTTACTACTAAATTCTGAGCCAGAGTCTCCAGGTAACTGAAAGACCTCAGGGAATGTCCTAGGGTCTGGCAAGAAAGTGACTCTGCACAAACAACACCACCTCATTTCTCCTCCCATTAGCGGTTGCCAGGAGGAAATCCAGCCATGGGAGAGCAAAGCCCCCAGGAATGGGACTGTCCCAGCCAGAGGGGCAGGGAGAGAGGACAGGGGAAGGAGAGGCTGAAAGGGGCAGTGGGAGAAATGAATGTGGGGGAGAGATTTCCAGCTCTCTAGTCCACCCAGACACATGTATTGCTGCATCCTGGGGCAGAACCACTTTCCAGTGAACAAAACAAGGATCAGACAGAGCAAAAGCCAGTTCCTGACTCCATATTCCCCCTGCTGGGGTGTGGCTGCCGTGGGGTCAGTGTCTGAGGGAATCCCCCACAGTGACTCCTTTGGTTCTGCTCTTTTCTAGCCTTGTGTTCAGAGAAGGGGTGAGGGGAGAGAGAAGGGAGGTTAAAAATGTGTCTGTGGACTTAGCCTGGCAGGAGGGGCCAGGTCTAAATTGTAATAAACAGATTGAGCATTTCCCAGCATGAGAGAATCTAGGGTGTCTGTCTGCAGGGAAAGGGCCTGGGGGAATTGTGATGTGAAATTAACTAAAACCGGTTCTGAAACGCCCACAACTGCCCTTCTCCCCCAGACAGGCTGCAGAATGTTTTGCTCCAGCTCATCCCAGCCTGGCGTGGGACAGGGAAGAGAAATGGCTGCAGTGGAGTCAGTCCAGGTAGAGATTATCGGGGGGTTGCTGGTGGGTTCCTGCTGGAGGAAAGGGAGAGCAAATACACCAGAGGTGGGAAGGTTTGCAGAGTCTGGTTTGGAGGTTGGAGCGGGGCAGGAAATTCACAGCGTGGGGAAAGGAGGAGGCCAGGGTGTGGCAGACCTGCTGGGAGTTATTTACTAAGTGGCCTAGATTCTAGGAACAGACCCAGGAGGTTTGGAGGTGGAAATGCCCTAATTTGTGAAGAGAGAAAATAACCCACCTACATGGAGCTAGTCAAACTGACCAGACTCCTAGTGCTGGAGCCTGACCTCATTAACCATCAGCTGCTGTGAGATATAAAGGGGACACCCATGAGTCAGGCTTATTGGAGCTGCCTCTCCCTTCATATCCCACTCCTCACAATGAGGAGGGTGTTGGGCATCCTACCAGCGAGCTCTCCCTGGACCCTGCTAGGGGCTCCATCTCCTGTATCAGTCAGTGGCTAGTAGGGGGGTGATGGATATGCTGGGAGAGATAAGGGGCTCTCTCTTCATCCCCTCACCCTGGCATTTGCTGGATACTCTGAGCCAGGTCGAGGTGGGACTCTCCTGACTATGATCCACCCAGAGCTTCCATTTGATTCACTCTTCTCTGCCACAAATAGTGGGCTGTGAGTGGGCAGCAAGTCCTTAGTGTTGGACTCTTACTCTTTCAGGGGCTGGTGACCTTCAAGGAGATGGCTATGTATTTCACCAGGGAAGAGTGGGCTCTGCTGGACCCCACTCAGAGAGCCCTCTACTGGGATGTCATGCAGGAGAACTATGAGACTGTGACCTCGCTGGGTAAGGGTTCCTGTCCCTTCTGTTCTTGGAAGGGGAAATGAAGAGTGAAGGTTCACGCCACCCCCACAATGCCATCTGTACCCTGTCCTGTTTCAGCATCACCCCAATAGGCCAGTGACACACATAATACCAGAGACCCTCCTCTGCTGCAGAACACTTTGGGAACAGAGCACAGGAGCCGTATTGCACAGTGTCAAATATCTCCTGTTTGCTCAAGTGAAACTGGGGGTTAGGTCTGGCATAACTGTCCCATACCCCTAATCATTTTTCTTGCCCTTTTCTGAACCTTTTCCAATTCCAATATTTCTATTTTTGAGATGGGGTGACATGTGCATGCAGTATTCAAGATGTGGGTGTATCATGGATTTATTTGCTGTTTTTACAAATATGATCTATGAGATATTCTGTCATATCTATCACTTTCTTAATTATTTCCTACATTGTTCACTTTTTTTCACTGCTGCTGCACATTGAGTGGATGTTTTCAGAGAACTATCCACAGTGACTCCAAGATCACTCTCTTGAGTGGAAACAACTAATTTAGACCCCATCATTTTGTATGTATAGTTGGGATTGTGTTTTCCAATGGGCTGCACTATGTGCTATCCTGTCATCTAGTACTGCTAAGATCCTGGATTCAGTAATATCCCTGCCCTTCCTGTTCCCTTTCTCCACCGAACCCCGCCAGCCCATGCTTCCTGTTCCCAGCTTCCCCAGGATTCTCGCACTGTCTCTGAACCTCTCTGTCAGCAAGAAGCAGTGCCAGGGACACTTGCCCTCTGTCTGGAGTCTTCGATTTCTGGGACATGGATTTACTTTCTCTGTGTTGTAAGAGGCTCTGTCATAATGAGTGTCTGTGATGTTACCCAGAGTACAATCTGGACTGTTAAATAGCTGTACCTCAGTCCTCCAGCATGGGGTGCCTTTTCCACTGTTTTCCCGCGAGAACAGCCCCTCTTGGCCAATTAACACACAGTCTCCAGCATGTAACTCACTCCCAGCTACACAGTATTGAGTGCTGCTAGACAGCCACTCATGAATTACACCTCAGGAGAAAACCAGCAAATTCTCAAGTGCCCAACTTTCCCCCAGAAATGTGCATCTTGCACTGTCCAGCACGCTACTGAACGACCCAAGCTCATATGAAGTCTGTCATTTCATCAGCGGAAAATGACATGCACCAGCTTGTTATCCCAAACAGAGTTTCCAACACACTTCAATCCACACATACTGGTTAGATGAACAATAAACCAAGCTTGTTAACTACCAAAAACTAAAACTAGGCCCAGTCCATGAAAGGGGCACTCCCAGGAGAGACTGTACAAAGGCTGGAACATGAAACACCTTTGTAAACCTGAGACAGCTGCCTTGGGGACAATGACAGGGAGAATCCCCCAAAGTGACTCCTTTGTTTCTGCTCTTCTCTGGCCTCCGATTGTTCCTTCCAACGTGGAGTACTTTGCACTTGTCTCTACTGAATTTGATCCTATTTACTTCAGATCATTTCTCCCGTTTGTCCAGATCATTTTGAATTTTAATCCAATCCTCCAAAGCACTTACAACCCCTCCCAGCTTGGTGTTGTCCGCAAACTTGATACGTGTAAGAGAGAGACTGTTACTGGGAGGGTTTCCCCATGTGTCAGAGGGTTACACCCTGGTGGGAGGGGGCTAGGCCTGTACTGGAATAAGGTCACTCTGTGCTTCACAGTGTGCTAGAACCTAGAATGTGCATTAGCAGGGGAAAAGCTGGGGGGAATCGGCTTGTGGAATGGACAAAAGCCTAGTCTGAATTCTCACACCTTGCCCTTTTCACCCCGGCAGGCCAGAGAATAACATCCATGTTTCGCTGCAGATCATCTCGTCCTCCCAGGGGCAAGGAAATGGCTGCAATGGAGCTGGCTCAGGTAAGAGATTATCAGGGTGGCGGGCTCTGCTTGGAGGTTGAGGAGCAGTAAATGCATAAGAGGGTGGGAATTGCTAGAGGTGGTGGGAAGCAGGAAATATCTCGGGTGGAGAAAGGGAGGGGACAGCATGTGAGAAACCTGCTGAGACTTGTGTAGTGTAGGGCGTGATGGGTTGTCACCCCCAGGAGGCAGTTTGTGGAGCTTCTGGGAACTGCTGTGTCCTCTAACCCTCACGCTGGGCTGGCCCTTCTCACACTGCTTTGCTGGAGATTTCGCCAGCCTCTCCAGGGCCTGTTATCACCCAACACAACAGCAGGTGGCGCCATGCAGCCAACTAAGCTACCTGAGTGCGTTACCTAAGCCACTCAAGGACAGATAGAAGACAAGAGCCAATTTCCCACTCCCCAACCTTGCACACTTGCTGTAGTATAAATCCAGAATGATACCATCTTATAGTGCACAGGGATCTCTATAATGCAAGCTCATTAATGTAGTTCCCCTTCCCCTCGATATGGGACAGATGTGCACAACAAGCTGAGATTTTCCCCAGACACTTCACTCAAAATACGCTGGTTAAGATAAAGCATCAAACAAGTTTCTTAACTGCAGAAAGATAGATTAAGTGATTATAAGTGATAACAAACAGATCAAAGCAGATTATTTAGCAAATAACCAAAACTCAGACTAAGCCTAACATACTAGATGGATAGAATTTGAATTAGCAATTTCTCACCCTGACTGATGGTACAAGCAGTCCCCCAAGTTTCCATACACAAGCTAGAAATCTCTTGATCCTGGGAGCAGCACTTCCCCCACATCCGTTTTTGTTTCTCAGGTGTTTCCAGAAGTTCTCTTGTGTGGAGAATGAGGCCAAGAGATGATGTCACACCCCACCTTATGTAGCTTTTCCATATGGTGGGAACCTTTTGTTCCAAACTCAGTTCCTAGTCCAGTTTGTGGAAAAATACAGGCTACTAAAATGGAGTTTAGTGTCATGTGGTCTGGTCACAGGCCCTGCTGAGTCATAGTAGCCATGACTCATAGGCTGGCTGAAACATTCACAGGAAGGCTAAGCTCTTCCACAGTCCATTGTCTTTGTTGAGCCATCAGCACTGTCTGGCTTCTTCATTGTTGTACCTGAAAGGCTCATTGTGGGTGTTACCCAGAGTAAGCACATTTGAAATACAGATACAGAGTCAATATCCATAACTTCAGATACGAACATGATATGTGCACACAAATAGGATAATCATATTCAGCAAATCAGAACTTTTCCAGTGACACCACACATGATGCATCTTCTACAAAATAGATCATAATTATGTCCTAATCATATTATAATCATACCACTATGATGAATATGGGGGTGTAGTGTCAGATAGGTCCTAATTTCAAGGCACAGGAGTTGGGAATGGAACTTCCCCTCTTTGTGGAACAGGAAATAACCCTCCAGCCAGGGCTGGGACAACTTCCCAGACTCTCAGCGATGGAGCCTGAATCTACTGACATTTCATTAATTACCACCAACCCCAATCTTTGTGGCAACTGTAAACTTTATCAGTGATGATTTTGTACTCTCTTCTAAGTCATGGATAAGAATGTTAAATAGCACAGGGCCAAGAACCAATCCCTGCAGGAACCTGCTAGAAAGAAATCCACTCGATCATGGTTCCCCATTTACTATCAGAGTTTTTAATCTATTTAATGTATGCCGTGTTTATTTTGTATCATTCTAGTTTTTTTTAGTAAAAATATTGTGCTAATCAAGTCATGTCCCTTACGGAAGTTTAGGTATATTACATCAATACTATTAGCTGCAACCAAACTTTTGATCTCATCCAATAAGGATATCCCGTTAGTTTGATAGGCTCTATTTTCTCTAAACCTTTGTTAATGGGCACTACAATTCTGACCTTCTAACTTCTATTCTTTATGATTGACTTCCCCTTTCTTCCATATATTTTATTTGGAGAGTGCTTGGATTCCTACCAGGGAGCCACTATCAGGGTCCAGAGACAGCCCCATCTCCTATATTAAGCTCTGGCTAGTAGCTATGTGATAAATGTGAAGACCCTGCTTCTGTCTGTCAGATGGGAGACACAAAGGTTCTCTCTTTCTACCCTCTGATGCCTCCTGGCTGCTGTAAGCAAGGTGGGGTGGGACTCTGTTAACATGTGCCTCCCGGAGCTTCCATTTCCCTGGTGCTGCTGTTCCGTGAATAGTGGGGTTGTGAGTGGGTCAGCAGGTACTGAGTATTGGACTCCTGCTCTTTCAGGGGCCGGTGACCTTCGAGGAGGTGGCTGTGTATTTCTCCAGGGAAGAGGGGACTCTGCTGGACCCCACTCAGAGAGCCCTCTACAGAGATGTCATGCAGGGGAACTATGAGACGATGGTCTTGCTGGGTAAGGATTCCTGTCCCTTCTGTTCTTGGAAGGGGAAATGAAGAGTGAAGGTTCATGCCACCCCCACAATGCCATCTGTACCCTGTCCTGTTTCAGCATCACCCCAATAGGCCAGTAACATACATACTACTAGAGACCCTCCTCTGCTGCAGAACACTTTGGGAACAGAGCACAGGAGCAGCATCACACAATGTCAAATATCTCCTCTTTACTCAAGTAAAACTGGGGTTAGGTCCAGCATAATGAACAGAAGCTTCCTACCCCCAGCCTTCTCTCAAACCCTGAGCCTTCTCTACCCAAACCAGAATGTGCTTGGGGTGTAACAAGCAGGCGGCTGGAGTCAGAGCTGCCAGTCCAGGGTTACTTATCATACAGACACTCAGTGCGTCCTTGAACGCTGGCTGGGAGTATCCAGACAGGGGAGCTCCAGCAGCAGAACACTGAATCTCACCCAGGATTACAGATGACACAACTCCTCGCCGATCTGGATTGCACCCCAGCATGTGAAAATGGCCTAGGTTGGTAGTGACATTTCTTGAGACATGGAGAGTCTTGCTCCCATATCACCAGGTGTAATAAAAATAACAGGAAAGGCCAAATATGGAAAACTGATTGTTCAGCTTGCTTTTGACCTGCATCATATTTTGCAGTATATTCCAAATAAGGAAATTAACGTGCAACGTATGTGTCATTGTTTGTGGTTTTAAGCTGTAAAAGGCTTGTGTGATTTTTAGCTCAGGAACAGTATTCCAATAGCTGTCGCCCCCTGCGTGCTTGTAACCAAGAAAAGAGCCTCAGGCTGAGCTGATTCAAATATTAATCCTGTGGTCGTTTTCCACAACAGCCTCAATAGGTCCCTGTGATGGAATGTAAGGCTACATCTAGACTACCCACCGTATCGGCGGGTTAAAATCGATTGCTCGGGGATCGATATATGGCGTCTCATCTAGACGCCATATATCGATCCCCGAGCGCGCTTATATCGATTCCGGAACAACACCAACCCCAACGGAGTTGCTGATTTGACAGGGGGAGCCGCGGACATCGATCCCGCGCGGTGAGGATGGGTGAGTAATCCGATCTTAGATATTCGACTTCAGTTACGTTATTCACGTAGCTGAATTTGCGTATCTAAGATCGATTTCCCCCCGTAGTGTAGACCAGCCCTTAATGTCTTCACACCTTCCCCCTGCAGGAGAATGGCTGTTTGACCAGCTGTTTGCCTTGCTGTCTCTGAGGAACTGGTCTGTGGGTGTTCCCCAGAACTGTAACTTTTTCAGTAATATCATACTGTAAAATCTCACAATTTTACATACAGTGTTACTACACATTTTAACAGGAGGATAATATTCAGTAGGTTATGCATTTTCTAATGATACCTCACAAGCCATTTTCCACTAGCAGGGTCTTCTCTGTTCACAGAATTTCTGATAGTTTGATGTCTGCTGGCACTGGATATCACTATTTTGGCATCTCTCTCTCTGTCTCAGTGAGCACCCGCTGTGGTTGTTGAAAGTCTGTGATGGGATCTATGGGATGCAACTGAACAGTGGGACCCCTGAGCCCTTTGTCCCACCACCTGGGCTCCCTCTCACACATGTGATGCTGAGACAAGCTGTGAATCTCTGGCAGATATTGCACTTACACAGACATCCGTAGGTAGGGACACAGCCAACTGAATTACATGAATGCTTCTGCAGCCACTCATAACACTAATGATAGAAAGTCGCCCCCCCTACAGCTCTGCAGCCTTGCACCCCTGGATCATACCATCTTGCCTTAATCAGAAGCCTGATCAGTGTGAGTTTATTACACAGGGTCCACCCCTCCCTCACTGTGAATAGTACATGAACCAGCCTTGTAATGGAGCTGAGATTTCCCAAGAACTTCAAGCAAAATACACCAGTTTAAGTAGAGCATAAAACAGATTTATTAACTACAGAAAGATGGAGTTTTAAGGATTATAAGTGGTAGGAATAAAAGATCAAAGTAAATTACCATGGAAATTAAAGATAAATTCACAATCTAAACTTTACACCTTATTACACTAGGGCGTAGTTCAGTTATGCACACAGGAAGGCTTAATGCTCGAGCTGCTGCACATGCTGGGCAGGCTTAAGGTCGGGCTCCCCATGGCAGGAGAGAAGAAGACTCGGCCCCTGGAGGGGCAGGCTGGGGCTTCCTGGATCCCATTTGCTCACAGCCAGCGCCCTGCCCCCACTCCCAAGTCATCCATGGCGCCCCCAGGTCGGCCAGAATGGAGCAGCAGTTTTCACTGCACTACGTCCACTTATGGCTTACAGGCAACTCCCAGACTCACCACAGTCCACCATCTCGGCCAGAAAGGAGCCCACTCAGCCTCACCATTGCTGCTTTTCCTTCCCCCCAGAACCCCGCTTCTCCTGGGCTGCAAGTAGCCATCCCTGGGATGCCAACAGGCAGCCACAGGGGTCTGTCTCTCAGCAGCCAACCGCACCTCCATGGGTTCAGCCCTCAGAAGGGCAGGTGGGGGTTTCCTGGATCCCAGTTGCTCACAGCCAGCCCAGCCTCCACCTCTAAAACCATCAGTCATGCCCCCAGGTTGGCCATAAAGGAGCCGCCATTCTCCACTTGGACTCAGCTTTGCTTGTTTTCCTTTCACCCAGAACCTCCCTTCTTCTCCTGGGCTGCAAGTAGCCACTCCTGGGAAGCCAAGAGGCAGGCACAGGATTCTACCTCCCAGCAGCCAACCACACCTCCCCAGGCTTTGCAGAATGAAGGGTGGTGCTCTACTAACCCCACTTAACCGCACAGCTTCTTCCCTGCCTTCCTCAGCTCAACTTTCCTCTATTGCCCCATTCCTGCCTCACTTCCTCCTTTGGCCAGTCACGCAAAGGAGCCCAGCAGGAAGTGAGAGCCTCTATAGGCCAACCTCCAACAGCAGAGGTGGCCAAGCCACAAGCCTCCAAATGGTGACTGGCCTAACTACTCTAGGTTCTCCAGCCTGACACCAAGGTGCTTTCTCCACTGCTGTCAGCATCCTCTGTCATGCAGGGGTTGGAGTTATCCCAGGGACAGGCCAATAGGAGGAGTGCCCTTTCTGAATAACAAGGGGATCTGGGAAAAGGAAGCCAGCATGTTTCTGCCTGGTTTTGAACCAGGGACCTTTTGCGTGTTAGGCAAATGTGATAACCACTACACTACAGAAACTCCACCTACTGGGTTGTTGCTCACTCTGGCACAGACCGATGGACAAATCTAGAGAATGTGGTGGTAGCCCCTCGATAGGTCAGCTGGCAGGGCAGAGGACTGGAGCCAGCACTCAGGAAGTCGTCCTTACCTCGCCCGTGTGACTCCAGCTTGAGGGAGAGCTTCTTTTTCTTCTCCTTGCTGACAAAGAGCAAGAGAAGAATGAAAGGTCAGGTGGGCCAACTCGGTGCAGAAGCCCATGCTGTCTTTTCCTGCTGCATAGCCTGAAATGAGGGACTCGTGGCAGTTAAAGGAACTGCTGCACTCTCAGAAAACATCCCGCCCGTGCATAAAGGAGGATAGAAGAGCCTGTTAGTCTAGCACGCTCCCAGCTGAACTGTTTCAGCAGCTGCTAGGTTTCTTTTTGGCCTGTTACTTTTCTGTCTGGGATGTTGTTGTCAGCTGTGGCACAGAAAAAGGACGTCATTGCGAGCTGCCCATGAAGATAAGATTAACTTTTGCCTTCCTTGCTCGGCTTTACTTGCTTCCTCACCCTATTCCTGCCTTAGTTCCTGTGTTACCTGAAGGCAACGGGGGCCCAGCAGTACGAAGAGGAAGTTAGACAGCTAGACCCTGGTGGCAAAAGTTCTGCCACCGCTTGCCACCCCACTCTCTTCTCCCAGCTTCACATATTGACCGCCAGGGACTTGGTGCCCAGCAGCGCAACGGAAGGCAGTGGACAGAGCCACCCTCGCCTTGAAGCTCTGGCTCATTAAACCGTATCTTCAGTCGCTGATGGCCAATGAGAGACCAACAGCGCTTGCCATTTTAGCACTTGAAAATGCCATTGGTCAGTCACTGGATCTCTTTAATGCTGTTACATAACAAATGAAAATAGAATCTCAGTGTGACATTCTGTACCTTTGGGGGAGTGTGCTGTAACCCCCATATTCCTCATTTTCATATAATCGTGATCTTATATACAGAGCATGCCTTGTAAGGTATCAGGGGAAAGGATATGATCTGCTGAAAGTCATTTCTCTACCCATAGATGTTTACCATTCATGCATATGAAGTTATGAGAATTGTGCAGTGTGGTTATCACTATGCTGTAAGGTGGGGGAGTCAGCCAAATATTAGCTCCCCAGTGACAACAGCAAGGAAAGTAACCAACACCCGGACAGGGTGTCAAACAACCCATCAACAGCCATTGTTCAGCAAGGGAGCTACAGTGCAATCACTTACCTGCAAGAGGACACCCCAGGGGAATTGCTCAGACTTGCTTGGAGAGACGCAGTGATGCTCACCTGACTCTGAAGGGGGAGCAAAGCCAAGAGGGAAGAAAGGACATGATAAAAGCAGAGACATTTGCCATGCTTTGTCTCTCTCGTCCACCTACATCTACAGACACCCCCACACCAAGCAACTGAAGCGCTGACGAAAGGGGAGAGCCTGGCTGAAAAGCCACCAGCCGGCCTGTGGTGAGAAGCATCTAAGTTTGTAAGGGCATTGAAAGGGTTAAGATCAGCTTAGAGTGCATTTTGCTTTTATTTCACAAAAACAACGAGGAGTCCGGTGACACCTTAAGAACTAACAGATTTATTTGGACACAAGCATTCGTGGGTAAAAAGCCCTCTTCTTCAGATGCATGGAGTGAAAATTGCAGATAGAGGCATAAATATATATTGGAACATGATGTAAAGGGAGTTACCATACAAGGGGAGAACCAGTGTTGAAGGCTAATTCAGTCAGGGTGGATGTGGCTCTCTCCAAGTAATTGACAGGGAGGTGTCAATACCAAGAGAGGGAAAATTGCTTTTGTAGTGAGCCAGTCACCCCCAGTCCCTCTTCAAGCTCAAATTAATGGTGTTAAGTTTGCAGATCAGTTGTAACTCTGCAATTTCTCTTTGAAGTCTGTTTTTGAAGTTTTTTGAATGGCTTCTTTTAAATGGCTACTTTGAATGGCTACGTTTAATTGTGTTATTGAATATGAACATGTAAACGTGTTATGGAAGTCCCATGTGGTCTAGTGGTTAGGATTCTTGGCTTTCACCCAGACAGCCTGGGTTCAATTCCCCACACAGGAACAATGCAGAGCTTCTCCTTGGAGGGGAGACAGGAAACAAAAAGAATGGGAAGGGATCCTGCCAGCAGCAGAGCTGGATAGAGTTGGGAGCAGTACTGGATTTGACATGGTGCCATAGTGCTAGGCCCAAGCTCTGAAGGGACCTGTAACAGTAACTTCCTCCCCTCTGCAGAAAGGGAGCCTCAGAGCAGCCTGGATATTCAGTAGGGGAGCTGAGACCCCATAGGGCCCTGGGAGCTGTAGTTCCTTGACCAGCTCCCTGCCTTGGAGCAGAGAAGGAACATTTCCCAGCATTCCCTTGGCTGCTATCAACAGGAAAGGGAGGGGGGAAGCTGTGAGACTCCATGTGCTGCAGCTTGCTGGGGCTGGCTGCTAGAAGGGGTGCCACCTGTGAATAGGGAAGAGGTGTGACCAAGGAGTAGAAGGCTTTGGCCCAGGTAGCACCCTCAGAAGACTTCCCCAGACAGGCTTAGGGATGCTGGTGTGACCTCGCCTGGCAGCCCCCAAAGATGGAACTGGGTGGACTAACTGGACAGGGCCCCTCTCTATCTGAAGCTGGGCAAGGGAGGTATGTGGATCCCACCAGAAGGTAAAATGGTAAGTAAGGAAGGGGAGGCTCTACTGGACCTGGACAGCTTCAGATACAGGACAGGAGGATTTCCACTTCTGAGCCATGAAAATAGAAATTGACTTTTCCTTTCCAGATGTATCTAATATTCATAAAGGGAATCTAGCCCCTGCCTTCCAGATCTGAACACCTCAAAATCAGGAGTGCTCAAGCTCAATTTGGGCAGCTGTTACTTCATTTCTCCCAAATCAAATATGCTGATCCACTGTCATTTACTGTAGAAAAAGTAGGAGAAAATTGAGCAACAAACGTTGGGGTCTTCACAGTGCTAACGAGGGCTGGAATTGCTATTTTCAACAGCCATTACACTTTTTTTTTTAGTTTTGTTTGTTTAAAAGGAAGACAGTGATATTGCACTGGCAAATTCCCCATAGAAACAAAGAATGGAACAAAAGAATAATAAAGGCACCTCAACTTTCCTCATTTATGTAGGACGGTCTTATTAGATGGATCCAGACATCTTCCAATCACAGAAGCTGATAATTGTTCCACTTTACTGCAGTTCTGTAACCATGCAGGAACCTAGAGGAGGAAAGTGCCTAACTCCAGAGTCTGCAGCTGCCTAGGGCCAGTGCTGAGGATTTAGAGTCCCTAGTGCTGCCCTTGCAAGGTTCAAGCATGCTCAGCCTTGGCATTGCCTCCGCTCCTGCGGCTAGTAGCTGCAGCTGTCTAAGGCTGGCCTCTGGCAGTTGCCCCATGGCTGTAGCTAGAGAAACTACAAGTGGCTCTATGACTCCTGGGGCCATTAAGCTAGAGCACCTAAAGACACTGGAGTTAACCTCAAGGAACAGAGGTCACCAGTAGGAAAGGAATGTCGGGGGAGCAGGGAAGGCGGGAGCAGGTCAGGCTTGCAGAGGGAGCTTCCAGCTGGTTGGGAGCATGTCCAAAGTAGAAAGGAAACAAGTATGGGGAGAGGTGGTGGTGACCAGGTAGCAGACTAGCACGTAGATGGGAGCAGAGGGAGAGACGCTGGTGTCTTCAGATTCCCAAGGGCTAAGTCCTCACTTTGGGGAAATGGTGTTTGCAGGTGGCTTGCTCACATGGCAGGATGGGGGCTGAGGGAGGGATCTGTCAGAACTGATCAGGTGTCTGCTGGCTTTAGGACTTTGAGCTGAGACTAGGACCACATGCAGTGACTGGTGACATGGGGGGTACTGGAGACATGGCTAGAGAAGGTCTGAATGAGGAAAGAGATAAATCTGTGGGGAGTTTCCTTGGTCACTATGAAAGTTCTGCTCACTGTGGACACTGGTAAACCCACATGGGTGTACAGCTCAATAAGAAAACCCGCGGGCTGAGGGAGCTGTGTATGGCAATGCATATAGTCATGGAGAGGTGTGTGATCAAAATGAAAAATGTCTCTGAGGTTCAGTACCGGGTATACGAAGGCACCAATGGCACTGCCCCACCAGGCCCACACTCGGAGCCCACAGTGACTATACTGGGGCCCACAAATATGTTTGGTGCCAGGGCCAACAAAAGGTTAATCCAGCCCTGACTGCCTGAGCACTATTTCAGCCTCACATTTTTGGGTGGAACTCCCACAGTGAGAGCTGCAGAGCACTCCCCCGCAACACACACGCACACACTCGTCCTGGTGTTGGGAGGGGAACAGGAGAAAGGACAAAAGAAGAGATGAAGAGAAAGGAGGGAGGGACAGGTGGATGGAGGAAAAGGTGAAACACAAAGGACAAACCCTAATGTCCCCATGATTCTAAGGGACAAAATCCCAGGTGCGGAATAAAATTCTGCCTCCTTAAGCTCATGTTTTCCATGCCTAGAATTCAACTCTCACCAGATGGATCAGACTGAACAGGTTTCACACCTCCAGGAGGCTCTTACCTTCTAAAGAGGGACGGCTGTTTTCTAGTAAAATCACTACAAGGGAAGGAGAAAACTGGAAAGAGGTTTCTCCTGGCGCTCACGTCCGTGAACCCGAATACTCTCTCAGTCCTCAGACAGAGACCTGGAGAAGGAGACTTGCTGAAGCAAAGCCACAGGGGTCTCTGAGGTTTCCCTAGCCCCTGGCCCCTGACTGATGTCAGGATCTCTCTGTGAGGTCACCACCTGCTCACCAATAGTCTTTGACCAATAGTGTGAGGTCCTGCAAAAGGCCTTTGTGATGTCACTGCCACACCCCGCCCTTGCTGTGCCAATGTCCTGCCCCGGCCAGGCACTTTGGAGCTTTGAGCTACTCCCTGTGGATCACCTCACTCAAGGAGCTTTTCTATAGAGCATCCTCAGATGTCTAAGCACACGAGTGCCATGGCAATGAACTGACACACATGGCACCAAGATGAGATCATTAGTAGACTAACCTATAGGAGAAGGACACCCCAGCATTAGTAGGGGAGAAATCCCTACTGAACATGCATTACACCTAGCAGCCCCTGCGTGGGGTCGGGCAGGGGCTGCGGAGGGGGGAGACCTGGGAAAGGGATGGATGGAAAATGTCTGTGCAGCCGGGACATGGCCGGGGGGCGAGGGGAGAAGAGCAGGTGACCCCTGAGGAGCGGGGAGAAAAAGGGAGGGCTGAGATCCCCTCGGAATTACCACTGCCCCCTCCGTGGAGACCCCCCTCCTCTCCTGTCCTGCCCCCTTTCTCCCTAGAGAGCAACAAGCAACATCCAGGCTGACACCCCCTTCCCTCAAACCCCTGAGAAGTTCCCTGTTCCCCTCCCCCCATTGTGCCCCATTTTCTCTCCCCTTTGCCAATGGCCAGTTCAGATCTCAGGTTTGGGGTGTTTCCCCCCATTTTCACCTGCAGTGATTTGTCCTTGTGTAGGTGGGAAATGGTTCCCCCGAGTGATTTCTGAACTGGGCAGAGGCTGGGGGGGGCCTGAGACAGGGACACCTCTGGGCTGGGCTGGGGGGGCCACTCTCTGCTGGCAACAGGGCGTGGGAAGGGCCAGGAAGGGGAGGGGGGAGCAAGTGTCCCCCATAGAGAGGGTCCAGCCCCAGGCTGCTACCAGTAGCACATTCCTATCCTGGCCGGGGGGGGGGGCTTTCTCCAGCTGGGACCTGCCCCCTAGGCAGCCCCAGGCTCTGACCGCACCAGCCCCGCCTGGAGCCCCCAGTGAGTGAGAGACCCCGGAGGGGGAGGGGGAGGGAGCACTGGGCCCTGACAGGAAAGTGACTCTCTCCCCTCAGATCTTGGTGTTTTCCTCTCATGTTATCAAATATGCAGTTTGTGACACAATTTCTTTGCAAATCTCAAAGATTCAAATAAAATAACCTAAACATTTGCCCCACTTCTCTCTAGTTGTCTATTTCTAATTGAATATGCCCTGAGATTTTCCTGTCTCTAATTATAAAATAATAAGAAAATCTCAGATTTACACCTTTTCTCAGATTATTGAACACAAAATGTTTGCAAATGTTGCCCATTTCCTCTTTATTCATTTATCAAGTATTCATGTGAAACACTCAGATTTTACCTCCTATCAACAACTGATATAAAATCCCTCTGATTTTCCACTTTCCTCTCTATAATTTGCAAAATGGATCCAAAATCTCTGATTTCCACCCTTTGTCTTTCATTTCTGAACACTGATCTGAAAGCTCAGGTTTTCCCTCTGTGTCATTATCAAATGTCAATTAACAATCCTCTCAAGTTTTGTGCTGTTCCTTATGTTTCTAAATCCCAAAAACTTCTTCCTTCGGGGGAACCTGTTGCCCTGAGTCGCTCTCCATTCTGGATGTTGCAGGGGATTAAATTCCCAGTGATTGTCTTTCCCCTCTCCTTTGAGGATCATTTGTTCCCTCTTTTAGCTCTGTTAGATATTTGCCAAAGAAAGAGACCAGCCTGATATTTAATACACATCAAAGCCAGAGGCCTCCCCCTGTTTGGGGATCAGTGGTTCGCAGCTGGTAGTGGGAGAGTTGGCTGGCCCCTTTTCTTTTCTCCAGCTGGCACAGGATGAGGGGGTCACTCTGAGTGCAGCATGTCTTGAGAAGTATCCCAAACCACAAGACAAATGGTCTCTGTGAAGGGTTGCTTCCCACAGTGCTAAGATGTAGCCACCTCTGGCAGGATCCATGGTGGCTACTATTTGCTAGTGACAGGCCACGGAAATTTCTTACCTATTTTGCCCCTCCATGCCAGGCCTGCACAACATACGGCCCACGGGCAACGTGCGGCCCGTGAAGTCTCACTGTGCGTCCCGCAGCCGGGAATCAAAGGGCTCTGGGCTGCCCGTAGCCGCGGGGAATCCAAACCCCTTTAAAGTTCAGCCGCGGCCGGGATTCAAAAGGTTCTGAGCTGCCCGCAGCCGCAGGGAGCCCAGAGCTCTTTAAATCTCAGCCGCGGCCAGGATTTATAGGGCTCTGGGCAGGCGGGCGGGGAGCTCAGAGCTCTTTAAATCCCAGCCACCAGGGCCGGCTTTAGGCCAATTTAACCAATTCCCTTGAATCGGCCTCGCTCCTAAGAGGACCCCGCACCCAAGCCCCAGTACCAGCAAAAGCCAGTGCGCTGTACCAGGGTGGCCCAGTTTCCCCAGGGGGCAATTTAAAAGGCCTGGGGCTCCCAGCAGGGGCTGGAAGCCCAGGCCCTTTAAATTGCCACTAGAGCCCTGCTGCTGGAGCCCTGGGGTATGGCTGCGGGGCTCTGGGGGCTATTTAAAAAGTCCAGGACTCCCATTGCTTCTACCTCCCCTGGCCCTTTAAATAGCCACTGGAGCCCCGCCGCTTCCCCAGGGTTCCCGCGGCTATTTACAGAGCTGGGGCAGTGGAAGCAGGGGCGCCCCGGGCCCTTGAAATAGCCCCCAAGCCCCAGGCTGCTGCTGCTACCCTAGTGGGAGAGGGGGGAGGAGGAGGAGGAGAAGGAGGCACTCACCATAGAGGATGGGCTGTACCCCCTGTACCTGCACCCCCTGCCCTGCCTGCAGCCAGCCCATCCCCAGCCAGCCCCTGCTGCACCCCCTGCCCGCACCAGCCCCGCACCTCCTGCCCTGCTTGCACCAGTTCCTGCCTGCAGCCTGCCCATCTCCAGCCAGCCCCACACCCCCTGCCTTGCCTTCAGCCCTGCACCAACCCCTGTCTCCAGCCAGCCCTGCACCCCCTTCCCTGTCTCCAGCCAGCCCCTGCCACACTGCCTGCCCTGCCCGCACCAGCCCTGCACCCCCTGCCCTGTCTCCAGCCAACCCCGTACCCCCTGCCTTGCCTTCAGCCCTGCACCAACCCGTCTCCAGCCAACCCCTGCCACACCCCGCTGCCTGAAGCCAGCCAGTCCCGCACTCCTTTGTCTCCAGCCCTGCCAACCCATGCAGCACCCTCCCTGTGGCCCTGCCTGAAGCCAGCCAGCCCACCCCACACCTCTTGTCTCCAGCCTGCCCCACACCCCTTGCCCAGCCTGCAGCCAGACCCTACCTCTCGCATCCTCCCCCTCCCCCACCTCCAGCCAGCCCCATGTTCACTGGTGCCCTGCAGTTCCGAGGGAAGTAACCCTGCACACCTGCTTCAATGAGATGGGCAGGGAGCAGCTGGGACCCACACATGTGCACCCTAGCACACCCTAAGGGAGTGGCAGAGCTCATTTCTAGTTCAGACCCATCTTTTTAAAAAAGAACTTTTAGGTAGGGTTAACATACATCTGTACTTTCCCGGACATGTCAGGCTTTTTGGTTCTTAAATCGCCATCTGGGAGGAAAATACGGACGTATGGTAACCCTACTGGTACAAAAAATACATACTGTGGCAGAACTTTTTATAGGGAACCGGTTGTTAAGAACTGAAAGGCTTTTTTTTCCCCAGTCATCCCTGCGGGGCCCCGCACTTCCTAAAGCCGGCCTGCCAGCCACGGCCGGGATTCAAAGGGCTCTGGGCTGCTCGCAGAGATTCCCGGCCGCAGCTGAGGTTTAAAGGTCTCAGGTCTCCCCACCGCCACGGGCAGCCCAGAGCCCTTTGAATCCCGGCAGCAGCTGAGATTTAAAGGGCTCAGGGATCCCTGTGGCTGCAGGCAGCACAGAGCCCTTTGAATCCTGGCGGCAGCTCCAGGGGATGGAGTGAGGCTGGGATTTCAAGGGCTCAGGCTCCCCTCAGCAGCAGGAGCTCTGGGACCTTTAAATCCCTGCCCCAGCCCTGAAAAGCTCCGGGTTCCCCCAGTCGTCAGAGCCCCAGGCCCTTTAATTTGACCCTGAGGGCTCCCAGCCACCTCTTTGGCTGGGAGTCCCTGGTTGATTTAACATCAAGTAACACCTCCCCACCACCAACCTTCCTTTTTGACCCACAGCTGTTTTGGTGGGGCGGCGCTGGGGAAGGAGGGTTTGTTTCTGCAGGGCTGGGCGGGGTGTTTCCGCCAGGCTGGGAGGTCCTGAGTGGGGGGTGTTTCCGCAGGGCCGGGGGGTTTCGGTCCTCAGCTGTTTTCTTTGGAGTATTGTGGCCCTCGCTGTTTTACTCAAAGTACTGTACAGGAACTTTTCAGGGGGATTAAGGCAAAATGCCACATTTATTAGTAATACAGGTATCAATTAATACTCTATGATATGCACATGAGATATATATCACAGTCATGCATTCACGCACACACACAGACATAAACACACTCCGTCTTGCTGTTGTTACCAACTAGTTGCTCCCCTTAACTGCACTGGCCAGGTGAGTTAGATGGGGGAGGGGTGGAGCCGGACTTCTACCGATCCAAATCGATGGTCCGATGGTGACAAGACGAGATCCGGGGTCCTTCTGCAAGACACCTCGCATTTATAGCAGCTTCCCTCTTATGCAAATCTAGACCAGATTCAAAATCTGGGTCTGGGTCCGTTGGTCTTTGTGCTGCTTTTCTCTGGGTGTTGTCCCAATGCTGCTCAAAGAGGGTGTTTTCTAAAGAAGGTGCTTGCTTCTAATCCCTGAGGCCATCAATATGTCTGCTCTTCTTTATTGGGCCCACTTGACAAGTTGTATTGTCCTTTGCTCTGGCTCCCATTCCCTCTTCAACTGTTGTAGCTGTCTGGAGGTGGGTGTCTTCCAAGCCTCACTCATTCACACCTCATTCAGTCAATAGAGCAATTGATTACAGAGTGCGGGGGAAGATCTTATTCTACTTCTAGCAAAAAGGCACATGTTTTCTTTTACTTTAACTATACTATCCTTAGGGGCTATAACATTTGATACAAAGTTTTCTACCAATTCTCTATATAGGGATCTAATACAAAGTTGTATGAAAATAGAGAGGCACAATGCCAAGTCATATGAATTACAAAATAACATCATGCCGGATGCAATGTCATAAAGATAAAGATACTTAATACAAAATAACACAATGCAACGTTATAAAGATTTATAGAGATAGTTAATACAGAGATTTCTCTACATCACCACTTTACGAGTTGTGCAGGCCTGCTGACGGCATTCGCGGGGCTTCTTGCTCGTGTGGATTCTCTGATGCTGAATAAGGTGAGAGCTGCGATTGAAGGTTTTCCCGCACTCACTGCATTCATAGGACCCCTCCTGTGTGTGGATTCTCTGATGCCGAATAAGGTGTGAGCTGCGACTGAAAGTTTTCCCGCACTCACTGCATTCAGGAGGGAGAGGATAGCTCAGTGGTTTGAGCATTGGCCTACTAAACCCAGGGTTGTAAGTTCAATCCTTGAGGGAACCATTTGGGAATTGGTCCTGCTTTGAGCCAGGGGTTGGACTAGATGATCTCTTGAGGTCCTTTCCAACCCTTATAAGCTAGGATTCTATGATAGGATCTCTTCCCTGTGTGGATTCTCTGATGCCCAATAAGGTGCGAGCTGCGACTGAAAGTTTTCCCGCACTCATTGCATTCACAGGGCCTCTCCCCTGTGTGGATTCTCTGATGTTGAGAAAGGCCTGATCTGTAAGTGAAGTTTTTCCCACACTCAGCACATGTATTTTTTTTGCTTTTCCCTGCAGATTTCCTGCTGTATTCTGGTTTCCTTAAGGCCCTTCTGAGTTCCCTGACAGGAAATAAATTTATCCATTTTCTCCCCTGGCTGGTTTCCCTGCTCTTTTTCTGGTCTGTGCTGAACCTCACACGTCATTGCATCACCTGCTGTGATAGAGACAGAAACCTCAAACAGGGATGGAAAGGGGAAGGCCAAACCAAAACAAGTGCTGGAGAGAGGACAAATAAAAATCAGGAACTCAGCTCCCCCCAACAGGAGAGAGGAGGGGATCAATTCAGCCTTCACATCCCATCCAACTTCACAGGGGGAAGGGAGAAAGCTACTGCCCGGTGTCTGCTAGCATCTATAGGAAGCCTTGAGCTATATTTACCCTGCGGATGCGACCCCTGCTATGGACAATAATGAACTGAGAGACTTCCCAAGAGCTTTGTAGGGCATCCTAGATGTTTCCTTCAGGCACTTACAGATTCTGAGTTGGTTTAATGTTTCCTCATCTGTGCGGGGAGATCTCAGGATCTCTCTTTCCTCTGAACCCTGGAGCTCTGGGACCCATGGCTCTTCCCCTTGTTCCAGCTGGGAGATCATATCACGTTGGAAAACCAGAAACTCCGCTCAGATGAAAGAAAACAAAGGAGTTCAGTTGATTTCATACAACTTGATCATCAAAAACATTCTGTTAATTTATCTTCAGTGCTTAGTGTGACCTAGTGTGCCTGGGGCAGTCCTCACTGAAAATGCCAAGGTCAGAGCAGGCTGAAAAAAGGGAGAGCAGATGCTCCCCATACTGGTGGTTAACACTGAAGTTAAACTCACTGACCAGTCACAAACTGTGCTTCTGATCCCACACACTGGTTAACGAGACTCTGAAAAAAGAAATCACACGGCCCCCTTTATTGCATGACAGTTCTCTGACTCCTAATCAGCAACTAGGTCCCGTACAGTGAGAGGTTATTTAAAAACTCTGCTCACTGTGATACAGCATGGCCAGAGGGCAGCAGGAGAGTGATCCTAATTGGATCCAGGAAGTGGGTGGGTAGAAGGTTAGCCACATTACCCAGGTTTGGATCTCATCCAAAATACCATGCTGCCAGCCAATCCTTTAGCAATTAAACTAAATGTTTAGAAGAAAGAACAAATGAAAGAATGAAGTTAAATTCCATCCTTCCAGACAATTCTTTAGCATCTAAACTAAAGGTTTAAAAGAAAGAAAGACAGAAAGAATTTAAATGGAAAAGCAGTCAGATACATTCCAAAATGGATATATCAGGTTCTTAGCAGTATTGGTGAGTTGCTGGCTTGAAAGTCTGTCTGGAACGCATCCACAGCTTGGATGGGTCATTCAGTCCTTTGTTCCAGGGTTCAGTTTGTAGAGAAGTTGCTCCAGAGGTAGGAAGGGGGATTGAAGACAAGATGGAGATGATGCAGCTGCGCTTTATATTCCTTTTGCCATGTGGCTTGTACTTCCTGTGTCCCAAACACAAGCTTCACAGCACATGGCATGGAAAAGCTTTGGAGGTTTCATTACACAGGCAAACCCCGGCATGTCTTGCTGACTCAATAGGTGTAGTCCCCTTGGTCCATAGGTTCATTGTACAGCTGATGACCCTCAATGGGCCATCAAACATGCTAGGCAATGTTGATGCCAATATGTCTGGGGGTGTCACCCAGAAAAACTGCACAAGTCTGGAAATACAGATATACCTTACATATCTGTAACTCACAATACAAAGGTGATAGAAACATAGAAACAAAATTATCATACTTGGCAAATCATAACATTTTCACTGACACTTTACATGGCATACCTAGCATGATTCATTGCAATTTTATCAGATTATATTATTTTATTATTAATACCAAAGTGTCTCACAATTTCATGCAGTCTCACACTTGCTAAACTAGTGAATTCCCAGGACCAGTTCCCCAGGTCCTTGAAGATGCCAAACATTGTGCTTATGAGGGATTGAAATACCCACATATCTGCTGGGAACACACACACAGACACTGTGTCAATCTGTACCCCTGTGTTCACTCTTCTAGAAAATTATGATCAATTTTGTACCCAGTATGGCTTGTGAGGTATCATTAGAAAACACATAACCTACTGAATATTATCCTCCTGTTAAAATGTGTAGTAACACTGTATGTAAAATTGTGAGATTTTACAGTATGATATTACTGAAAAAGTTACAGTTCTGGGGAACACCCACAGACCAGTTCCTCAGAGACAGCAAGGCAAACAGCTGGTCAAACAGCCATTCTCCTGCAGGGGGAAGGTGTGAAGACATTAAGGGCTGGTCTACACTACGGGGGGAAATCGATCTTAGATACGCAAATTCAGCTACGTGAATAACGTAACTGAAGTCGAATATCTAAGATCGGATTACTCACCCATCCTCACCGCGCGGGATCGATGTCCGCGGCTCCCCCTGTCAAATCAGCAACTCCGTTGGGGTTGGTGTTGTTCCGGAATCGATATAAGCGCGCTCGGGGATCGATATATGGCGTCTAGATGAGACGCCATATATCGATCCCCGAGCAATCGATTTTAACCCGCCGATACGGTGGGTAGTCTAGATGTAGCCTTACATTCCATCACAGGGACCTATTGAGGCTGTTGTGGAAAACGACCACAGGATTAATATTTGAATCAGCTCAGCCTGAGGCTCTTTTCTTGGTTACAAGCACGCAGGGGGCGACAGCTATTGGAATACTGTTCCTGAGCTAAAAATCACACAAGCCTTTTACAGCTTAAAACCACAAACAATGACACATACGTTGCACGTTAATTTCCTTATTTGGAATATATTGCAAAATATGATGCAGGTCAAAAGCAAGCTGAACAATCAGTTTTCCATATTTGGCCTTTCCTGTTATTTTTATTACACCTGGTGATATGGGAGCAAGACTCTCCATGTCTCAAGAAATGTCACTACCAACCTAGGCCATTTTCACATGCTGGGGTGCAATCCAGATCGGCGAGGAGTTGTGTCATCTGTAATCCTGGGTGAGATTCAGTGTTCTGCTGCTGGAGCTCCCCTGTCTGGATACTCCCAGCCAGCGTTCAAGGACGCACTGAGTGTCTGTATGATAAGTAACCCTGGACTGGCAGCTCTGACTCCAGCCGCCTGCTTGTTACACCCCAAGCACATTCTGGTTTGGGTAGAGAAGGCTCAGGGTTTGAGAGAAGGCTGGGGGTAGGAAGCTTCTGTTCATTATGCTGGACCTAACCCCAGTTTTACTTGAGTAAAGAGGAGATATTTGACATTGTGTGATGCTGCTCCTGTGCTCTGTTCCCAAAGTGTTCTGCAGCAGAGGAGGGTCTCTGGTAGTATGTATGTTACTGGCCTATTGGGGTGATGCTGAAACAGGACAGGGTACAGATGGCATTGTGGGGGTGGCATGAACCTTCACTCTTCATTTCCCCTTCCAAGAACAGAAGGGACAGGAATCCTTACCCAGCAAGACCATCGTCTCATAGTTCCCCTGCATGACATCTCTGTAGAGGGCTCTCTGAGTGGGGTCCAGCAGAGTCCCCTCTTCCCTGGAGAAATACACAGCCACCTCCTCGAAGGTCACCGGCCCCTGAAAGAGCAGGAGTCCAATACTCAGTACCTGCTGACCCACTCACAACCCCACTATTCACGGAACAGCAGCACCAGGGAAATGGAAGCTCCGGGAGGCACATGTTAACAGAGTCCCACCCCACCTTGCTTACAGCAGCCAGGAGGCATCAGAGGGTAGAAAGAGAGAACCTTTGTGTCTCCCATCTGACAGACAGAAGCAGGGTCTTCACATTTATCACATAGCTACTAGCCAGAGCTTAATATAGGAGATGGGGCTGTCTCTGGACCCTGATAGTGGCTCCCTGGTAGGAATCCAAGCACTCTCCAAATAAAATATATGGAAGAAAGGGGAAGTCAATCATAAAGAATAGAAGTTAGAAGGTCAGAATTGTAGTGCCCATTAACAAAGGTTTAGAGAAAATAGAGCCTATCAAACTAACGGGATATCCTTATTGGATGAGATCAAAAGTTTGGTTGCAGCTAATAGTATTGATGTAATATACCTAAACTTCCGTAAGGGACATGACTTGATTAGCACAATATTTTTACTAAAAAAAACTAGAATGATACAAAATAAACACGGCATACATTAAATAGATTAAAAACTCTGATAGTAAATGGGGAACCATGATCGAGTGGATTTCTTTCTAGCAGGTTCCTGCAGGGATTGGTTCTTGGCCCTGTGCTATTTAACATTCTTATCCATGACTTAGAAGAGAGTACAAAATCATCACTGATAAAGTTTACAGTTGCCACAAAGATTGGGGTTGGTGGTAATTAATGAAATGTCAGTAGATTCAGGCTCCATCGCTGAGAGTCTGGGAAGTTGTCCCAGCCCTGGCTGGAGGGTTATTTCCTGTTCCACAAAGAGGGGAAGTTCCATTCCCAACTCCTGTGCCTTGAAATTAGGACCTATCTGACACTACACCCCCATATTCATCATAGTGGTATGATTATAATATGATTAGGACATAATTATGATCTATTTTGTAGAAGATGCATCATGTGTGGTGTCACTGGAAAAGTTCTGATTTGCTGAATATGATTATCCTATTTGTGTGCACATATCATGTTCGTATCTGAAGTTATGGATATTGACTCTGTATCTGTATTTCAAATGTGCTTACTCTGGGTAACACCCACAATGAGCCTTTCAGGTACAACAATGAAGAAGCCAGACAGTGCTGATGGCTCAACAAAGACAATGGACTGTGGAAGAGCTTAGCCTTCCTGTGAATGTTTCAGCCAGCCTATGAGTCATGGCTACTATGACTCAGCAGGGCCTGTGACCAGACCACATGACACTAAACTCCATTTTAGTACCTGTATTTTTCCACAAACTGGACTAGGAACTGAGTTTGGAACAAAAGGTTCCCACCATATGGAAAAGCTACATAAGGTGGGGTGTGACATCATCTCTTGGCCTCATTCTCCACACAAGAGAACTTCTGGAAACACCTGAGAAACAAAAACGGATGTGGGGGAAGTGCTGCTCCCAGGATCAAGAGATTTCTAGCTTGTGTATGGAAACTTGGGGGACTGCTTGTACCATCAGTCAGGGTGAGAAATTGCTAATTCAAATTCTATCCATCTAGTATGTTAGGCTTAGTCTGAGTTTTGGTTATTTGCTAAATAATCTGCTTTGATCTGTTTGTTATCACTTATAATCACTTAATCTATCTTTCTGCAGTTAATAAACTTGTTTGATGCTTTATCTTAACCAGCGTATTTTGAGTGAAGTGTCTGGGGAAAATCTCAGCTTGTTGTGCACATCTGTCCCATATCGAGGGGAAGGGGAACTACATTAATGAGCTTGTATTATAGAGATCCCTGTGCACTATAAGATGGTATCATTCTGGATTTATACTACAGCAAGTGTGCAAGGTTGGGGAGTGGGAAATTGGCTCTTGTCTTCTATCTGTCCTTGAGTGGCTTAGGTAACGCACTCAGGTAGCTTAGTTGGCTGCATGGCGCCACCTGCTGTTGTGTTGGGTGATAACAGGCTCTGGAGAGGCTGGCGAAATCTCCAGCAAAGCAGTGTGAGAAGGGCCAGCCCAGCGTGAGGGTTAGAGGACACAGCAGTTCCCAGAAGCTCCACAAACTGCCTCCTGGGGGTGACAACCCATCACGCCCTACACTACACAAGTCTCAGCAGGTTTGTCACATGCTGTCCCCTCCCTTTCTCCACCCGAGATATTTCCTGCTTCCCACCACCTCTAGCAATTCCCACCCTCTTATGCATTTACTGCTCCTCAACCTCCAAGCAGAGCCCGCCACCCTGATAATCTCTTACCTGAGCCAGCTCCATTGCAGCCATTTCCTTGCCCCTGGGAGGACGAGATGATCTGCAGCGAAACATGGATGTTATTCTCTGGCCTGCCGGGGTGAAAAGGGCAAGGTGTGAGAATTCAGACTAGGCTTTTGTCCATTCCACAAGCCGATTCCCCCCAGCTTTTCCCCTGCTAATGCACATTCTAGGTTCTAGCACACTGTGAAGCACAGAGTGACCTTATTCCAGTACAGGCCTAGCCCCCTCCCACCAGGGTGTAACCCTCTGACACATGGGGAAACCCTCCCAGTAACAGTCTCTCTCTTACACGTATCAAGTTTGCGGACAACACCAAGCTGGGAGGGGTTGTAAGTGCTTTGGAGGATTGGATTAAAATTCAAAATGATCTGGACAAACGGGAGAAATGATCTGAAGTAAATAGGATCAAATTCAGTAGAGACAAGTGCAAAGTACTCCACGTTGGAAGGAACAATCGGAGGCCAGAGAAGAGCAGAAACAAAGGAGTCACTTTGGGGGATTCTCCCTGTCATTGTCCCCAAGGCAGCTGTCTCAGGTTTACAAAGGTGTTTCATGTTCCAGCCTTTGTACAGTCTCTCCTGGGAGTGCCCCTTTCATGGACTGGGCCTAGTTTTAGTTTTTGGTAGTTAACAAGCTTGGTTTATTGTTCATCTAACCAGTATGTGTGGATTGAAGTGTGTTGGAAACTCTGTTTGGGATAACAAGCTGGTGCATGTCATTTTCCGCTGATGAAATGACAGACTTCATATGAGCTTGGGTCGTTCAGTAGCGTGCTGGACAGTGCAAGATGCACATTTCTGGGGGAAAGTTGGGCACTTGAGAATTTGCTGGTTTTCTCCTGAGGTGTAATTCATGAGTGGCTGTCTAGCAGCACTCAATACTGTGTAGCTGGGAGTGAGTTACATGCTGGAGACTGTGTGTTAATTGGCCAAGAGGGGCTGTTCTCGCGGGAAAACAGTGGAAAAGGCACCCCATGCTGGAGGACTGAGGTACAGCTATTTAACAGTCCAGATTGTACTCTGGGTAACATCACAGACACTCATTATGACAGAGCCTCTTACAACACAGAGAAAGTAAATCCATGTCCCAGAAATCGAAGACTCCAGACAGAGGGCAAGTGTCCCTGGCACTGCTTCTTGCTGACAGAGAGGTTCAGAGACAGTGCGAGAATCCTGGGGAAGCTGGGAACAGGAAGCATGGGCTGGCGGGGTTCGGTGGAGAAAGGGAACAGGAAGGGCAGGGATATTACTGAATCCAGGATCTTAGCAGTACTAGATGACAGGATAGCACATAGTGCAGCCCATTGGAAAACACAATCCCAACTATACATACAAAATGATGGGGTCTAAATTAGTTGTTTCCACTCAAGAGAGTGATCTTGGAGTCACTGTGGATAGTTCTCTGAAAACATCCACTCAATGTGCAGCAGCAGTGAAAAAAAGTGAACAATGTAGGAAATAATTAAGAAAGTGATAGATATGACAGAATATCTCATAGATCATATTTGTAAAAACAGCAAATAAATCCATGATACACCCACATCTTGAATACTGCATGCACATGTCACCCCATCTCAAAAATAGAAATATTGGAATTGGAAAAGGTTCAGAAAAGGGCAAGAAAAATGATTAGGGGTATGGGACAGTTATGCCAGACCTAACCCCCAGTTTCACTTGAGCAAACAGGAGATATTTGACACTGTGCAATACGGCTCCTGTGCTCTGTTCCCAAAGTGTTCTGCAGCAGAGGAGGGTCTCTGGTATTATGTGTGTCACTGGCCTATTGGGGTGATGCTGAAACAGGACAGGGTACAGATGGCATTGTGGGGGTGGCGTGAACCTTCACTCTTCATTTCCCCTTCCAAGAACAGAAGGGACAGGAACCCTTACCCAGCGAGGTCACAGTCTCATAGTTCTCCTGCATGACATCCCAGTAGAGGGCTCTCTGAGTGGGGTCCAGCAGAGCCCACTCTTCCCTGGTGAAATACATAGCCATCTCCTTGAAGGTCACCAGCCCCTGAAAGAGTAAGAGTCCAACACTAAGGACTTGCTGCCCCACTATTTGTGGCAGAGAAGAGTGAATCAAATGGAAGCTCTGGGTGGATCATAGTCAGGAGAGTCCCACCTCGACCTGGCTCAGAGTATCCAGCAAATGCCAGGGTGAGGGGATGAAGAGAGAGCCCCTTATCTCTCCCAGCATATCCATCACCCCCCTACTAGCCACTGACTGATACAGGAGATGGAGCCCCTAGCAGGGTCCAGGGAGAGCTCGCTGGTAGGATGCCCAACACCCTCCTCATTGTGAGGAGTGGGATATGAAGGGAGAGGCAGCTCCAATAAGCCTGACTCATGGGTGTCCCCTTTATATCTCACAGCAGCTGATGGTTAATGAGGTCAGGCTCCAGCACTAGGAGTCTGGTCAGTTTGACTAGCTCCATGTAGGTGGGTTATTTTCTCTCTTCACAAATTAGGGCATTTCCACCTCCAAACCTCCTGGGTCTGTTCCTAGAATCTAGGCCACTTAGTAAATAACTCCCAGCAGGTCTGCCACACCCTGGCCTCCTCCTTTCCCCACGCTGTGAATTTCCTGCCCCGCTCCAACCTCCAAACCAGACTCTGCAAACCTTCCCACCTCTGGTGTATTTGCTCTCCCTTTCCTCCAGCAGGAACCCACCAGCAACCCCCCGATAATCTCTACCTGGACTGACTCCACTGCAGCCATTTCTCTTCCCTGTCCCACGCCAGGCTGGGATGAGCTGGAGCAAAACATTCTGCAGCCTGTCTGGGGGAGAAGGGCAGTTGTGGGCGTTTCAGAACCGGTTTTAGTTAATTTCACATCACAATTCCCCCAGGCCCTTTCCCTGCAGACAGACACCCTAGATTCTGTCATGCTGGGAAATGCTCAATCTGTTTATTACAATTTAGACCTGGCCCCTCCTGCCAGGCTAAGTCCACAGACACATTTTTAACCTCCCTTCTCTCTCCCCTCACCCCTTCTCTGAACACAAGGCTAGATAAAGAGCAGAACCAAAGGAGTCACTGTGGGGGATTCCCTCAGACACTGACCCCACGGCAGCCACACCCCAGCAGGGGGAATATGGAGTCAGGAACTGGCTTTTGCTCTGTCTGATCCTTGTTTTGTTCACTGGAAAGTGGTTCTGCCCCAGGATGCAGCAATACATGTGTCTGGGTGGACTAGAGAGCTGGAAATCTCTCCCCCACATTCATTTCTCCCACTGCCCCTTTCAGTCTCTCCTTCCCCTGTCCTCTCTCCCTGCCCCTCTGGCTGGGACAGTCCCATTCCTGGGGGCTTTGCTCTCCCATGGCTGGATTTCCTCCTGGCAACCGCTAATGGGAGGAGAAATGAGGTGGTGTTGTTTGTGCAGAGTCACTTTCTTGCCAGACCCTAGGACATTCCCTGAGGTCTTTCAGTTACCTGGAGACTCTGGCTCAGAATTTAGTAGTAACAGGGCCCAGGACTGCCCTAGGGGGCTAGGACCAGCTGCAGAAAGTCATCCCCTGGGCCGGGCAGAGAAGAAGCTTTAATTAAGGTCACTTCCCAGCACAGAGCCCCACTGGGGGAGCAGCAGCTGCCAAGCCTGGTCTCCCAGATCACAATGGAGGCTGCAGCATCTGACCCAGGAAGCTGAACCCCAATATCCTGAGCAGAGAGGGACGGAGTGTATGAGCAGCTTCCCTCCTTTAGCTCTCTGGGGAGAGCAGCTAATGGGAGCCCCTCCTCACAGGGAGAATGGCTGATCTCATTTGACCCACTGTCCATCTGGAATCACTCCTTGTCTTTCCATACAGTGACTCTGGATTAACAACGGTCTCAATGACACCGGATTTCAGAAAGAATGAGTTCAGAACGCTGTGGAAAAGACCATCGTGTGGCAGTGCTGACTCCCTTCCCACCTCCCTCACCCCCGCAGATCTAGGACAAGGACTGGGGGCAAAAATTTTCCAAACGGAACCGAAAGTTCCTGCAGTTTTCAAAAGAGGAGAAAAGTAAATTCTGTGAATTCACACTAACAGTGTTTGCTAAGTGGACAGAAAGTTATCACAGTGACAGGGCACGTGACTGGGGAATGGACTTGGTGACCTGGTGACTAGGAGCCAGGACTCTGGTACAAGTTGACCAGAGAGAAGGATCATGGTTAGCAGCAGCCCCCAGACACCCCCTAGTACCCAGAGCCCAGACCCCCCAGCCAGGGGCCCCAGACACCCCCCAGCCAGGATCCCATCAGATATTCCCTGGGACGCAGCCCCCAGAGTCCCTGGCCAGGGACCCCAGATACCCCTCAAAGCCCCACCGGCCAGAGAACCCCCACCACACCATGATTGCCAGGTTGGGAATCCCAAAGGGTTCCCCCCACCAAGAGCCCCCAGCAGCCAGGGACCCCCTCAAGGGACCCCCCCCCACTGGGAACTCAGTCCCTCACTGCCTGCCTAGGAACTTCCCCACCCTCCAGAACGATCTACCCTGACATTTGCCTGGGACCCCCTCCTCTGCCCAGTGTGACCCCCTGATGCTTTACAGTGCGACCCATCACTCTGCTTCCCTGGCATGCCCTCACCTAGTGCCAGGGATCCCCTCCCCCAGCTCTGTGCACTGGGCATGGCAACAAAACCAGGAACCAGCGGGGGAAGCACAGACAGAGCCCCTGGCACAGAACCAGGCTCCCTCTAACCCTCTGTCCCGCCTCCCCAAGAGACACCCACCCCCACTGTTCTGCAGCCACCAGGCCCCCAGCGATACCCACCTCCAGGACCCATAGCCTCAGGGATGGGCACATCAGAACCACCACCCCCGAAAACCCCAAACCTCCACAACCCACCAACCTGACTAGGGTACCCCCTGCCCAGCCACCCAGAGGCCTCCCCCTACCACAATGCCCCTTCAGCTGCAATCTCCCCACACAGACACCTTCCCTGCCCCTGCAAGTGTTACCTCACAGAGTGTGAGAAGTGGCTAGAAAGTTAACACCACCTCCTGCTGGCCAGTCACACAGGCAGAGGGAGCCTGGGGAGTGCTTCTTTAACAGGAGAATGGAAGGCCTGGAGGGCAAGAAAGATCCACGGGCTGTCACTAGCAAATAATGGCCACCATGGATCCACCCCAGAGGCGGCTGCATCTTAGCACATTGGGAAACAACCCATCATATTCAATTAGAAATAAAACAACTAGAGAGAAGTGGGGCAAATGTTTGGGGTATTTTATATCAATCTTTGAGACACGCAGAGAGAACCCTGTCACAAACGACATTTGATAACATGAGAGAAAACCACCAAGATCGGAGGGGATTTGATGTTGCTATTAAATAACTAGTGGAAAAGGGGGACTGTTGGACTGGATTTTATATGACTGTCCAATACATAAACAGAATGTGATGGTCCCCCCCGGCCACGGGGCAACCATTCACGTGAGCAGCTCAGAGCCCTTTGAGGAGCTGATTTAAGGGCGGGGGGGGGAGCTGGAAGGCTCCCTGGACAATGGAAGGGGGCCGCAGGGGAATTGGGAAATGGGGTCTGGGCAGTCTCCATGGGGGATGTGCTCCTCCCTTCCCTTCCCTGCCCTGGCAGAGAACGGGAACCTCATCCCATCCCACTCCAGTGGGAGCCATGTTCTGGGGAATGACCCAGGGCAACAATTTCCCACCCAAACAAGGACAAATCGCTGCAGATAAAATGGGTGGGAAAATCCACCCCCCATCGGAGAGATTTTAAATTGACATTTGAGAAGTATGGAGAGAAAAGGGAAAATCAGAGGCAATTAGAGAGCTGATCATTGGGGGGGGGAGAGGAGAATCTCCCTGGATTTTATAGCCACGTGTGATAATGAGAGAGAAAAGGGGAAATCTTGAGAGAATGTGTGTGTGGGAGGAAGTGGCAAAAACAGGGACAGGATCCAGTTAACTCACCTCCCTCCCACCCCGGGAATGTCCTGGCTGCACAGAGACAGATCTACACCCCCACCCCAGTGACCTCCCCCCCTGCAACTCCGGCTTCTCCTCCCCCCTCGACACCTCCGCCCTCACACCAAAGGGGGGGGCTCTGCCAGCGCCTCCCCCTGAGCTCAACTCCTGCTCCTCCCCCCAGCCCGGATTGTGCCCTTTAGCCCCCCACGAACCCTGCCTCCAGCTGCCTGACCCCCCCCGCCCATCAATTTCCTGCTCTGCGCCCGCCCCTCCCACGCTCCCTGTTACTCCCCCGCCCCGCTCCAGCCCCGCCCCCAGCGCCCGGCGGAACGTTACGGCTGGTCCGGGCAGGGGGAAGGGCAGCGGCTTCAGCGGCTGTTACTGGGCATGCGCAGTGCCCGGGAGTAGCACATTGCTATGGGGAGGGATTTAATACACCGCCCCCCCCCGCCTGGCCCGGGGTCCGCCCCTCCCCCCCCACACGACGGCCGGGCCCCGGCCCCCCCATCCCAGCGGGGCGGGCGGGCGGATCCTCCTGCAGCTCCACTGGGGCCGAGGCGCCTTCAAGGCTTCTCCCAGGCTCCCTGGGGCAGAGTCACTTTCCTGCCCCCCAGCGCCTCTCATTCCCCGGGGGCTCCGGGTCACAATGTCCCACCGCCCTTCCCCCGCCTGCAGCTCCGGCTTCTCCCCTCCCGCCCCCGCCAGCCACACCAAGGGGAACCCCCGGGCCCCAGTCTCTGTCCCCACCTGGATCCCAGCGGGGCCGGGGGCAGATCCTGGCTGCAGCTGAGAACAGCGGCTCCGCTGCGGCTCGGGCAGCTCCAGCGCTGCTGGCAGCACGTGGAGAACCAGGAAGCAGCTGTTCAGCCCGGGCTCCGCATCACAATGTGCCAGAGCCCCGCCCCCAGGAGCTGCCCTGCCCATGGGCTGTGCCAGAGCCCCGCCCCCAGGAGCTGCCCTGCCCATGGCTGTGCCAGAGCCCCACCCCCAGGAGCTGCCCTGCCCATGGGCTGTGCCAGAGCCCCGCCCCCAGGAGCTGCTCCGCCCCCGCTCTGTGCTGGAGCCCCGCCCCCAGGAGCTGCCCCGCCCCTGCTCTGTGCTGGAGCCCCGCCCCGAGGAGCTGCCCTGCCCCCGAGCTGAGCCAGAGCCCCGCCCCCAGGAGCTGCCCGCACCTGGGATGTGTCAGAGCCCCGCCCCCTGGAATTTCCCCATGTTGGGTCTCTGAGCTTTGTTCTCCTGCCGCCTTCTTCCCAGCACCCCCTGCTCCCTTCCTGTGTCTGCAAACACCCCCCTCCCCCGGGGCCGGCTGCAGTGCTCGCTGAGGCTGACTCCAGTGGCTGAAGTTGCCTCCATCTCTGCTTCACCTGGAGGGGGAGAGACAAAGAGAGGAGATGGTCCCAGGGTGTGAAACCAGAATCAGGGGGCAAGGAAAGAAGGACTGTTTGGAAAGGTGGGTTTTTTTGTGGGGGGGGGTGAGCCAGAGGGATTCAGAAGAAGTTGGGCAGCAGAGGCTCAGGGAAATTGAGGGGAACCTCCTGGGTGTCTCAGTGTTGCCCAGGGTTTGTACAGCACCTTGCATAATATGGGGTCTGATCTCAGTCATGGTCTGTGCAGCACCTGGGAGCCCTGATGTCTGTTTCCTGATCACAGGCTCTGGGAATGGAGAGAGGGAAACCTCAGCACCTGAAGGTTAATGCAGCCCTGTGTGCAACCCCTGCTAGGGTGATCCGACAGCAAATGTGAAAAATTGGGATGGGGGTGGGGTTAATAGGCACCTATATAAGAAAAAGACCCAAAAATCGGGACATCTAGTCATGCTAGTCCCTGCTGTTCTCATAAGGGGTCGGCTTAGAGAGGGTTTGGCTACACTTGCAGCTGTCCAGCGCTGGGAGTTAAAGCTGTCTTCCTACAGCTGTTTAGGGAAAGCGCTGCAGTGTGGACACACTGACAGCTACCAGCACTCTGTCATGGCCACATTTGCAGCGCTGTTGGGAGTGGTGCATTATGGGCAGCTATCCCAGCATTCAAGTGGCTGCAATGTGCTTTTCAAAAGAGGAGGGTGGGGTGGAGTGTGACACGGAGCGTGGGGGAGACAGAGCGAGTGGATTTTTGGAGCTGACACTGTGTCAGCTCCCTGCCTGGCAAGTTCAAGCCTCCTCCCCCACCCCTCTCTCATTCACTAAATGCAAATAGCCGCCTTTGTTCTTTTCCTCACAGACCAGATAAGCCGCTGATCCAAAACAGACCCCCCCTCCCCCGTGCCCACCCGGCTGCTTCTCTCCTCAAGCAAACACCAGCTGTGGGTGTTCCAAAGGGATCCCCCTGCCTCTGCTCATTCACTGCAAACAGTAACTGTGTTTGGTTTTTAGATAAGCAGCTCCGGGAGCCTTGAGCTCACAGCAAAGCAAACAGAGGCATCACACCAAAACAAAGAGCGTTATCTCTACTTAAAAGCATTATGGGAAGGTTCCGGAGGTCAGTGACAGCGTAGTAAGATTAATCACTGTTTACACTGGCACCCCAGCGCTGCATCACCAGCTCTGTTCTCTTTATTCCTCTCGTCGAGGTGGAGCACATGCAGCACTGTAGCCAGGGAGATACAGCGCTGTATGTGCCTTGCCAGTGTGGACGGGGAGTAAGTTACAGCGCTGTAAAGCCACCACCTGCACTGTAACTCTCCAGTGTAGCCAAGGCCTGAGTTGTAGTAATAATAGCAGCCAAGAATCCGGTGGCACCTTATAGACTAACAGACGTATTGGAGCATGAGCTGTCGTGGGTGAATACCCACTTCGTCAGATGCAACAATAGTCCCATATGGGCTAGTGGTCAGGATTCCTGGTTTTCACCCAGGTGGCCTGGGTTCAACTTCTGGTGTGGGAAGAGTGCAGAGCTTTTGCCCAGAGTGGAGGCAGGAAATGAAAGGAACAGGAAGGGATCCTGCCAGCAGTGGAGTTAGACAGTGTAGGGAGGGGACCCCAGAAGTGGGGGTGGGGCAGTGGTTTGGGGGGAGATGAGGGAAGGATCCCAGCAGTGCGGGAAGTTGACAACCTGGAGAGCACAGGCCTGGAATGGGGACCTGGAAGAGTGAATGTGTCCCTCTAAACCCATCAACTGCAGACTAGGCAGGCTTGGAAGAATTGTGTATTTGTTGGTAAATGTCAATTTCTGTGTAAACACACAACCCAATGGCAAAATATTTCCATCAATAATCATCAAAATTGACAGATGGGCAAAGTAAGAAACATGCTGCTTGAGAACTTATCATGTTGTAGGAGCAGCAGTGATCTGTATGCTCTGTATAACCTGTATGCTCAAAAGGTCTGTTAAACTCCCCCAGCTTGTGTCCTTTCCCGCTTTGAATGCCTGTGAAGTGGCTTTCCCACTCTCCTTTGTACCTCCAGTGAATGCCCTTCACCCGGCCCATCTGGCCAGTGGTTCGCTGTGTTACATTCTATTGCACCTCAGGGAGACTGATCTTCATCGCACCGTCCATCGCTGCGCTGTGGGACACTTACCTTAAAGGATCCTGACATCTCCACTGCCAGGCCTGTCCTGGGAGCGTGAGTATGAGTGTGACACCCTCCCCCATCCCTTCTTTTGAGCTTAGCTATCAAGCTAATAAATGTGCTGCTTTCTGCCAAACTCTGGGGGGGAGGGGCATTATTAGTCCTCTCTAAGCTTACTAACTGACCCAATTTTGGGTAACACAAGCAACATTGTTTGATCTGTTATTGTACCAAAGGGGGAGATGGTTGTCTATAAAGGAGGGTGAAGACTAAATGCCTCTGATGAGAATGGGATTTGAACCCATGCAGGCAGAGCATAATGGGGTAGCAGTCCATCACCTTAACCACTCGGTCACCTCATCTGAGCTGTCAAAAAACGGACAGGAGGAGAAATCTAAGGCCGGCAGAGATAGGGACACTAAGGAGTTTTTAAATACTAAGCGAAAGCAGGGTCTGAATGAGCTCCCCTCTCTCACCTAGTGAGGAGCTGGGGAAAGACTTCCGGAACAGACCGTGTTTGCATAGACACACCTACTCTGCCTAGCTATGCAGCATGATGGGGCCGCTTCCCCAAAATGACCAGTTTGGGATGGTCTTGGGTTACAAATGACTTTAGGATTGAGTGGAATGAAATGTTATTCTCCTTCCTGTATGAGTGAAGGGCAGCAGAACATACCTAGTCCGTCCTGATGGAGGGGTAGGTGAGTGAGGAATAGCTTTTATTGGACTGCAGAGAAGTGATTGAGGACGTCACCCTAAACCAGTGGTCCCCAAACATTTCACATTGTGCCCTCTTAGCCATGGCTGTGGCCCCTCGGAAGCCACGGTCAAGAACCGGGGCTGGGAGGAGTGGGGCTGTTGCTTGCTGGGGTGAGGGGTGCGGACAGGGGTAAAGGGGTCGACGCCGGGCTGGGAGCCAGAGTCTCAGGCTGAGGGTGGGGTTGGGGAAGAGCTGTGGCAGAGTGGTGCTCCCTCCCTGCCCTCTATGTGGGCTGGCTCAGGTCCTGAGGTGCCCCCATGAATGTTCCTCTGTGTCCCCCTAGGAGTCGCACCCCACATTATGGGGACCACTGAACCCTACTCGCTAAGCCGGGGCTAGTGATGCCAAACCCCCGGGAAAGGGAGAACAAGTGTGGGGGCCCCAGCACCAGAACCATGCCCCTACCTTCTGTCTGTGGCTCTACCCCCTTCCACCCATGGCCCCATCCACTGTCACTTCTGTTCCACCCCTTCCCCCACCAGCCCCACCCTATCACTCCTTTACCCCTGCCCCGCTGTGGCCCTGAGACCAGAGAAGCTCTGTGCCCCTGCTGCAGCCCCCGGGCTGTAGCAGGGAGTGGGAGCTCCTCCAGCCCTGGGGCTGACATAGGGGAGACTTTTCCAGGGGGACCTAACTTGGCCAGGGCCCCTGATCATGGGCCCCACTGTCCCCTTGGCAGTGCAAGGTTTGGGGAGGCTGAGCCCCCTTGTCATAAACAGATAGCTAAGGGTTAATGTTCTTTTACCTATAAAGGGGTAACACCAGTAACCTAAAACACCTGACCAGAGGACCAATCAGGAAACAAGACTTTTTCAAATCTGGGTGGAGGGAAGTTTGTGTGTGAGTTCTTTGTTCTTTGTCTTGTGTCTGTGGCGTCTCGGCTATGAGAGTGATTTTTCTATCTCCTGCCTTTCTAATCTTCTGTTTCCAAGTTGTAAGTACAAAGATAATAAGACAATAAGTTTATATTGGTTTTTTTTGTATTTACATGTGTGTAGTTGCTGGAATGTTTAAATTGTATTCTTTTTGGATAAGGCTGTTTATTCATTTTTTTCTTTTAAGCAAATAACCCTGTATTTGTCACCTTAATACAGAGAGACCATTTTTATGTCCTTTTCTTTCTTTTTATATAAAGCTTTCTTTTTAAGACCTGTTGGATTTTTTCTTTAGTGGGGACTCCAGGGAATTGAGTCTGCAGCTCACCAGGGAATTGGTGGGAGGAAGAAGTCAGGGGGAAAATCTCGTTGTGTTAGATTTACTAGCCTGACTTTGCATACCCTCTGGGTAAGGGGGAAGAGAGATTAGCTATCTTGGTACTTCTATTTCCAGGACTGGAAACAGGGAGGGGGGAGTCCCTCTGTTTAGATTCACGGAGCTTGCTTCTGTATATCTCTCCAGGAACCCAGGGAGGGAACACCTGGAGGGGAGGAGGGGGAAGGGAAATGGTTTATTCCCCTTTGTTGTGAGACTCAAGGCATCTGAGTCTGGGGGTCCCCCGGGGAAGGTTTTGGGGAGACCACAGCGAGCCAGGCACTGTATAAATCCCTGGCTGGTGGCAGCTTTACCAGGTCCAAGCTGGTAACTAAGCTTGGAGGTTTTCATGCTAACACCCATATTTTGGACGCTAAGGTCCAAATCTGGGAAAAAATGTTATGACGCCCCTCCCCCCTGAGCCTCCATTACGAGCCGCCCAGGCTACCACTGCTCAGTGTGTGGCCAGTCTCTGTGTTTTCTGCTGCTCGTTCTGGGGAGCCTGGCCGGCCTTAGGGGTGGTGCCCCCCGATAGCCGCCCAGGGCTCCAGGGGTCAAAGGGCACCGTGTGGCAGTGCAAAGGTGCTCACTGCTCTCCCCTGCCCCAATGCTCCTCCATGGGTCCATAGAGGTTTGAGGGGAGTAAGGAGCAACCCTATGTGCTCCATGCGTCCTGGTCACTTTTCCCACTTGGGCTGTGCTGTGAGGGGAGCATCAGAAGCTGCTGCTCTCTGCCCTCCCGCTATGCAGCCCGGCTGAGGAAAGTGACCTGGATGCAGGGAGCTCGGATGATCTCACTTCTTGCCCCCACATCCCACAGCCCCTAGGGGTGCCCAGATGAGCAGCGTTCCAGGGAGGAGTGGGGGGCAGCAATGCCAGCTGCTCCATGCACACAGGTCAGTCTCCCCATGTGGGTGCAGGAGGGGGTGCAAGGGTTTCTGTGATGCCTATTCTATCAATATCGTCACTCAATACCAGGCACTCAAATTCACCAGTCTTAGTACTTAGACGTTTAGCGTTTGTATTTAAGCACTTCTAAAATGTGTCCCATTTTAGCTGTCTGCTATTACATGATGTAATTGAGGGAGACTCTTTCATTTCACTGTTTCTCATCAGAACCTACCTGTACATTATCATCTTCCATCCTCTCCACCTTACTAGGCTATAGAGAATCCCTGTGAATAGTTCCTCTCCTAACGGATGTCTCTGTCTGAACCCTGTGCTCCTCAGCGCCTGTCGGCTTTCCCCAGCTCTGAGGCTGTGTCTACACCGCGCACCTTACCACGGTGCAGCTGTGCCACTCTAACCATGCCATTGTAAGGTGCGCTGTGTGGCCGTCCTTATCGCTGAGAGAGAGCTTCCCCGGCAACAAAGCCAAACTACCTCCAATGAGGGGCAGGAGCTTTGTCACCGGGAGCACAGCTCCACCTATGATGCGCTGTTCACACTGCCGCTTTTCATGGCTCAAATTTTGGCATTCGGGGAGTGTTTTTTCTCACCGCAGAGAGACAAAATTTTTAGCAACAAAAGCCGAAATTAAAAAAAACTCCTCTGCAACCTATTTAATTTTACCTTTATACAACCTTTATACTGCCTCCAGTTCTGGTATCCTCATTTGAAAAAGATGTTGTGAAATTGGAGCTAGGGCAGCAAAGAGCCACCAAATGTTCTGAGGGCTGGAGAAAAATGCCTTCCAGTGAGCTATTGAAAGAGCTCAACCTGTTTAGCTTATCAAAAGAAGATTGAAAGGTGATTTCATTGAAATGTTGAAAGGCCTTAATGGAGAGAAAAGATTGGGTATTTACGGGCTCTTGAATGGAGCAGAGAAAGGCATAACAAGACCCAATGGCTGGAAAGTGAAAAGAGACAAATTCATATTACAACTGAGGCACAATAGTCAACAGCGAGGATGATTCACCACAGGAGCAAGCTACCAAGGAAAGTGGTGGATTCACCATCTCCTGATGTCATTTAATGAAGACTAGATGCCTTTCTGGAATGTGTTTGCCCCCAAAGTAGCTGTTATGTCATACAGGAGGCCTGTGATATGCAGGTTAGATGCTCTAATGGTGTCTTCTGACCATGAAGTCGACTAATTTCTGAAAAACTGAGTGTAGCATTGGGAGCAGCGTCTGATGTTTTCCTGTCTAGCCGGCTTGCTGCCTAGAACGAACGCTCCTTGAGTGGGGTGATCCACAGGGAGTAGCTCAAACCTCCAAAGTGCCTGGCCAGGGGCAGGACATTAGCCCAGCAAGGGAGGGGTGTGGCAGTGACATCACAAAGGCCTTTTGCAGGACCTCAGACTATTGGTCAAAGGTGGTGGGGAGGTGGTGACCTCACAGAGAGATGCTGACATCAGCCAGGCAGGACAGGGGCGAGGGGCCAGGGAAACCTCAGAGACCTCTGTGGCTTTGCTTCAGCACGTTTCCTTCTCCAGGTCTCTCTTTGAGGACTGAGAGATTATTTGGGGTCATGGACGTGAGCGCCAGGAGGAACCTCTTCGAGTTTCCTCCTTCCCTTGTAGTGATTTTACTAGAAAACAGCCGTCCCTGTTTAGAAGGTAAGAGCCTCCTGGAGGTTTGAAACCTGTTCAGTCTGATCTATCTGGTGACAAGTGAATTCTAGGCATGGAAAACACGAGCTTAAGGAGGCAGAATTTTATTGCGCACCTGGGATTTTGTCCCTTAGAATCGCTGGGGACATTAGGGTTTGTCCTTTTTGTTTCACCTCTTCCTCCATCCCTCCCTCCTCTTCTTCTCTTGCTTCTTTTGTCCTTTCTCCTGTTCCCTTCCCAACAACAGGACGGAGGTGTGTGTGTGTGTGTGTTGCAGGGAAGTCCTCTGCAGCTCCCACTATGGAAGGTCCACCCAAAAATGTGGGACTGAAATAGTGCTCGGGCAGTGATCCCCACCGGTGACCTGGGCCATCCTTTGGGCTCTCTGGTGAGAACCCTCAGCCTCCCGTCCTCCGTCTCTACCCTGATTGGTTGAGCAGGGGGATATTGACAGGGAGGAGACTCAGGTCCTTGTTGTTCTCTTTTAAGATCAAGTAAATAAGTCAGAACCAGTTCTATCTTTGATTAATTTTGCTGCTTCTCTGCATTAATTGTCTCTGAGCAGTTGATGATTCCCTCTAACATTGCAGTTCTCCTCAAATACTTGCTGAATAATTACTGTCACTGTTGTTGGTCTGGAGCTCATCTGAGAGCACAGTATTCAGGTCATTCAATGTCTGAAATTCAAGATCCGATGGTTTGTTTGAAAATCAGGGCTCTTCGGTCCTATTCCCAACACTGCCTCTGACGGGCTGTGTGACCTAAGACAAGTCAATTCTCCTTTCTCAGCCTGAGCTTCTCCCTCTTTCAAGTAGGGATAATAATGATCCGCTCTTACCTACCTCATGGTGGGTGAAGGATGCGGATCCATTTGGGAGTGTCACTAGAAGTAGTGCATAATATGAAGTTTCCCAGATTATGACATAATAGATTAGCTGAAATCGTCTATTTTATTTGTATTTTTTTATTTTGAAATTGTTAATAGTAGCAACGACTTAGCTCAGATTGAAGCATCTTATCTAATGGTTGAGATGTAAGTGTCTCCTCTTTGTGTGCGAGGAGACAATTTAACACACTCTGACAAAGAGGAGATGCTTTTGTTTTGCAACAAAATATTTTTGCAAAGATCTTTCATCCCACTTGTTATGATTTTGAGAAACAAACTGGTTTAGTCTAAATGGGATTTTCGGACAGAAACGGTTTGAATGAAATTTTCCCACCATCTCGATTCCTGGGCTCTGGGGTGTTTTCATCTGTTAGAACAGGAGTCAGAACTGGTTGCTTCTCTTTCTGGCTCTGCCATCGCCTTGTTGTGTAGGCCTTGGGTAGGTCACTTCCCTTCTCCCATCTGTCCAATCGGAACAGGAACAGTTCTCGAACTATGGGCAGTTTAGAGCCCAAGTGAGATAAGGGGTATTAAAGCCCTCTGTGAAGGAGAAAGGGGAGTTTCACAGTGTTTAGCACCAAGGAATTCTAAAGTTTGCTAAAATGTCTAGTCTGTGGAAACAAGAAATGGTCGGGGCCAAACTTATTAACCACTGCCTTTTTAAAGCCCATTCAAAGATGTGAGTCCCTATCTTTTAGGTACCTGTGGTTCTTTGCCAGCAGCAGAGAAGAGGTTCCTGCCTCCGTTTTTGTGGCCTTAACAAACCAGGTGTTGTGCCCCAGTTCTCGTCTGAGACCCCTGAAAAAGAACATCTTCCCATCCATGAACAAGACAGGACCTATCTTTCAAAGGGGAACAAAAAGACCTCTGGGACTTACAGACTAGCTAGCCTGACTGCCATAGCTGGAGAGATCCTGCAATACATTCTTAAACACTCAGTTTGTCAGCAGCACCTACAGGATGATTTGGTTCTTATGACTAGTGAGCGTGGAATTGTCAAGAACAAATCATTCCAAACCAATCCTCTTTCCTTCTTTGGCAGGGTTCTGGGCCTGGTAGAGGTGAGTAAACAATAGATGGGATCTAGCTTGGTGTTACTAAGGCTTTCGACACAGTCCCATAGGACATTCTCAGAAGCAAACGAGGGAAATGTAGTCCAGCTGCAATCAGTGTAATGTGGGTGCAGAGCTGGTTGAAAGCCAAGACTCCAGGAGCCCTTCTCCATGTTTAGCTGCCCAACGGGGAGGGTGAACCTAGTGGGTCTGGCAGGGATCAGTCCGGTGTCAGGTACTATTCTATATTTTCATGAATGATTTGGAAAATGGAGTGGAGAGCATGCTCCTAAAGTTTACAACTGACACCAAGCACTTTGGAGCACAGGATTGAAATTCAAAACACCCTTAACAAATTGGAGACTTGGTCTTCTTGAGCCAAACTCCATGGTTAGGGCTCTCTCTCTACACTGGGCTGAAGTGAAACCCCAGAGCCAAGCACTCCTCCTGGGCAGTGAGCTCCGACCTTGAATGGTCAGATGCTGCTTAGCACTGTCAGAGCAGCTTTTGCTGGGGGATTCTCCCAGCACTTTCCAATAGCGGGAAGGTATGAAATCCCCATTTGACTGCTGGGGACAGAGCCCGAGAGTGGGGAGCAACTTGCCCAAAGTCCCCAGAAAAAAGGAAAACAACCAGCAGAGGAACCAATAGGAAACCCAGCAATGGAACTCAGGAGTCCTGGGGGTGTGCTGTGGTGACCAGATGTCCCAATTTTATAGGGACAGTCCGAATTTTGGGGTCTTATCTAGGATCCTATTACCCCCCACGCCGTCCCGATTTTTCACACTTGCTGTCTGGTCACCCTAGGGTGTGCACATGTGTGGGTCCCAGCTGCTCCCTGCCCCCCTCATTGAAGCAGATGTGCAGGGTTACTGCCCTGGGAAGTGCAGGGCACCAGTGGATGTGGGGTTGGCTGGAGGTAGGGTCTGGCTTCAGGCAGGGCAAGGGCTGCGTGGCTGGCTGGCTTCAGGCAGGGGGGTGCATCAGGGGTTGGCTGGAGACAGGGCAGGGAGGATGCGGCTGGTGCAGGCAAAGCAGAAGGTGCAGGGCTGGCTGGAGACAGAGGCTGACTGCCGGCAGGGCAGGGCAGGGGGTGCAGGGCTGGCTGCAGGCAGGGCGTGGGGCAGGGCCGGTGCAAGGAAGTTTCATGCCCTAGGCGAAACTTCCACCTTGCACCCTCCCCCCCCCGCACCCCTGCCCTGAGGCGCCCCACCCGTGGCAGCTCCCCCCTCCACCCTGAGGCTCCCCTCTTGTGGCAACTCTCCTGCTCTGCCCTGCGGCACCCCCGTCGCCCGAGCTCACCCCTGCTCCGAGCACGAGCACCCCGAGCACGCCGTGGCCGCTTCACTTCTCCCACCTCCAAGGCTTGCGGCGCCTAAGCCTGCCAGGCAGTCAAGCACCCTCCTCTGAGCCACAGCAGCCCTGACAGTTGACAATAGAGGCACCTTAACCCCTGAGTTCCTTCAATGTGTCCCCCTCGGGGGTCCAGCTCCGATCACCAGATACTCGGGGTATGTCTATACCACCTGCCGAATCGGTGGGCAGCGATCGATCCAGCGGGGGTTGATATATCGCGTCTAGTGTAGATGCAATACATTGAGTGCTCTCCCCTCGCCTGCTGTACTCCAGCTCGGTGAGAGGCGCAGGCAGAGTCTACGGGGAGCTGCAGCAGTCAACTCACCGAGACTGTGACATTATAATTGTTAGGCCTGAATAAAGATATAGCAGACAAAACCAGGTATGCCAACCTGACCAAAGTCAGGCTAACAGAGGTTTGTGGGTAATCCCTGAGTGGAAAACACTGAGAAGCAGCAGCATGTCTCACAAGCGCTGGGAAAAAGTGAGATAAGAGAGAAGCTGCATTCCTGGCATAGTACCAGATGTGCTGTGTTCGGGCAGCTCCTTCGAAGAACTGATAAGAGTCCTAGTTTCCCAGCCTCCTTGTTTTCGCTCCCTGGTTTTGTTCTTTGTTTGTTTTTAACTCCCCTACATTTCTAACTTTAGGCATGCATGTATACTAAAGGTGTCTAGTTTCTAGTTGTTAGAAGAAGGGGGTGGGTTGCTCCAGTGAATAATTTATGACGCGACGGAACTGTCTATATAGGCTTATACTAAGATGTAAAGAGCAGGCTGGTTCTCTCTGGAGACGAGCTGCTCTCTATTGATGCGTGCACTTGTCAATAAAGAGCTTTTGATCGGACCTTGCTGGTGTTGCCTGTCTCTCTCGCGGTCAGACAACGAACTTTGCCGTCTGGGTTAGAGTCCCTGACATCTTTGGCGACTCCGCCGGGACCCGTCTGACTCTCCGGCGGGGGATCGGACCCTGAGGCAACGCAGCGCGCATCCTCCAGTTTAGAGGAGCCTTGCCTGGTGATCTGATCTCTGCGTTGGCGATAAGGCGTGTTCTGTGAACCAGCTGAAACTCGTAGAAATCCAGCAACGTCCACCTACCCATTGAGTAGGGTCCAGGTTGTCGGGGTTAGAGTCCCTGACTACTTAGGTCTGGGTTAGAGTCCCAGTCCAGGTCTGGGTTAGAGTCCCAGTCCAGGTTTGCACAGGATCCAAGTTGTCTGGGTTAGAGTCCCAGCCTGGGTTTGAGTCTCAGTCCAGGTGTTCAAGTCCCTGGAGAGGTAAGCGAGCGCTCGACGCGGGGAGGTGGGGGTTAGAGTCCCTTTACCTCGACCCGGGGAGGAGGGGTTAGAGTCCCTTCATGAAGAGGGGTTAGAGTCCCTTCATTAAAATGAGACAAGTTGGCAGTAAGTGCCCGGGGGATGCCCCGTTGTCTCTGATACTTAGAGATTGGAAAGAGATTTCTGAGACAGCTGATCTAGTTAAATTTAAGATGAGAAATCTGTGTTGGATCCAATGGCCATCATTTACCTTTCATTTGTCCCCAACTAGAGACTGGCCGGTGGGTGAAACCTTTTCCACAGATAGGAGGAACTCCTTAAGGGATATTTTGGTTGATCTTAGGCCGAGACAAATGGATTACTTGTTTGTATGGTATAATTATAAACCCATGGAGGGATGGGTAGCTTTTGAAGCTGTTTGTATGGAGAGCTCTTGTAAAAAAATCACCCACCATATGCACCAGAGCCGCACCGGGAGGAGGACAATTTTGTTCCTGTTCTTCCCCGTCTGATGGAGTGCAAGGATTCAAAAGCAGGTTAGGGACAGTTCAGGGACAGAGGAGAATCAAGGGGGAGCTCAGAGTGATGTTCCCTCATCTTCAGAGGAATCAGGCAGCCTCACCCCCTCTGTGCAGCCTCCAGCCAGCCTTTTGCAAACTTGGTCAGGGACTGCTTTTCAAACACCCCCAATATTACAGCAGCCCTTGTCCTTGCCCTTGTGGACCCCCACTAGGTTACTTAACTCCATGAGAGAGAATGTTTCTGAGACACCTCTGATATTACAAGCCTCATTGAGAACTTATCTGGTTCTACTGGTTGCTGGGGAACATGAGATGGTTTTACCCATACCCTGTTTGCAACTTCAAATTTGTTTAACTGGCAGTGCACTATGCCTCACTTATGAGACAATCCTGAGGCAGTGGAAAGAATGTTCTGCACAATCTTTTTCACTCATGTGCCCACTTGGGCAAATGTAAATCAGTTATTAGATACTCTCATGACAGAAGATGAAAGACAAAAAGTAAAAGAAAAATCTGCAGCTCATTTGAATGCACCTTGGCTAATTACTGACCCTAACTGGAATCCCAATAATCCAGCTCAAAAGACAAAGTTGGATGGATTTTTAAAAGGTGTTTTGAATGGTATTAGAGATGCAGGGGAGGCTACTCCAAATTGGAGCAAGGTGACTGCTTGTGTTCAGCATCCAGATAAGCACCTCTCTGACTTTTGTGCTCGACTGATTTGTGAAGTTAAAAAGCATGGGAATTTAAATCCTGAAACTGATCATGGAAAGGAGATGGTTAAAATGGTTTTCATGTCACAATGTGCACAGGATATTGCAAAAAGATTTAGAAAGCATCCAGATGGTACGCAAGGGAAAAGTTTGTCTGAAGTAGTTAGCATTGCTACTAGAATGTTTAATGGGAAAGAGAAAAAGAAAGAAAAAGACATAAGGAACGGGTTAATTTAAAAATCATCTTGGCCCCGGGATGGAAGGAGGGGGGTGCTCTGCGTTCAGGGTCAGGAATCGGCGCGGACTGTGCTTGGTGCAGGGAGGGGCTGCTTTCGGCCCCAGCTGGCTGTGAAGGAAAAAATATAGACAGAGGCGAAGCAAAGGAAATACAAGTTACAGAACTGAAATTACATTTGCAAAGCTTAACTGTCCAGTAAGATCCAACAGTGTGCCTTTGTGACCCTGGAGTCGGTGTGGCTTGGTGACACCAAAGAAGCCACAGGCAGCCGACCTGGACTGGAATCTCTGAAAGAGACGCCGCAGGAGATTCCAGGGTGTAAAAGAACAGCCCTCCCAAGAGCAGAAGCATGTTGGAAATTCTGGACAAGCTGTATACAGGATAATCTCCCTTCCACCTCTCCCCCTCCTCTGAACATTATACACAGAAGTGGCCAGTCTGGACGTACGTGTGTAAGTATGAAAGGAGCTTCGGGCTTGGGGCATTAATATTTTCCTGAGTGATGTGAGAGCGTTCCCAACACTCTCCGTTGTTGTTTTATTATTTTATTAATGAAGCTTTAAAATTCAGTTATATGGTGTGTTTTCTTTATCTTCCCCCAACGATCCTGTAGTGTCAGCCTGATCATCTGACATGAGGGATAGATTGGTAACAGAAATTTGTCACAGTTTGGTGAGCAATTAAGAAGGGGGGAGCCCTGCAGAATTTACACCATCTATTTGTTTTACCCTTGTTATTTTGTGTTTGCTTTGCTTGGTACTGTTGGTGTTATATGCTGAGAACTGCATGAGTAAAAGTGAGTCCTAATAGGATAAGGAAACACTATTTGGTTCTGGTTCTGTTCTATTTAACCAGTTACTGTTGTTGTTTTTTTTCTCTGTTCATTTGGGTGTTAGGAGTGTGGGTGGAACTGAACCTCTTGTTCGTAATTCCTCGGAGTGGAAGCCATGTGTGCGAGACAGCTCTGAGGTTAAATTGAGATCCTTCTGTCCTGTCCCCTGTAGCGGTCAGTGTATAGAAGTGGGAAAGTCTGGCTTAGACTGTAATTCCCTCTGCTCTCTGTGTAATTCTCTTTTCTGTTTAAGTGTCAAACAGATGAATGAGTCTCTGGGTAAACCCTCTAAGAGTAGTCCTTCAAATTATATGTTAAGTAAATGGCCTTTGCCCAATGGGCCATGTGTCTTCGTCTAGGTGGCAAGCCTCATGAAGGAGGACTCGGGTAGTCTTGTGAGTAAGAATGTTTAAGGGAAGAGACCAGGAGGGGTGGGGGGCTAGTTGAGAAGCCCACCCTCCTAGCTAAACTGGTAGTGGAAGAAGTTGGTGCCTATGGAAGGGACGGTTCAGTGAGAAAAGCAGGATCGGGCCCAGGCGGGCAGGCAACAGACAGAGAGATTGGAAAACAGGTTGGAAAACTTTAAGGGTGTAGTGGAAGGAAGGAGTAAGTAAGTGTAAGCATGGGGATTTCAAATACCCAGAACTTACTTGGAATGGTGATTTGAGTTGATAAAAGTGGCTGTTGGGAGACAAGCAAGTGATTTAAGGGAGAGTGAGAAGTTAACTCTGTAGTTGCTGGAGGAAACAGCAGTTGAACTTTGTAAAAATGCTAAAGAGGAAAGTTCTTGGTGTCTTTGAAATGTTTGTAAATAAATTGAGGCAAAGAAATTGTTAATTGCAATCATTTAGAATTTAGTTAAATTAGCTGAAGAATGTATATAGTGCTATGTAAATGAAATTTTATTAGGCTGTAAGGGCACTATAAGTAGTGATGTTTTCTTTCAGTGTTTGAAAGCAAGAGTTAAAAGTAAAAAGCAAGCCAGAAAGCATCTGTATTCATGCAAATTATCTAACTGATAAGGTAGGAGCCACTGAAACCTGGGCTGCCTATGAAACACATAAAATATGGGATAATTCCTCTGTTTTTCCTGAAATCAACAAGGGTATTTGTCTATTTTAAGCAATGATTGTCTGCCCAGAAGGGGTAGACCTCTGTTTTTTTGTCTTTCAGATAATCAGAGAAAACTGATGCCAGCTAAACAGCATTCAACGTACCATGCATTTACTGGCACAATAGAAATTATGTTTTGTGTTCTATGTTCTGTCTTGCGGTGTTTGTCTTGTGGCCGGAATTTTTGTGTTTAATATTTTTATAAAATAATCTAGTTTAAAATCAAACAAAAAGGTTAAATTAAAATGCAGATACTTGTTTTGTTCAACTTGGAATACAAAGTGTTTAGATAAATCAGGAGAATGTGATATACTAAAGTCTAATGCATTTCCTTAAGTAAGGAAAAGAAACTTTATTGGTCAAATTGTTAATTGCAAAAATTGTTGTTAAAATTTGCATACCAACAGTCTTTGAAAGCAAGGACATGAAAAGTTAACCCACTCCCCATATTGTACATGGGATCTTTCTGGCTACCTCAGATTTCTAGCCAGAGGGCTGGGGATGGTGGAAGGCTATTGGACTAGAGGTTGTATTGAGTGAACTCCTCAAAGTGGGTGTGCTTGTCCTGGCTTGTTGCTCGAAAGCTCTGTAATAAGGTTATTTTAGTAAAAGGGTGTGTGTGGCATATATTAAATAATAAGACTAATGTACTGTATAATGACAATGTGTAGGTGTTCATTGTTGGGAAAAAGGTGTATGAAGTAAAAAGTGAAAGTTTCCTTTGCAGGTTAAAAGAAGCCAAGAAGGGAAGAAGCACAAAGAACAGAATGAATTAACTGAAAAAATAAAATAAAATAAAATAGCAAGCTCAGGCTATAGATAAGACACTGACTCCATTCAAGGACACTGCTCACAGTTAAGACTTGGTTAACAACCAGGAAAAGGAGGGCTTGAATTTGCCCATGCAGCTATGAGATCTGAAAAACACTGCCAGGCACTAATGAAATGTGTTAAGTTTTTTTTCTCACAGGTAAGGAAGCGCTACCCAAAGACCCTAGCAGCCCTGCCACTCCTTGGAACCAGGAGACGGGATTGATGTAAAGGTCCACCAACGAAAGACTGCCTTGGCTCCATGCTGGAAAGGCCCTTAAGTCCTGATGACTACCAACACCGCTGTGAAGTACCAAAGACTGACTGCTTGGACCCAAGATTCTCACTGCAAAAAGACCCCTCCACATTGGGAGAATTCTCCTACTGATGATTAGCCTATTTCACCTTCTAGCTCCACTGTGCCTTCTGGACAGTAGGGAAAAAGTACAAGGTGAAGTGCTAGTAGCCTCTCCCTTATCCACTGACAGATCTACTGTGCCTTTGAATTTTTCTAGAAAAAGCAAAACCATTACAGGGTGATGTGCTAGTAACCTCTCCCCTATATGATGCTGCACCAAGACTGTTTTGGGAAAGAAGAAGGAACACTCACTCCACTGAAATTGCTAAAGTCCAGGAATTCCTGACTAGAAAGGACATTAAGAACTGACCCCGGTGAAGAAACAAAGAATTGTACACTGGCAGAAAAAATTTGTGGGACCCATGCTTGGGAATGTGGTATTGATTGGATTTTGGGGTTTATTCTACAGGCTGTGCCCTGTGTTGTGGATAAATTCTTCAGCATGTATTGCTCTCTCTAATTGGATTTTAAATAACAAGTACCCGAAGAGTTTGTTCTGCCACTGGAAATTTTACCTGTATTGAAACCATTCCAGTGACTAATAATGTAACCCCCTCCTATGCTATTAATGTCAATGCCTTTTAAAAGTACCTGAAAATAGTTAAATAACAAATGTAATATAGTACTACACCAAGGAAAGATGGTATTAAATATCACTGAGGCTGGGAAGGCATTGCAGTGGGATCTAGTATGTTTGGAGATTCAGAATTTCCTGAATGACCAGCTGATGGCCATTTGGAGTGATCTTGAGTACCAGACTTGGCCCACTGCCCTTACAGACACATCAGGAGTACCATCTGATCTGTGGTCATGGAGATATACTAAAGACTTTCTGGGTGGAAGTGTAAACATTTACAGTGCTCCTTCCAAGCATTTGGACTGGGGGGTGTGGGCTTCCACATACCGAATCCTGACGGGTCCATGGGGAGGATGCACATGGGACTGGATTATTCACCGAAACATCTGGGAAATTAGACCACTTGGTATACCTAACTGATTTATAGTCAGTGCCCCAATCCCTTAGTTGTCAGACAAACAGGATTCCACTCTTTTGTCCGTGCACTCATTCCTGGATTGTGGGTGGCTAAGCTCAAGAGAGCAGTTGTAAATATTTCTGCAGAGCTTGAAAAAAAACAGCTAATGCATTAATAGACGCTTTCCAAAAGTTGCAACGAAAGACTGATGAAGTAGCAGAAGTAACTTTGCAAAATAGACGTGTGCTAAATGCCATGAATGCTGAATTAGAGAGGGGCTTGTGCTCGCATTGGGGAAAAATGTTGCTTTGCTGTTAATCACTCTGGCTTAATTGACAAAGATTTACAAGCTATTAAGAATGTTGCTGTTGTTTTCCATGCTATATCTCTTGATCACACTTTTAGTTTTAAGGACCTCCACTCAGACCTTGGGTCATGGTTTACTAGCCTCCCCCGTACAATTGTTAAATGGATATGTGTCCCAAGAGTCCCATTATGGTCCTCTAGGGACAAAGGGGGGATTGTTAGGCCTGAATAAAGATATAGCAGACAAAACCAGGTATGCCAACCTGACCAAAGTCAGGCTAACAGAGGTTTGTGGGTAATCCCTGAGTGGAAAACACTGAGAAGCAGCAGCATGTCTCACAAGCGCTGGGAAAAAGTGAGATAAGAGAGAAGCTGCATTCCTGGCATAGTACCAGATGTGCTGTGTTCGGGCAGCTCCTTCGAAGAACTGATAAGAGTCCTAGTTTCCCAGCCTCCTTGTTTTCGCTCCCTGGTTTTGTTCTTTGTTTGTTTTTAACTCCCCTACATTTCTAACTTTAGGCATGCATGTATACTAAAGGTGTCTAGTTTCTAGTTGTTAGAAGAAGGGGGTGGGTTGCTCCAGTGAATAATTTATGACGCGACGGAACTGTCTACATAGGCTTATACTAAGATGTAAAGAGCAGGCTGGTTCTCTCTGGAGACGAGCTGCTCTCTATTGATGCGTGCACTTGTCAATAAAGAGCTTTTGATCGGACCTTGCTGGTGTTGCCTGTCTCTCTCGCGGTCAGACAACGAACTTTGCCGTCTGGGTTAGAGTCCCTGACATAAGTATAATCTAATATCTCATTGAAAGGTGACAGGGCCAGAAAGAGTTAATTAACTCACCTCACCGACTGACCTGACCCGTGGGTGAACCTTAAAAACTGGTTAACAAGATATGTAAATGAACAGAGCTTTGAAATGCAAGTCTGCAGTGTTAGAGGTAGAAGGGGAGGTGTTTGCTCAGGTCTTGTGATGTCAGCAAACAAGTCTTGTCTATTGCTCTAGTTTTAATTCAAAGAGCAAAAAAAGAATATTAACATTTATGATGATACTTGAGTGAAATAGTATTATTGTCTGTGTCTCTTTGAAGGTTGTGGTAATCTGTATCTGAACTGTTTGATGGATGTACTAATTGCCAGGATGTTTGGAAGAAGAGTTAAGCCTATTGTTTTCTCAGGCTGAAAGGCTGCTGGAAATGTTTAAGAACCTGGGACACGATCCTTCTTCATCTCAGATCTGCTTTGGGTTTCAAGAGGGGGAAACCTTAAGCCACAAGGATTGAGATCCCCAGTCATTGACTGGAGCCACCCTGAATATGGACATTGGATTATAACCTATGGACTATTTCTAAAAGGACTTTTGGCAACTACAAGCTCATCTCTACTTTGTATCTGAACCTCAAAAATTGAATTCAAGTCTATATGTCTATTAATCTTTTAACCAACACTCACTCTCTCTCTTTTCTTTTCTAATAAATTTTAGCTTAGTTAATAAGAATTGGCTATAGCATGTATTTTAGGTAAAATCTAAGTTATAATTGAACCTGGTTATGTGGCTGATCCTTTGGGATCGGAAGAATCTTTTCTTTTATATGATGAAGTAAGATTTTCAGGAATCATCATCATATCTAACAGGTGTGTCTGGACGGAGGCCTGAGGCTGGGTACTTTAAGGGAACTGCGTGGTTTAAACTTCTAAGTAACCAGTGAGGTACTACAGAAGCTGTTTTGTGCTGGCTTGGTAAATCTAAGTATTGAAATAACCAGCAGCGTTTGGGATTTGTCTGCCCTGTTTTGTTTGCAATTCACTCTGATTGAGTGAGCTGAGCTGGCTCCCACGGGCAGCACCGTCACACCTACAGCCAGGCTGCAGAGGTCCGGGGGATCTTAGGGGCCTTGGGGTGCACAGATACCTATGTCCAGGCCATAGCGGTCCCTGGGGGGCTTAGAGAGTTTGGGGGGGACACAGATACCAATCTCCATGCTCTAGGGTCCCATGGGGGCTTAGAGGGTTCGTGGGGGGCACATATTCCTACATCCAGGCTGTAGGGTTACCAGGGGGGCTTAGGGGGTTAGTGGGGGGCAAAGATACCTACGTCCAGGCTGGAGGCATCCTGGGAGTCTTAGGGGATTTGTGGGGGCCAAAGACACCTATGATGTCCAGGCTGTAGGGGTACCAGTGGGTTTTAGGGGTTCGAGTGGGCACAGATACGTATGTCCAGGCTGTATCGTTCCCAGGGGGGGTTAGAGGTTTCGTGAGGGGCACAGATATCTACGTCCAGATTGTAGATGTCCCGGGAGGGGGGGGTTAGGGGGGTTGTGGGAGTGCAAATACCTATGTCCAGGCTGTAGGGGTTCCTGGGGGCTTAGAGGGTTTCTGAGGGGCACATATACCTACGTGCACACTGGAGTGTCGCAAGGGGCTTATGGAGTCTATATGGGGAACAGATACCAATGTTCTGGCTGTATAGGTCCCTCGGGGGCTTAGGGGGTTTGTGGGGGGCACAGATACCTAAGTTCAGGCTGGAGGGATCTCTGAGTGTCTTAGGTGTTTGGTGGGAGGCACAGATACCTACGTCCAGGCTGCAGGGGTCTCGGAGGGGCTTAGGGTCTGTCACGGAGTGTGGGGGAGTCCGGTCCTGCACCCCTCTTCCTGGGACTCACAGTGACTCTCAGCCAGCCAGTAAAACAGAAGGTTTATTGGACAACAGGAGCGAAGGATACAGCAGAGCTTGGAGGCACAAGCAGGACCCCACAATCAAGTCCTTCTAGGGGTTCAGGAAACTTAGTTCCCAGTTTGGGAATCCCTGAATTCCAACCACCCAGACCAAAACCGAAACTGAACTAACCCAACTCCCTCCAGCTGGCCATTTGCTGTGTCCAGCTTCCCGGGCAAAGGTGCTGACCCCTCCCCCCGCCTAGCTCAGGTTACAGGCTGAGCACGTGTCCGGTCCTAAAGTCACCCCCTGCTCTCCCATCCCCCACACAGACAGTCCCTACTCCATCACAGTAATGCACAGAGCATTTCCCGCATGGAGCAACAGTGACACCATGTGGCCACGCACGGTAACGCACAGAACATTTCCCATATGGAGCAACTGTGACACCGTGTGGCCAGGCAGGGTAATGCACAGAGCATTTCCCACATGGAGCAACATTGACGCCTTGTGACCACACCAGCTAATGGACAGAGCATTTCCTGCATGGAGCAACAGTGACACCATGTGGCCATGCAGGGAAATGCCCAGAGCATTTCCTGGATGGAGCAACAGTGATTCCATGTGGCCACGCAGGGTAATGCACAGAGCATTTCTCTCATAGAGGAACAGTGACAACATGTGGCCATGCAGGGTAATGCACAGAGCATCACGCCTATGTAGAGGCTGTAGAGATCCCTGGGGGGCTTAGGGGTCGTGGGGGGCACAGATAGCTACGTCCAGGCTGGAGACATTCTGGTGGGCATTAGGGGCTTCATGAGGGGCACAAATATCTACGTCAGGGCTGGAGAGGTCCCTGGATGGCTTAGGGGGTTGTGGTGAGCATAGATACATACGTCCAGGCTGCAGGGGTACCAGAGGGACTTAGGGGGTGTCACGTAGTGTGGTGGAATCTGGCCCTGCACCCCTCTTCCTGGGACACACAGTGACTCAGCCAGCCAGTAAAACAGAAGGTTTTTTTGGCCAACAGGAATGAAGGATACAGCAGGGCTTTTGGGCACAACCAGGACCCCTCAATCGAGTCCTTCTGGGGGTTCAGGAAGCTTAGTTCCCAGTTTGGGATTCCCTGAATTCCAACAACCCAGCTCCAAACCAAAACTGAACTAACTCCCTCCAGCCAGCCCCTTCCTTTATTCAGCTTCCTGGGCAAAGGTGCTGACCCCCTCCCCGCTGCCTAGCTTAAGTTACAGGCTTAGGTCCTGTCCCTCACCTAAAGTCACCCGCTGCTCTCCCATCCCCCACACAGACAGTCCCCACTCCATCACAGTAATGCCCAGAGCATTTCGCGCATGGAGCAACAGTAACACCTGTGTGGCCATGCAGGGTAATGCCCAGAGCATTTCCCCCGTGGAGCAACAGTGACACCATGTGGCCACACAGGGTAATGCACAGAGCATTTCCTGCATGGAGCAAGAGTGACACCGTGTGGCCACACAGGGTAATGCACAGAGCATTTCCTGCATGGAGCAACAGTGACACCGTGTGGCCACACAGGGTAATGGACAGAGCATTTCCTGCATGGAGCAACAGTGACACCATGTGGCCAAGCAGGGAAATGCACAGAGCATTTCCTGGATGGAGCAACAGTGATTCCATGTGGCCACGCAGAGTAATGCACAGAGCATTTCTCTCATAGAGGAACAGTGACAACATGTGGCCATGCAGGGTAATGCACAGAGCATCACGCCTATGTAGAGGCTGTAGAGATCCCTGGGGGACTTAGGGGTCATGGGGGGCACAGATAGCTACGTCCAGGCTGGAGACATTCTGGTGGGCATTAGGGGCTTCATGAGGGGCACAAATATCTACGTCAGGGCTGGAGAGGTCCCTGGATGGCTTAGGGGGTTGTGGTGAGCATAGATACATACGTCCATGCTGTAGTGGTCCCTGGGGGTTTAAGGAGTTGGTAAGGGTCACAGAAACCTACGTATGGTCTGGAGGGGTCCCTGGGGGACTTAAGGGTTTGTGGTTGCGCAGATACCTACGTACCGGTTGGAGGGGGCCCTGGGGAGCTTAGGGGGTTTGTGTGGCGTACACATAGCTATAACCAGGCTGGTGGGGGCCCTATGGGTCTTAGAAGGCTGGTGGGGGGCAGAGATACCTATGTAGGGACTGGAGAAGTCCTGGGGAGGGCTTTGGGGGTTCCTGGAAGTCACAAATATCTACGTCCAGGCTGGAGGAGTTCTGGGGGTATTAGGGAGTTGTGCGGGGGCACAGATACCTATATCGAGGCTGTAGGGGTCCTGGGGTTGCTTTGGGGAATTTTGGGGTACAGATACCTACTTCCATGCTGTAGGGGTCGCTGGGAGGATCAGTGGGTTCGTGAGGGTGCACAGATATCTACGTCCGGTCTATAGGGATCCTGGGGGGGGCTTAGGGGTTTGTAAGGGGCACAGATACATTCATCCAGGCAAGAGGGGTCCTAGGGACCTTAGGGGGTTCATGCTGGGCACAGATACCTGCGTCTAGGCTGGAGGGGTTTTGGGGGTCTTAGGAGGGTTGTGTGGGCACAGATACCTATGTCGATGCTGGAGGGGTCCTGTCATGTCTTAGCGGATTCGTGGGGTCAGAGATACCTACATCTAGGCTGGAGGGGTTCCGGGGGGATTAGGTGTGTTTGGGGGGGGAACAGATACCTACATCCTGATGGTAGGTGGCCCTGGGTAGCTTAGGCGGTTTTTGTCGGTCACAGATACAAACATCCATGCTGTAGGGGTCCCGAGGGACTTTGTGGGGCTCTAGGGGTCACAGATACCTACCTACAGTCTGGAAGGTTCCTGTGGGTATTAAGGGGTGTGTGGGGCATACAGATGCCTACATCTGGGCTTGTGGGTTCCCTGGGGGGCTTAGAGGTTTGTGGAGAGCACAGATACCATTATCCAGGCTAGATGGGTTCTGGTGGGATTAGGGGGTTGTGGGGGGCACAGATACCTATGTAAGCAGAAGCAGGATGAACTCTACCCTCACATCTGGTGGTGAATTATGGCAAGTGTGGAAAAGGATTTCAGGGTCTGATCATGTTTGCATAGACACACTCACCGTGCGTGACACGGCCACGGCAGCCTGGGATGGTTACTTTGGCAGCTATGGTATCCCCAGTTTATTTGTTGTTGGGGTGTGAGATGTGGAGTGTTGTCACCCTGATTGTGTGGATGAGGAACTGTGAAACAGCTTTGAGACAGGGATTCTCACCATCAGTTGAGTGGCACTCACTAGACAAGGGAGTGGGCTCCTTGGGTGAGCTAGAGTCACCAATTGCACTTTTTTTCTTTTAACAGTTGAATAGCAGTGTTGATTTTTTATTCTCTTAAAAGTTGAATTTCTAGGTTCTTGAGCTGAAATCACTGAAAAGATGTGTTAGCTTGTGGGGGACTCTGAAACTGTATTGCAGAACACAGTAGTTGGCAGACAGGAGCAGTTTGTGGGAGTGTCCCACGGAGTGAGGTGAGTCTAGCAGTTTTGGGGGATAGCTGGAGCAGAACACAGGTCGGCTGGCAGAGCAGCTGGTGGACCGAGCTGAGCAGTTTGTGGGGAAGGCAAAAGCAGAATCCCATGGAGAGGCAGAGCAGTCAGCAGTGGACCACATAAGGTGCCCCTTTCTACTCAGGCTGGCAGGGGGAAAAACCCTGCAGATAGACTCTTGAACTCTGGGGTTGCGCAACTGTGGGTGATTTTGGGGTTGCTGGACTCTTGAAACGTTGGAGATATTGGACTTTGGAGCCTTGGGGTGATTTGGGGATTGCTGGACTCATGAGCCCAGGGAAAAGGACACGGCCTAGTTGAGGTGTTTTCCCAATTTAATGCTATGTTGTTTATCTCACGTTATTAAACATTTTCTGCTACACCCAGACTCTGTGCTTGCGAGAGGGGAAGTATTGCCTCTTTGAGGCACCTAGGAGTGCGTATGTAAAATTTTCCCATGTCACTGGGTGGGGGCTCGAGCTGGTTTGCATTACATTGTAGGCAAGGGACCCCTATGTATTGAACCCAGTCCTTGCTGCTATCAGTTCAGCCTGGCAGAAGGGTTCCACCTACGTCCAGGCTCAAGGGGTCCCTGGGGGGCTTAGGGAGTTCGTGGGGGGCACAGATATCTAGGTCCAGGCTGTAGGGGGTCGGGGGGGGCTCAGGAGTTTGGTGGGGGGCACAGATACCTACGTCCAGGCTGCAGGGGTCCCAGAGGGACTTAGGGGGTGTCACGTAGTGTGGTGGAATCTGGCCCTGCACCCCTCTTCCTGGGACACACAGTGACTCAGCCAGCCAGTAAAACAGAAGGTTTTTTTGGCCAACAGGAACGAAGGATACAGCAGGGCTTTTGGGCACAACCAGGACCCCTCAATCGAGTCCTTCTGGGGGTTCAGGAAGCTTAGTTCCCAGTTTGGGATTCCCTGAATTCCAACAACCCAGCTCCAAACCAAAACTGAACTAACTCCCTCCAGCCAGCCCCTTCCTTTATTCAGCTTCCTGGGCAAAGGTGCTGACCCCCTCCCCGCTGCCTAGCTTAAGTTACAGGCTACACGTATCACCCACGCACAGGGCACAGCAGAACTGCGCCAGGACTTACCGGCCCAGAGGTCCCAGCACAGCAAAGGGGCAACAGCACAGACAAGGCACAGTGGTCCACACACAGGGCGCACAGACAGACCCAGAGAACTGCAAGGGCAGAAGGGGGTACAGAGAGGACACAAATATCCATAGGAGGGCTTCCAGGGGGCGCATAGGAAGGGGACCTGGTTTGTTCTTTCCCTGGAGGGGGGTTGTCAGGATGTTCCTACACCTACACCCAGGCCATGGAGCTTAGTTTACAGGCCACCTAGAGGGGAGGCTAAGCAGGTGAGGATTCTAGGGGGGCCCTGGGATAACAGATATGGGGCTTGATGGTTTTTTTGGTACATGGGTTTTTTTTTTCAGGCACAGACATCCAGGACTAGGGGTTTTTTCCTAGACAGATACCTAGGATGCTGTAGGGACCATCAGAGGGTCTACGTCTCTTTTCCCTGGGGGGCCAGGTAAGCAGTTACGTCCAGGCCCTAGGTCTTTGGACTGTGGGGGGCACAGATCTAGGTTTTGAGGGGGGGGGCTTACGCCGTGGCCCTGGGGGGCACAGATATCTGCACCTCTGGAGTGGTCCCCTGTGGGGGGCGCCTGGGCACAGATACCTATACAGGCTGGAGGGCACAGCTCCGGCACTTAGGGTTGTGGGGGCACAGATACTTCCATCCAGGCTGTAGGGATCCCTGGGGGCTTAGCGGGTTCATGTGGGGCACAGATACCTAAGTCCAGACTGGATGGGTCCAGGGGGGGCTTATGGGGTTCAGGGAGCACAGATGCTTATCTCTAGGCTATAGGGGTCCCTGGTGGGCTTAGGGGGTTTTGGGGGGCCCAGATACCTAAGTCCATGCTGTAGGCGTCCCTACAGGTGCTTATGGGTTCGTGGGGTGCACAGATACTTATGTCCAGTCTGGAGGGGACAGGGGGGGTTGGGGTTTCATGAGGGGCACAGATACAAACCTCCAGCCTAGCTTAAGTCACTGGGGGCTCAGATACATCCAGGCTGGATGTGTCCCGAGGAGCTTAGGGGGTTTGTGGGGTGCTCAGACACCTGTGTCCAGGGTGTAGGGATCCCTGGGAGGTTAGAGGTTCGTGGTGTCACAGATAGGGACTTCCAGGCTGAAGGGGTCGCTGGGACGTTTAGGGGGTTTGTGGGAGTACAGATACCTACGTCCAGGCTAAAGGGGTAATGGGGGTGCTTAGGGAATCGGAGCGGACACAGATACCTACGTCCAGGGTCTAGGGGTCCCGAGGGGATTGGGGGTTGAGGGGGGAACAGATGCCTACGTCCTAGCTGAAGGGGTCCTGGGTGGTTTAGGAGGTTCGTTGGAGTCACAGATACCTAAGTCCAGGCTGTAGGGGTTCCTGGGGTATTCGGGGATTTCTGGGGGTCACAGATACCTACGTTCAGACTGGAAGGGTTCCAGAGGGCTTAGGAGATTTATAGGGGGACAGATACCAACATCCTGGCTGTAGGGGTTCCCGTGGGGATTAGGTGGTTTATGGGGGGCACAGATTACTCATAGACTCATAGACTCTAGGACTGGAAGGGACCTCGAGAGGTCATCGAGTCCAGTCCCCTGCCCTCATGGCAGGACCAAATACTGTCTAGACCATCCCTAATAGACATTTATCTAACCTACTCTTAAATATCTCCAGAGATGGAGATTCCACAACTTCCCTAGGCAATCTATTCCAGTGTTTAACTACCCTGACAGTTAGGAACTTTTTCCTAATGTCCAACCTAAATCTCCCTTGCTGCAGTTTAAGCCCATTGCTTCTTGTTCTATCATTGGAGGCTAAGGTGAACAAGTTTTCTCCCTCCTCCTGATGACACCTTTTTAGATACCTGAAAACTGCTATCATGTCCCCTCTCAGTCTTCTCTTTTCCAAACTAAACAAACCCAATTCCTTCAGCCTTCCTTCATAGGTCATGTTCTCAAGACCTTTAATCATTCTTGTTGCTCTTCTCTGGACCCTCTCCAATTTCTCCACATCTTTCTTGAAATGTGGTGCCCAGAACTGGACACAATACTCCAGTTGAGGCCTAACCAGCGCAGAGTAAAGCGGAAGAATGACTTCTCGTGTCTTGTTTACAACACACCTGTTAATGCATCCCAGAATCACGTTTGCTTTTTTTGCAACAGTATCACACTGTTGACTCATATTAAGCTTGTGGTCCACTACGACCCCTAGATCTCTTTCTGCCATACTCCTTCCTAGACAGTCTCTTCCCATTCTGTATGTGTGAAACTGATTGTTCCTTCCTAAGTGGAGCACTTTGCATTTATCTTTATTGAACTTCATCCTGTTTACCTCAGACCATTTCTCCAATTTGTCCAGATCATTTTGAATTTTGACCCTGTCCTCCAAAGCAGTTGCAATCCCTCCCAGTTTGGTATCATCCGCAAACTTAATAAGCGTACTTTCTATGCCAACATCTAAATCGTTGATGAAGATATTGAACAGATCCGGTCCCAAAACAGACCCCTGCGGAACCCCACTTGTTATACCTTTCCAGCAGGATTGGGAGCCATTAACAACTACTCTCTGAGTACGGTTATCCAGCCAGTTATGCACCCACCTTATAGTAGCCCCATCTAAATTGTACTTTCCTAGTTTATCTATAAGAATATCATGCGAGACCGTATCAAATGCCTTACTAAAGTCTAGGTATATCACATCCACCGCTTCTCCCTTATCCACAAGGCTCGTTATCCTATCAAAGAACGCTATCAGATTAGTTTGACACGATTTGTTCTTTACAAATCCATGCTGGCTATTCCCTATCACCTTACCACCTTCCAAGTGTTTGGAGATGATTTCTTTGATTACCTGCTCCATTATCTTCCCTGGCACAGAAGTTAAACTAACTGGTCTGTAGTTTCCTGGGTTGTTTTTATTTCCCTTTTTATAGATGGGCACTATATTTGCCCCCTTCCAGTCTTCTGGAATCTCCCCCGTCTCCCATGATTTCCCAAAGATAATAGCTAGAGGCTCAGATACCTCCTCTATTAACTCCTTGAGTATTCTAGGATGCATTTCATCAGGCCCTGGTGACTTGCAGGCATCTAACTTTTCTAAGTGATTTTTTACTTGCTCTTTCCTTATTTTCTCTTCTAAACCTACCCTCTTCCCGTAAGCATTCACTATACTAGACATTCCTTCAGACTTCTCAGTGAAGACTGAAACAAAGAAGTCATTAAGCATCTCTGCCATTTCCAAGTCTCCCGTTACTGTTTCCCCCTCCTCACTGAGCAGTGGGCCTACCCTGTCCTTAGTCTTCCTCTTGCTTCTAATGTATGACAGATACCAATGTCCTGGCTGTAGATGTTCCTCCACGGTGGCCTCAGGGCTGGAAGAGCTCCCACTCCCTTCTATTACCTGGGGGCTGCAGCAGGGGCACAGAGCTTCTCTGGTCTCACTCCTTTACCCCTGCCCCGCTGTGGCCCTGACACCAGAGAAGCTCTGTGCCCCTGCTGCAGCCTCTGCGCCATATCAGGGAGTGGGAGCTCCTCCAGCCCTGGGGCCACCGTGAGGGAGACTTTTCCAGGGGGGACCCAATTTGGCCAGGGGCCCCCGGGACCCCGACAGCCTGGATGTAGGGTTATGTGCGACCACAGCCCCTCTATGTACCCCAGGAACATCTACAGCCAGGACATTGGTATCTGTGCCCCCCGAACCCACAAAGCCCCCCAGGGACCTTTACAGCCAGTATGTTGGTATCTGTGCCCCCCATAAATCTCCTAAGCGCTCCAGGACCCCTCCAGTCTGCATGTAGGTATCTGTGACCCCCATAATTCTCCTAAGACCTCTGGGACCCCTCTAGTCTGCACGTAGGTATCTGTGACCCCCAGAAATCCCTGAATGCCCCAGGAACCCCTACAGCCTGGACTTAGGTATCTGTGACTCCAACGAACCTCCTAAACCACCCAAGACACCTCCAGCTATGACGTAGGTATCTGTTCCCCCCTCAACCCCCAATCCCCTCGGGACCCCTAGACCCTGGACGTAGGTATCTGTGTCAGCCCCGATCCCTTAAGCACTCCCATTACCCCTTCAGCCTGGACGTAACTACCTGTGACCCCCACGAACCCCCTAAGCCCCCAGGGAATCCCTACAGCCTGGACACAGGTGTCTGAGCACCGCACGAACCCCCTAAGCTCCTCGGGACACATCCAGCCTGGATGTATCTGAGCCCCCAGTGAACCGCCTCATCTCCTCGGGACACCGACAGCCTGTACCTAGGTATCTGTGCCCCCTACAAACCCTCTATACCCCCAGGACCCCTCCAGCCTAGATGTAGGTATCTGTACCCCCACAGCCCCCCTGGGACTCCTACAGCCTGGAGGTTCGTATCTGTGCCCCCCATGAAACCCCAACCCCCCCTGCCCCCTCCAGCCTGGACATAAGTATCTGTGCACCCCATGAACCCATAAGCACCTGTAGGGACCCCTACAGCATGGACTTAGGTATCTGGGGCCCCCCAAAACCCCCTAAGCCCACCAGGGACCACTACAGCCTAGAGATAAGTATCTGTGCCCCCTGAACCCCATAAGCCCCCCCTGGATCCCTCCAGCCTGGATTTAGGTATCTGTGCCCCCTACGAACCCGCTAAGCTCCCCAGGGACCCTCCAGCCTGGACGGAGGTATCTGTGCCCCCCCACAATCCCTAAGTGCCGAGACACCCCTCCAGCCTGGAGGTAGGTATCTTTGCCGAACACAAACTGCCTAAGCCCCCCCCCATCGGGAACCCTCCAGCCTGGATCTAGGTATCTGTGCCCCCCCAACACACTAATTCCCCCTGGAAGCCCTATTGCCTGGACTTAGGTATCGCTGCCCCCCACAAACCCCCTAAGCCTCCCAGGGACCCCTACAGCCTAGACGTATGTATCTGTACCCCTCAGAAAACCCCTAATCCACCCGGGGACCCCTACAGCATGGACCTAGGTATCTGTGCCCCCCAGGAACCCCCTAAACCCCCAGGAACCACTCCAACCTGGACATAGTTATCTGTGCCTCCCAAAAAAACCCTAAGCCCCCCAGGGACCCCTAGATCCTGGAGATAGGTATCTCTGCTGTCCACAAAAATTCCTTATACTCCCTGGAACCTCTCCAGCCTGGACGTACATAGCTGTGCCCCCCACAACCCCCCTAAGCCCCCCGGGACCCCTCCAGCCTGGATGTAGGTATCTGTGCCCCCCCAAAGCCCTAAGCCCCCCCAGAATGCCTATAGCCTGGACGTAGGTATCTGTGTCCCCTACAATACCACTAAGCCCCCCCAGGGACCCCTCCAGGACAAACATAGGTATCTGTGCCCCTCACCAAGTTCCTAAACCCCCAGGGATCACTGTGCTCACCACAACCTCTAAGCCGTCCAGGGACCTCTCCAGCCCGGACGTAGATATTGGTGTCCTCCAGGAAGCCCTTAATCCCCACCAGGACCTCTACAGCCTGGACGCAAGTACCTATGCCCCCCACAACCCCCCTAACTCCCCCAGAGTCCCGACCATCCTGGACGTAGGTATCTGTGACCCTACGAACCCCCTTAAACCCCCCAGAATGCCTCCAGCCTGGACGTAGCTATCTGTACCTCCCATGACCCCTAAGCCCCCAGGGATCTCTACAGCCTCTACGTAGGTGTGATGCTCTGTGCATTACCCTGAGTGGCCACACAGTGTCACTGTTGCTCCATGCAGGAAATGCTCTGGGCATTACCCTGCGTGGCCACATGGTGTCACTGTTGTTCCATGCGGGAAATGCTCTGGGCATTACTGTGATGGAGTGGGGACTGTCTGTGTGGGGGATGGGAGAGCAGGGGGTGACTTTAGGTGAGGGACAGGACCTAAGCCTGTAACTCGAGCTAGGCAGGGCTGAGAGAGTGAGCACCTTTGCCCGGGAAGCTGGACACAGGAAGGGGTCGGCTGGAGGGAGTTAGTTCAGTTTTGGTTTGGAGCTGGGTAGTTGGAATTCAGAGAATCCCAAACTGGGAACTAAGCTTCCTGAACCCCCAGAAGGACTCGAGGGAGTTAGTTCAGTTTTGGTTTAGAATTCCTTGGTGCAAAAACACCGTGAAACTCCCCTTTCTTCTTCACAGAGGGCTTCAACACCCCTTTTCTCACTCAGGCTCACAACTGCCCAGAATTCGAGAACTGTCCCTGTTCCCATTGGACAAATGGGAGGAGCCTGAGGTACAGAGAAGGGAGGTGACCTACCCAAGGGCCTACACAGCAAGGCGGTGGCAGAGCCAGAAAGAGAAGCCGCCAGTCAGACTCCTGTTCTAACAGACAACAAATCCCCCCAGAGGCAGGGATAGAGCTCAGGAACTGCGATGGTGGGAAAATTTCATTCCAACCGTTTCTGTCCAAATATCCCATTCAGACTAAACCAGTTTGTTTCTCAGAATCATAACAAGTGAGATGGAAGTTCTTTGCAAAAAGATTTTGTTGCAAAACAAAAGCATCTCCTGTTTGTCACAGTGTGTTAAATTGTGTCATCACACACAAGGAGGAGACACTTAGATCTTGAAAATTAGATAAGATGCTTCAGTCTGAGCTAAGTCATTGCTGCTCTTAACAATTCCAAAATAAAAAAATACAAATAAAAAAGACTGTTTCAGCTAATCTATTATGTCATAATCTGCTCTGAGTAAACGTGATGGGACACCTCATATTATGCACTACTCTTAGTGACACTCTCCAATGGATCCCCATCCTCCACCCACCATGAGGTAGGTAAGAGTGGATCATTATTATCCCTACCTGAAAGCACACCATGGCCGCTTCACTTCTCCTGCCTCCCCTAGACCCTGGACGTAGGTATCTGTGTCAGCCCCGATCCCTTAAGAACTCCCATTACCCCTTCAGCCTGGACGTAACTACCTGTGACCCCCACGAACCCCCTAAGCCCCCAGGGTTCCCTACAGCCTGGACACAGGTGTCTGAGCACCCCACAAACCCCCTAAGCTCCTCGGGACACATCCAGCCCTAAGCCCCCCGAGACCCCTAGAGTATGGAGATAGATATCTCTGCCATCCGCAAAAACCCCTAATCCTCTCCGGAACCTCTCCAGCCTGGATGTACATATCTGTGCCCCTCCCCACAAACCACCTAAGCCCCCCGGGACCCCTCCAGCCTGGATGTAGGTATCTGTGCCCCCCTAAAGCCCTAAGCCCCCCCAGAATGCCTATAGCCTGGACGTAGGTATCTGTGTCTCCTACAGTACCACTAAGCCCCCCCCAGGGACCCCTCCAGGACATACATAGGTATCTGTGCCCCTCACCAAGTCCCTATACCCCCAGGGATCACTGTGCTCACCACAACCCCCTAAGCGTCCAGGGACCCCTTCAGCCTGGACGTAGATATTGCTGTCCTCCAGGAAGCCTTTAATCCCCACCAGGACCTCTACAGCCTGGACGCAAGTACCTATGCCCCTCACAACCCCCCTAACTCTCCCAGGGTCCCGCCCATACTGGATGTAGATATCTGTGACCCTACGAACCCCCGTAAGCCCTCGAGGGATCTCTACAGCCTCCACGTAGGTGCGATGCTCTGTGCATTACCCTGTGTGGCCACATGGTGTCACTGTTGCTCAACGCAGGAAATGCTCTGTGCATTACCCTGCATGACCATATGGTGTCACTGTTGCTCCATGCAGGAAATGCTCTGTGCATTACCCTGCGTGACCACATGGTGCCACTGTTGCTCCATGCAGGAAATGCTCTGTGTATTAGCCTGCGTGGCCACACGGTGTCACTCTTGCTCCATGCAGGAAATGCTCTGTGCATTATCCTGTCTGGCCACATGGGGTCACTGTTGCTCCACGGGGGAAATGCTCTGTGCATTACCCTGCATGGCCACACAGAGTTACTGTTGCTCCATGCGCGAAATGCTCTGGGCATTACTGTGATGGAGTGGGGACTGTCTGTGTGGGGGATGGGAGAGCAGCGGGTGACTTTAGGTGAGGGACAGGACCTAAGCCTGTAACTTAAGCTAGGCAGCTGGGAGGGGGTCAGCACCTTTGCACAGGAAGCTGAATAAAGGAAGGGGCTGGCTGGAGGGAGTTAGTTCAGTTTTGGTTTGGAGCTGGGTTGTTGGAATTCAGGGAATCCCAAACTGGGAACTAAGCTTCCTGAACCCCCAGAAGGACTCGATTGAGGGGTCCTGGTTGTGCCCAAAAGCCCTGCTGTATCCTTCGTTCCTGTTGGCCAAAAAAACCTTCTGTTTTACTGGCTGGCTGAGTCACTGTGTGTCCCAGGAAGAGGGGTGCAGGGCCAGATTCCACCACACTACGTGACACCCCCTAAGTCCCTCTGGGACCCCTGCAGCCTGGACGTAGGTATCTGTGCCCCCCACCAAACTCCTGAGCCCCCCCCGACCCCCTACAGCCTGGACCTAGATATCTGTGCCCCCCACGAACTCCCTAAGCCCCCCAGGGACCCCTTGAGCCTGGACGTAGGTGGAACCCTTCTGCCAGGCTGAACTGATAGCAGCAAGGACTGGGTTCAATACATAGGGGTCCCTTGCCTACAATGTAATGCAAACCAGCTCGAGTCCCCACCCAGTGACATGGGAAAATTTTACATACGCACTCCTAGGTGCCTCAAAGAGGCAATACTTCCCCTCTCGCAAGCACAGAGTCTGGGTGTAGCAGAAAATGTTTAATAACGTGAGATAAACAACATAGCATTAAATTGGGAAAACACCTCAACTAGGCCGTGTCCTTTTCCCTGGGCTCATGAGTCCAGCAATCCCCAAATCACCCCAAGGCTCCAAAGTCCAATATCTCCAACGTTTCAAGAGTCCAGCAACCCCAAAATCACCCACAGTTGCGCAACCCCAGAGCTTCAAGAGTCTATCTGCAGGGTTTTTCCCCCTGCCAGCCTGAGTAGAAAGGGGCACCTTATGTGGTCCACTGCTGACTGCTCTGCCTCTCCATGGGATTCTGCTTTTGCCTTCCCCACAAACTGCTCAGCTCGGTCCACCAGCTGCTCTGCCAGCCGACCTGTGTTCTGCTCCAGCTATCCCCCAAAACTGCTAGACTCATCTCACTCCATGGGACACTCCCACAAACTGCTCCTGTCTGTCAACTACTGTGTTCTGCAATACAGTTTCAGAGTCCCCCACAAGCTAACACATCTTTTCAGTGATTTCAGCTCAAGAACCTAGAAATTCAACTTTTAAGAGAATAAAAAATCAACACTGCTATTCAACTGTTAAAAGAAAAAAAGTGCAATTGGTGACTCTAGCTCACCCAAGGAGCCCACTCCCTTGTCTAGTGAGTGCCACTCAACTGATGGTGAGAATCCCTGTCTCAAAGCTGTTTCACAGTTCCTCATCCACACAATCAGGGTGACAACACTCCACATCTCACACCCCAACAACAAATAAACTGGGGATACCATAGCTGCCAAAGTAACCATCCCAGGCTGCCGTGGCCGTGTCACGCACGGTGAGTGTGTCTATGCAAACATGATCAGACCCTGAAATCCTTTTCCACACTTGCCATAATTCACCACCAGATGTGAGGGTAGAGTTCATCCTGCTTCTGTTTACATAGGTATCTGTGCCCCCCACAACCCCCTAATCCCACCAGAACCCATCTAGCCTGGATAATGGTATCTGTGCTCTCCACAAACCTCTAAGCCCCCCAGGGAACCCACAAGCCCAGATGTAGGCATCTGTATGCCCCACACACCCCTTAATACCCACAGGAACCTTCCAGACTGTAGGTAGGTATCTGTGACCCCTAGAGCCCCACAAAGTCCCTCGGGACCCCTACAGCATGGATGTTTGTATCTGTGACCGACAAAAACCGCCTAAGCTACCCAGGGCCACCTACCATCAGGATGTAGGTATCTGTTCCCCTCCTCAAACACACCTAATCCCCCCGGAACCCCTCCAGCCTAGATGTAGGTATCTCTGACCCCACGAATCCGCTAAGACATGACAGGACCCCTCCAGCATCGACATAGGTATCTGTGCCCACACAACCCTCCTAAGACCCCCAAAACCCCTCCAGCCTAGACGCAGGTATCTGTGCCCAGCATGAACCCCCTAAGGTCCCTAGGACCCCTCTTGCCTGGATGAATGTATCTGTGCCCCTTACAAACCCCTAAGCCCCCCCCAGGATCCCTATAGACCGGACGTAGATATCTGTGCACCCTCACGAACCCACTGATCCTCCCAGCGACCCCTACAGCATGGAAGTAGGTATCTGTACCCCAAAATTCCCCAAAGCAACCCCAGGACCCCTACAGCCTCGATATAGGTATCTGTGCCCCCGCACAACTCCCTAATACCCCCAGAACTCCTCCAGCCTGGACGTAGATATTTGTGACTTCCAGGAACCCCCAAAGCCCTCCCCAGGACTTCTCCAGTCCCTACATAGGTATCTCTGCCCCCCACCAGCCTTCTAAGACCCATAGGGCCCCCACCAGCCTGGTTATAGCTATGTGTACGCCACACAAACCCCCTAAGCTCCCCAGGGCCCCCTCCAACCGGTACGTAGGTATCTGCGCAACCACAAACCCTTAAGTCCCCCAGGGACCCCTCCAGACCATACTTAGGTTTCTGTGACCCTTACCAACTCCTTAAACCCCCAGGGACCACTACAGCATGGACGTATGTATCTATGCTCACCACAACCCCCTAAGCCATCCAGGGACCTCTCCAGCCCTGACGTAGATATTTGTGCCCCTCATGAAGCCCCTAATGCCCACCAGAATGTCTCCAGCCTGGACGTAGCTATCTGTGCCCCCCATGACCCCTAAGTCCCCCAGGGATCTCTACAGCCTCTACATAGGCGTGATGCTCTGTGCATTACCCTGCATGGCCACATCTTGTCACTGTTCCTCTATGAGAGAAATGCTCTGTGCATTACTCTGCGTGGCCACATGGAATCACTGTTGCTCCATCCAGGAAATGCTCTGTGCATTTCCCTGCATGGCCACATGGTGTCACTGTTGCTCCATGCAGGAAATGCTCTGTCCATTACCTGGTGTGGTCACAAGGTGTCAATGTTGCTTCATACGGGAAATGCTCTGTGCATTACCCTGTGTGGCCACATGGTGTCACTGTTGCTCCACGGGGGAAATGCTCTGGGCATTACCCTGCATGGCCACACAGTGTTACTGTTGCTCCATGCGCGAAATGCTCTGGGCATTACTGTGATGGAGTGGGGACTGTCTGTGTGGGGGATGGGAGAGCAGCGGGTGACTTTAGGTGAGGGACAGGACCTAAGCCTGTAACTTAAGCTAGGCAGCTGGGAGGGGGTCAGCACCTTTGCCCAGGAAGCTGAATAAAGGAAGGGGCTGGCTGGAGGGAGTTAGTTCAGTTTTGGTTTGGAGCTGGGTTGTTGGAATTCAGGGAATCCCAAACTGGGAACTAAGCTTCCTGAACCCCCAGAAGGACTCGATTGAGGGGTCCTGGTTGTGCCCAAAAGCCCTGCTGTATCCTTCAGTTCCTGTTGGCCAAAAAAACCTTCTGTTTTACTGGCTGGCTGAGTCACTGTGTGTCCCAGGAAGAGGGGTGCAGGGCCAGATTCCACCACACTACGTGACACCCCCTAAGTCCCTCTGGTACCCCTGCAGCCTGGACGTATGTATCTATGCTCACCACAACCCCCTAAGCCATCCAGGGACCTCTCCAGCCCTGACGTAGATATTTGTGCCCCTCATGAAGCCCCTAATGCCCACCAGAATGTCTCCAGCCTGGACGTAGCTATCTGTGCCCCCCACGACCCCTAAGCCCCCCAGGGATCTCTACAGCCTCTACATAGGCGTGATGCTCTGTGCATTACCCTGCATGGCCACATGTTGTCACTGTTCCTCTATGAGAGAAATGCTCTGTGCATTACCCTGCATGGCCACATGGAATCACTGTTGCTCCATCCAGGAAATGCTCTGGGCATTTCCCTGCATGGCCACATGGTGTCACTGTTGCTCCATGCAGGAAATGCTCTGTGCATTACCTCGTGTGGTCACACGGTGTCACAGTTGCTCCATATGGGAAATGCTTCTGTGCATTACCCAGTGTGGCACACTGGTGTCACTGTGGCTCCATGCGGGAAATGCTCTGTGCATTACTGTGATGGAGTAGGGACTGTCTGTGTGGGGGATGGGAGAGCAGGGGGTGACTTTAGGACCGGACACGTGCTCAGCCTGTAACCTGAGCTAGGCGCGGGGAGGGGTCAGCACCTTTGCCCGGGAAGCTGGACACAGCAAATGGCCAGCTGGAGGGAGTTGGGTTAGTTCAGTTTCGGTTTTGGTCTGGGTGGTTGGAATTCAGGGATTCCCAAACTGGGAACTAAGTTTCCTGAACCCCTAGAAGGACTTGATTGTGGGGTCCTGCTTGTGCCTCCAAGCTCTGCTGTATCCTTCGCTCCTGTTGTCCAATAAACCTTCTGTTTTACTGGCTGGCTGAGAGTCACTGTGAGTCCCAGGAAGAGGGGTGCAGGACCGGACTCCCCCACACTCCGTGACAGACCCTAAGCCCCTCCGAGACCCCTGCAGCCTGGACGTAGGTATCTGTGCCTCCCACCAAACACCTAAGACACTCAGAGATCCCTCCAGCCTGAACTTAGGTATCTGTGCCCCCCACAAACCCCCTAAGCCCCCGAGGGACCTATACAGCCAGAACATTGGTATCTGTTCCCCATATAGACTCCATAAGCCCCTTGCGACACTCCAGTGTGCACGTAGGTATATGTGCCCCTCAGAAACCCTCTAAGCCCCCAGGAACCCCTTACAGCCTGGACATAGGTATTTGCACTCCCACAACCCCCCTAACCCCCCCCTCCCGGGACATCTACAATCTGGACGTAGATATCTGTGCCCCTCACGAAACCTCTAACCCCCCCTGGGAACGATACAGCCTGGACATACGTATCTGTGCCCACTCGAACCCCTAAAACCCACTGGTACCCCTACAGCCTGGACATCATAGGTGTCTTTGGCCCCCACAAATCCCCTAAGACTCCCAGGATGCCTCCAGCCTGGACGTAGGTATCTTTGCCCCCCACTAACCCCCTAAGCCCCCCTGGTAACCCTACAGCCTGGATGTAGGAATATGTGCCCCCCACGAACCCTCTAAGCCCCCATGGGACCCTAGAGCATGGAGATTGGTATCTGTGTCCCCCCAAACTCTCTAAGCCCCCCAGGGACCGCTATGGCCTGGACATAGGTATCTGTGCACCCCAAGGCCCCTAAGATCCCCCGGACCTCTGCAGCCTGGCTGTAGGTGTGACGGTGCTGCCCGTGGGAGCCAGCTCAGCTCACTCAATCAGAGTGAATTGCAAACAAAACAGGGCAGACAAATCCCAAACGCTGCTGGTTATTTCAATACTTAGATTTACCAAGCCAGCACAAAACAGCTTCTGTAGTACCTCACTGGTTACTTAGAAGTTTAAACCACGCAGTTCCCTTAAAGTACCCAGCCTCAGGCCTCCGTCCAGACACACCTGTTAGATATGATGATGATTCCTGAAAATCTTACTTCATCATATAAAAGAAAAGATTCTTCCGATCCCAAAGGATCAGCCACATAACCAGGTTCAATTATAACTTAGATTTTACCTAAAATACATGCTATAGCCAATTCTTATTAACTAAGCTAAAATTTATTAGAAAAGAAAAGAGAGAGAGTGAGTGTTGGTTAAAAGATTAATAGACATATAGACTTGAATTCAATTTTTGAGGTTCAGATACAAAGTAGACATGAGCTTGTAGTTGCCAAAAGTCCTTTTAGAAATAGTCCATAGGTTATAATCCACTGTCCATATTCAGGGTGGCTCCAGTCAATGACTGGGGATCTCAATCCTTGTGGCTTAAGGTTTCCCCCTCTTGAAACCCAAAGCAGATCTGAGATGAAGAAGGATCGTGTCCCAGGTTCTTAAACATTTCCAGCAGCCTTTCAGCCTGAGAAAACAATAGGCTTAACTCTTCTTCCAAACATCCTGGCAATTAGTACATCCATCAAACAGTTCAGATACAGATTACCACAACCTTCAAAGAGACACAGACAATAATACTATTTCACTCAAGTATCATCATAAATGTTAATATTCTTTTTTTGCTCTTTGAATTAAAACTAGAGCAATAGACAAGACTTGTTTGCTGACATCACAAGACCTGAGCAAACACCTCCCCTTCTACCTCTAACACTGCAGACTTGCATTTCAAAGCTCTGTTCATTTACATATCTTGTTAACCAGTTTTTAAGGTTCACCCACGGGTCAGGTCAGTCGGTGAGGTGAGTTAATTAACTCTTTCTGGCCCTGTCACCTTTCAATGAGATATTAGATTATACTTATGTCAGGGACTCTAACCCAGACGGCAAAGTTCGTTGTCTGACCGCGAGAGAGACAGGCAACACCAGCAAGGTCCGATCAAAAGCTCTTTATTGACAAGTGCACGCATCAATAGAGAGCAGCTCGTCTCCAGAGAGAACCAGCCTGCTCTTTACATCTTAGTATAAGCCTATGTAGACAGTTCCGTCGCGTCATAAATTATTCACTGGAGCAACCCACCCCCTTCTTCTAACAACTAGAAACTAGACACCTTTAGTATACATGCATGCCTAAAGTTAGAAATGTAGGGGAGTTAAAAACAAACAAAGAACAAAACCAGGAGCGAAAACAAGGAGGCTGGGAAACTAGGACTCTTATCAGTTCTTCGAAGGAGCTGCCCGAACACAGCACATCTGGTACTATGCCAGGAATGCAGCTTCTCTCTTATCTCACTTTTTCCCAGCGCTTGTGAGACATGCTGCTGCTTCTCAGTGTTTTCCACTCAGGGATTACCCACAAACCTCTGTTAGCCTGACTTTGGTCAGGTTGGCATACCTGGTTTTGTCTGCTATATCTTTATTCAGGCCTAACAATCCCCCCTTTGTCCCTAGAGGACCATAATGGGACTCTTGGGACACATATCCATTTAACAATTGTACGGGGGAGGCTAGTAAACCATGACCCAAGGTCTGAGTGGAGGTCCTTAAAACTAAAAGTGTGATCAAGAGATATAGCATGGAAAACAACAGCAACATTCTTAATAGCTTGTAAATCTTTGTCAATTAAGCCAGAGTGATTAACAGCAAAGCAACATTTTTCCCCAATGCGAGCACAAGCCCCTCTCTAATTCAGCATTCATGGCATTTAGCACACGTCTATTTTGCAAAGTTACTTCTGCTACTTCATCAGTCTTTCGTTGCAACTTTTGGAAAGCGTCTATTAATGCATTAGCTGGTTTTTTTCAAGCTCTGCAGAAATATTTACAACTGCTCTCTTGAGCTTAGCCACCCACAATCCAGGAATGAGTGCACGGACAAAAGAGTGGAATCCTGTTTGTCTGACAACTAAGGGATTGGGGCACTGACTATAAATCAGTTAGGTATACCAAGTGGTCTAATTTCCCAGATGTTTCGGTGAATAATCCAGTCCCATGTGCATCCTCCCCATGGACCCGTCAGGATTCGGTATGTGGAAGCCCACACCCCCCAGTCCAAATGCTTGGAAGGAGCACTGTAAATGTTTACACTTCCACCCAGAAAGTCTTTAGTATATCTCCATGACCACAGATCAGATGGTACTCCTGATGTGTCTGTAAGGGCAGTGGGCCAAGTCTGGTACTCAAGATCACTCCAAATGGCCATCAGCTGGTCATTCAGGAAATTCTGAATCTCCAAACATACTAGATCCCACTGCAATGCCTTCCCAGCCTCAGTGATATTTAATACCATCTTTCCTTGGTGTAGTACTATATTACATTTGTTATTTAACTATTTTCAGGTACTTTTAAAAGGCATTGACATTAATAGCATAGGAGGGGGTTACATTATTAGTCACTGGAATGGTTTCAATACAGGTAAAATTTCCAGTGGCAGAACAAACTCTTCGGGTACTTGTTATTTAAAATCCAATTAGAGAGAGCAATACATGCTGAAGAATTTATCCACAACACAGGGCACAGCCTGTAGAATAAACCCCAAAATCCAATCAATACCACATTCCCAAGCATGGGTCCCACAAATTTTTTCTGCCAGTGTACAATTCTTTGTTTCTTCACCGGGGTCAGTTCTTAATGTCCTTTCTAGTCAGGAATTCCTGGACTTTAGCAATTTCAGTGGAGTGAGTGTTCCTTCTTCTTTCCCAAAACAGTCTTGGTGCAGCATCATATAGGGGAGAGGTTACTAGCACATCACCCTGTAATGGTTTTGCTTTTTCTAGAAAAATTCAAAGGCACAGTAGATCTGTCAGTGGATAAGGGAGAGGCTACTAGCACTTCACCTTGTACTTTTTCCCTACTGTCCAGAAGGCACAGTGGAGCTAGAAGGTGAAATAGGCTAATCATCAGTAGGAGAATTCTCCCAATGTGGAGGGGTCTTTTTGCAGTGAGAATCTTGGGTCCAAGCAGTCAGTCTTTGGTACTTCACAGCGGTGTTGGTAGTCATCAGGACTTAAGGGCCTTTCCAGCATGGAGCCAAGGCAGTCTTTCGTTGGTGGACCTTTACATCAATCCCGTCTCCTGGTTCCAAGGAGTGGCAGGGCTGCTAGGGTCTTTGGGTAGCGCTTCCTTACCTGTGAGAAAAAAAACTTAACACATTTCATTAGTGCCTGGCAGTGTTTTTCAGATCTCATAGCTGCATGGGCAAATTCAAGCCCTCCTTTTCCTGGTTGTTAACCAAGTCTTAACTGTGAGCAGTGTCCTTGAATGGAGTCAGTGTCTTATCTATAGCCTGAGCTTGCTATTTTATTTTATTTTATTTTTTCAGTTAATTCATTCTGTTCTTTGTGCTTCTTCCCTTCTTGGCTTCTTTTAACCTGCAAAGGAAACTTTCACTTTTTACTTATACACCTTTTTCCCAACAATGAACACCTACACATTGTCATTATACAGTACATTAGTCTTATTATTTAATATATGCCACACACACCCTTTTACTAAAATAACCTTATTACAGAGCTTTCGAGCAACAAGCCAGGACAAGCACACCCACTTTGAGGAGTTCACTCAATACAACCTCTAGTCCAATAGCCTTCCACCATCCCCAGCCCTCTGGCTAGAAATCTGAGGTAGCCAGAAAGATCCCATGTACAATATGGGGAGTGGGTTAACTTTTCATGTCCTTGCTTTCAAAGACTGTTGGTATGCAAATTTTAACAACAATTTTTGCAATTAACAATTTGACCAATAAAGTTTCTTTTCCTTACTTAAGGAAATGCATTAGACTTTAGTATATCACATTCTCCTGATTTACCTAAACACTTTGTATTCCAAGTTGAACAAAACAAGTATCTGCATTTTAATTTAACCTTTTTGTTTGCTTTTAAACTAGATTATTTTATAAAAATATTAAACACAAAAATTCCGGCCACAAGACAAACACCACAAGACAGAACATAGAACACAAAACATAATTTCTATTGTGCCAGTAAATGCATGGTACGTTGAATGCTGTTTAGCTGGCATCAGTTTTCTCTGATTATCTGAAAGACAAAAAAACAGAGGTCTACCCCTTCTGGGCAGACAATCATTGCTTAAAATAGACAAATACCCTTGTTGATTTCAGGAAAAACAGAGGAATTATCCCATATTTTATGTGTTTCATAGGCAGCCCAGGTTTCAGTGGCTCCTACCTTATCAGTTAGATAATTTGCATGAATACAGATGCTTTCTGGCTTGCTTTTTACTTTTAACTCTTGCTTTCAAACACTGAAAGAAAACATCACTACTTATAGTGCCCTTACAGCCTAATAAAATTTCAATTACATAGCACTATATACATTCTTCAGCTAATTTAACTAAATTCTAAATGATTGCAATTAACAATTTCTTTGCCTCAATTTATTTACAAACATTTCAAAGACACCAAGAACTTTCCTCTTCAGCATTTTTGCAAAGTTCAACTGCTGTTTCCTCCAGCAACTACAGAGTTAACTTCTCACTCTCCCTTAAATCACTTGCTTGTCTCCCAACAGCCACTTTTATCAACTCAAATCACCATTCCAAGTAAGTTCTGGGTATTTGAAATCCCCATGCTTACACTTACTTACTCCTTCCTTCCACTACACCCTTAAAGTTTTCCAACCTGTTTTCCAATCTCTCTGTCTGTTGCCTGCCCGCCTGGGCCCGATCCTGCTTTTCTCACTGAACCGTCCCTTCCATAGGCACCAACTTCTTCCACTACCAGTTTAGCTAGGAGGGTGGGCTTCTCAACTAGCCCCCCACCCCTCCTGGTCTCTTCCCTTAAACATTCTTACTCACAAGACTACCCGAGTCCTCCTTCATGAGGCTTGCCACCTAGACGAAGACACATGGCCCATTGGGCAAAGGCCATTTACTTAACATATAATTTGAAGGACTACTCTTAGAGGGTTTACCCAGAGACTCATTCATCTGTTTGACACTTAAACAGAAAAGAGAATTACACAGAGAGCAGAGGGAATTACAGTCTAAGCCAGACTTTCCCACTTCTATACACTGACCGCTACAGGGGACAGGACAGAAGGATCTCAATTTAACCTCAGAGCTGTCTCGCACACATGGCTTCCACTCCGAGGAATTACGAACAAGAGGTTCAGTTCCACCCACACTCCTAACACCCAAATGAACAGAGAAAAAAAACAACAACAGTAACTGGTTAAATAGAACAGAACCAGAACCAAATAGTGTTTCCTTATCCTATTAGGACTCACTTTTACTCATGCAGTTCTCAGCATATAACACCAACAGTACCAAGCAAAGCAAACACAAAATAACAAGGGTAAAACAAATAGATGGTGTAAATTCTGCAGGGCTCCCCCCTTCTTAATTGCTCACCAAACTGTGACAAATTTCTGTTACCAATCTATCCCTCATGTCAGATGATCAGGCTGACACTACAGGATCGTTGGGGGAAGATAAAGAAAACACACCATATAACTGAATTTTAAAGCTTCATTAATAAAATAATAAAACAACAACGGAGAGTGTTGGGAACGCTCCCACATCACTCAGGAAAATATTAATGCCCCAAGCCCGAAGCTCCTTTCATACTTACACACGTACGTCCAGACTGGCCACTTCTGTGTATAATGTTCAGAGGAGGGGGAGAGGTGGAAGGGAGATTATCCTGTATACAGCTTGTCCAGAATTTCCAACATGCTTCTGCTCTTGGGAGGGCTGTTCTTTTACACCCTGGAATCTCCTGCGGCGTCTCTTTCAGAGATTCCAGTCCAGGTCGGCTGCCTGTGGCTTCTTTGGTGTCACCAAGCCACACCGACTCCAGGGTCACAAAGGCACACTGTTGGATCTTACTGGACAGTTAAGCTTTGCAAATGTAATTTCAGTTCTGTAACTTGTATTTCCTTTGCTTCGCCTCTGTCTATATTTTTTCCTTCACAGCCAGCTGGGGCCGAAAGCAGCCCCTCCCTGCACCAAGCACAGTCCGCGCCGATTCCTGACCCTGAACGCAGAGCACCCCCCTCCTTCCATCCCGGGGCCAAGATGATTTTTAAATTAACCCGTTCCTTATGTCTTTTTCTTTCTTTTTCTCTTTCCCATTAAACATTCTAGTAGCAATGCTAACTACTTCAGACAAACTTTTCCCTTGCGTACCATCTGGATGCTTTCTAAATCTTTTTGCAATATCCTTTGCACATTGTGACATGAAAACCATTTTAACCATCTCCTTTCCATGATCAGTTTCAGGATTTAAATTCCCATGCTTTTTAACTTCACAAATCAGTCGAGCACAAAAGTCAGAGAGGTGCTTATCTGGATGCTGAACACAAGCAGTCACCTTGCTCCAATTTGGAGTAGCCTCCCCTGCATCTCTAATACCATTCAAAACAGCTTTTAAAAATCCATCCAACTTTGTCTTTTGAGCTGGATTATTGGGATTCCAGTTAGGGTCAGTAATTAGCCAAGGTGCATTCAAATGAGCTGCAGATTTTTCTTTTACTTTTTGTCTTTCATCTTCTGTCATGAGAGTATCTAATAACTGATTTACATTTGCCCAAGTGGGCACATGAGTGAAAAAGATTGTGCAGAACATTCTTTCCACTGCCTCAGGATTGTCTCATAAGTGAGGCATAGTGCACTGCCAGTTAAACAAATTTGAAGTTGCAAACAGGGTATGGGTAAAACCATCTCATGTTCCCCAGCAACCAGTAGAACCAGATAAGTTCTCAATGAGGCTTGTAATATCAGAGGTGTCTCAGAAACATTCTCTCTCATGGAGTTAAGTAACCTAGTGGGGGTCCACAAGGGCAAGGACAAGGGCTGCTGTAATATTGGGGGTGTTTGAAAAGCAGTCCCTGACCAAGTTTGCAAAAGGCTGGCTGGAGGCTGCACAGAGGGGGTGAGGCTGCCTGATTCCTCTGAAGATGAGGGAACATCACTCTGAGCTCCCCCTTGATTCTCCTCTGTCCCTGAACTGTCCCTAACCTGCTTTTGAATCCTTGCACTCCATCAGACGGGGAAGAACAGGAACAAAATTGTCCTCCTCCCGGTGCGGCTCTGGTGCATATGGTGGGTGATTTTTTTACAAGAGCTCTCCATACAAACAGCTTCAAAAGCTACCCATCCCTCCATGGGTTTATAATTATACCATACAAACAAGTAATCCATTTGTCTCGGCCTAAGATCAACCAAAATATCCCTTAAGGAGTTCCTCCTATCTGTGGAAAAGGTTTCACCCACCGGCCAGTCTCTAGTTGGGGACAAATGAAAGGTAAATGATGGCCATTGGATCCAACACAGATTTCTCATCTTAAATTTAACTAGATCAGCTGTCTCAGAAATCTCTTTCCAATCTCTAAGTATCAGAGACAACGGGGCATCCCCCGGGCACTTACTGCCAACTTGTCTCATTTTAATGAAGGGACTCTAACCCCTCTTCATGAAGGGACTCTAACCCCTCCTCCCCGGGTCGAGGTAAAGGGACTCTAACCCCCACCTCCCCGCGTCGAGCGCTCGCTTACCTCTCCAGGGACTTGAACACCTGGACTGAAACTCAAACCCAGGCTGGGACTCTAACCCAGACAACTTGGATCCTGTGCAAACCTGGACTGGGACTCTAACCCAGACCTGGACTGGGACTCTAACCCAGACCTAAGTAGTCAGGGACTCTAACCCCGACAACCTGGACCCTACTCAATGGGTAGGTGGACGTTGCTGGATTTCTACGAGTTTCAGCTGGTTCACAGAACACGCCTTATCGCCAACGCAGAGATCAGATCACCAGGCAAGGCTCCTCTAAACTGGAGGATGCGCGCTGCGTTGCCTCAGGGTCCGATCCCCCGCCGGAGAGTCAGACGGGTCCCGGCGGAGTCGCCAAAGATGTCAGGGACTCTAACCCAGACGGCAAAGTTCGTTGTCTGACCGCGAGAGAGACAGGCAACACCAGCAAGGTCCGATCAAAAGCTCTTTATTGACAAGTGCACGCATCAATAGAGAGCAGCTCGTCTCCAGAGAGAACCAGCCTGCTCTTTACATCTTAGTATAAGCCTATATAGACAGTTCCGTCGCGTCATAAATTATTCACTGGAGCAACCCACCCCCTTCTTCTAACAACTAGAAACTAGACACCTTTAGTATACATGCATGCCTAAAGTTAGAAATGTAGGGGAGTTAAAAACAAACAAAGAACAAAACCAGGGAGCGAAAACAAGGAGGCTGGGAAACTAGGACTCTTATCAGTTCTTCGAAGGAGCTGCCCGAACACAGCACATCTGGTACTATGCCAGGAATGCAGCTTCTCTCTTATCTCACTTTTTCCCAGCGCTTGTGAGACATGCTGCTGCTTCTCAGTGTTTTCCACTCAGGGATTACCCACAAACCTCTGTTAGCCTGACTTTGGTCAGGTTGGCATACCTGGTTTTGTCTGCTATATCTTTATTCAGGCCTAACAATTATAATGTCACAGTCTCGGTGAGTTGACTGCTGCAGCTCCCCGTAGACTCTGCCTGCGCCTCTCACCGAGCTGGAGTACAGCAGGCGAGGGGAGAGCACTCAATGTATTGCATCTACACTAGACGCGATATATCAACCCCCGCTGGATCGATCGCTGCCCACCGATTCGGCAGGTGGTATAGACATACCCCGAGTATCTGGTGATCGGAGCTGGACCCCCGAGGGGGACACATTGAAGGAACTCAGGGGTTAAGGTGCCTCTATTGTCAACTGTCAGGGCTGCTGTGGCTCAGAGGAGGGTGCCTGACTGCCTGGCAGGCTTAGGCGCCGCAAGCCTTGGAGGTGGGAGAAGTGAAGCGGCCACGGCGTGCTCGGGGTGCTCGTGCTCGGAGCAGGGGTGAGCTCGGGCGAGGGGGGTGCCGCAGGGCAGAGCAGGAGAGTTGCCACAAGAGGGGAGCCTCAGGGTGGAGGGGGGAGCTGCCACGGGTGGGGCGCCTCAGGGCAGGGGTGCGGGGGGGGGAGGGTGCAAGGTGGAAGTTTCGCCTAGGGCATGAAACTTCCTTGCACCGGCCCTGCCCCACGCCCTGCCTGCAGCCAGCCCTGCACCCCCTGCCCTGCCCTGCCGGCAGTCAGCCTCTGTCTCCAGCCAGCCCTGCACCTTCTGCTCTGCCTGCACCAGCCGCATCCTCCCTGCCCTGTCTCCAGCCAACCCCTGATGCACCCCCTTGCCTGAAGCCAGCCAGCCACGCAGCCCTTGCCCTGCCTGAAGCCAGACCCTACCTCCAGCCAACCCCACATCCACTGGTGCCCTGCACTTCCCAGGGCAGTAACCCTGCACATCTGCTTCAATGAGGGGGGGCAGGGAGCAGCTGGGACCCACACATGTGCACACCCTAGGGTGACCAGACAGCAAGTGTGAAAAATCGGGACGGCGTGGGGGGTAATAGGATCCTAGATAAGACCCCAAAATTCGGACTGTCCCTATAAAATTGGGACATCTGGTCACCACAGCACACCCCCAGGACTCCTGAGTTCCATTGCTGGGTTTCCTATTGGTTCCTCTGCTGGTTGTTTTCCTTTTCCTGGGGACTTTGGGCAAGTTGCTCCCCACTCTCGGGCTCTGTCCCCAGCAGTCAAATGGGGATTTCATACCTTCCCGCTATTGGAAAGTGCTGGGAGAATCCCCCAGCAAAAGCTGCTCTGACAGTGCTAAGCAGCATCTGACCATTCAAGGTCGGAGCTCACTGCCCAGGAGGAGTGCTTGGCTCTGGGGTTTCACTTCAGCCCAGTGTAGAGAGAGAGCCCTAACCATGGAGTTTGGCTCAAGAAGACCAAGTCTCCAATTTGTTAAGGGTGTTTTGAATTTCAATCCTGTGCTCCAAAGTGCTTGGTGTCAGTTGTAAACTTTAGGAGCATGCTCTCCACTCCATTTTCCAAATCATTCATGAAAATATAGAATAGTACCTGACACCGGACTGATCCCTGCCAGACCCACTAGGTTCACCCTCCCCGTTGGGCAGCTAAACATGGAGAAGGGCTCCTGGAGTCTTGGCTTTCAACCAGCTCTGCACCCACATTACACTGATTGCAGCTGGACTACATTTCCCTCGTTTGCTTCTGAGAATGTCCTATGGGACTGTGTCAAAAGCCTTAGTAACACCAAGCTAGATCCCATCTATTGTTTACTCACCTCTACCAGGCCCAGAACCCTGCCAAAGAAGGAAAGAGGATTGGTTTGGAATGATTTGTTCTTGACAATTCCACGCTCACTAGTCATAAGAACCAAATCATCCTGTAGGTGCTGCTGACAAACTGAGTGTTTAAGAATGTATTGCAGGATCTCTCCAGCTATGGCAGTCAGGCTAGCTAGTCTGTAAGTCCCAGAGGTCTTTTTGTTCCCCTTTGAAAGATAGGTCCTGTCTTGTTCATGGATGGGAAGATGTTCTTTTTCAGGGGTCTCAGACGAGAACTGGGGCACAACACCTGGTTTGTTAAGGCCACAAAAACGGAGGCAGGAACCTCTTCTCTGCTGCTGGCAAAGAACCACAGGTACCTAAAAGATAGGGACTCACATCTTTGAATGGGCTTTAAAAAGGCAGTGGTTAATAAGTTTGGCCCCGACCATTTCTTGTTTCCACAGACTAGACATTTTAGCAAACTTTAGAATTCCTTGGTGCTAAACACTGTGAAACTCCCCTTTCTCCTTCACAGAGGGCTTTAATACCCCTTATCTCACTTGGGCTCTAAACTGCCCATAGTTCGAGAACTGTTCCTGTTCCGATTGGACAGATGGGAGAAGGGAAGTGACCTACCCAAGGCCTACACAACAAGGCGATGGCAGAGCCAGAAAGAGAAGCAACCAGTTCTGACTCCTGTTCTAACAGATGAAAACACCCCAGAGCCCAGGAATCGAGATGGTGGGAAAATTTCATTCAAACCGTTTCTGTCCGAAAATCCCATTTAGACTAAACCAGTTTGTTTCTCAAAATCATAACAAGTGGGATGAAAGATCTTTGCAAAAATATTTTGTTGCAAAACAAAAGCATCTCCTCTTTGTCAGAGTGTGTTAAATTGTCTCCTCGCACACAAAGAGGAGACACTTACATCTCAACCATTAGATAAGATGCTTCAATCTGAGCTAAGTCGTTGCTACTATTAACAATTTCAAAATAAAAAAATACAAATAAAATAGACGATTTCAGCTAATCTATTATGTCATAATCTGGGAAACTTCATATTATGCACTACTTCTAGTGACACTCCCAAATGGATCCGCATCCTTCACCCACCATGAGGTAGGTAAGAGCGGATCATTATTATCCCTACTTGAAAGAGGGAGAAGCTAAGGCTGAGAAAGGAGAATTGACTTGTCTTAGGTCACACAGCCCGTCAGAGGCAGTGTTGGGAATAGGACCGAAGAGCCCTGATTTTCAAACAAACCATCGGATCTTGAATTTCAGACATTGAATGACCTGAATACTGTGCTCTCAGATGAGCTCCAGACCAACAACAGTGACAGTAATTATTCAGCAAGTATTTGAGGAGAACTGCAATGTTAGAGGGAATCATCAACTGCTCAGAGACAATTAATGCAGAGAAGCAGCAAAATTAATCAAAGATAGAACTGGTTCTGACTTATTTACTTGATCTTAAAAGAGAACAACAAGGACCTGAGTCTCCTCCCTGTCAACATCCCCCTGCTCAACCAATCAGGGTAGAGACGGAGGACGGGAGGCTGAGGGTTCTCACCAGAGAGCCCAAAGGATGGCCCAGGTCACCGGTGGGGATCACTGCCCGAGCACTATTTCAGTCCCACATTTTTGGGTGGACCTTCCATAGTGGGAGCTGCAGAGGACTTCCCTGCAACACACACACACACACCTCCGTCCTGTTGTTGGGAAGGGAACAGGAGAAAGGACAAAAGAAGCAAGAGAAGAAGAGGAGGGAGGGATGGAGGAAGAGGTGAAACAAAAAGGACAAACCCTAATGTCCCCAGCGATTCTAAGGGACAAAATCCCAGGTGCGCAATAAAATTCTGCCTCCTTAAGCTCGTGTTTTCCATGCCTAGAATTCACTTGTCACCAGATAGATCAGACTGAACAGGTTTCAAACCTCCAGGAGGCTCTTACCTTCTAAACAGGGACGGCTGTTTTCTAGTAAAATCACTACAAGGGAAGGAGGAAACTCGGAAGAGGTTCCTCCTGGCGCTCACGTCCATGACCCCAAATAATCTCTCAGTCCTCAAAGAGAGACCTGGAGAAGGAAACGTGCTGAAGCAAAGCCACAGAGGTCTCTGAGGTTTCCCTGGCCCCTCGCCCCTGTCCTGCCTGGCTGATGTCAGCATCTCTCTGTGAGGTCACCACCTCCCCACCACCTTTGACCAATAGTCTGAGGTCCTGCAAACGGCCTTTGTGATGTCACTGCCACACCCCTCCCTTGCTGGGCTAATGTCCTGCCCCTGGCCAGGCACTTTGGAGGTTTGAGCTACTCCCTGTGGATCACCCCACTCAAGGAGCGTTCGTTCTAGGCAGCAAGCCGGCTAGACAGGAAAACATCAGACGCTGCTCCCAATGCTACACTCAGTTTTTCAGAAATTAGTCGACTTCATGGTCAGAAGACACCATTAGAGCATCTAACCTGCATATCACAGGCCTCCTGTATGACATAACAGCTACTTTGGGGGCAAACACATTCCAGAAAGGCATCTAGTCTTCATTAAATGACATCAGGAGATGGTGAATCCACCACTTTCCTTGGTAGCTTGCTCCTGTGGTGAATCATCCTCGCTGTTGACTATTGTGCCTCAGTTGTAATATGAATTTGTCTCTTTTCACTTTCCAGCCATTGGGTCTTGTTATGCCTTTCTCTGCTCCATTCAAGAGCCCGTAAATACCCAATCTTTTCTCTCCATTAAGGCCCTTCAACATTTCAATGAAATCACCTTTCAATCTTCTTTTGATAAGCTAAACAGGTTGAGCTCTTTCAATAGCTCACTGGAAGGCATTTTTCTCCAGCCCTCAGAACATTTGGTGGCTCTTTGCTGCCCTAGCTCCAATTTCACAACATCTTTTTCAAATGAGGATACCAGAACTGGAGGCAGTATAAAGGTTGTATAAAGGTAAAATTAAATAGGTTGCAGAGGAGTTTTTTTTAATTTCGGCTTTTGTTGCTAAAAATTTTGTCTCTCTGCGGTGAGAAAAAACACTCCCCGAATGCCAAAATTTGAGCCATGAAAAGCGGCAGTGTGAACAGCGCATCATAGGTGGAGCTGTGCTCCCGGTGACAAAGCTCCTGCCCCTCATTGGAGGTAGTTTGGCTTTGTTGCCGGGGAAGCTCTCTCTCAGCGATAAGGACGGCCACACAGCGCACCTTACAATGGCATGGTTAGAGTGGCACAGCTGCACCGTGGTAAGGTGCGCGGTGTAGACACAGCCTCAGAGCTGGGGAAAGCCGACAGGCGCTGAGGAGCACAGGGTTCAGACAGAGACATCCGTTAGGAGAGGAACTATTCACAGGGATTCTCTATAGCCTAGTAAGGTGGAGAGGATGGAAGATGATAATGTACAGGTAGGTTCTGATGAGAAACAGTGAAATGAAAGAGTCTCCCTCAATTACATCATGTAATAGCAGACAGCTAAAATGGGACACATTTTAGAAGTGCTTAAATACAAACGCTAAACGTCTAAGTACTAAGACTGGTGAATTTGAGTGCCTGGTATTGAGTGACGATATTGATAGAATAGGCATCACAGAAACCCTTGCACCCCCTCCTGCACCCACATGGGGAGACTGACCTGTGTGCATGGAGCAGCTGGCATTGCTGCCCCCCACTCCTCCCTGGAACGCTGCTCATCTGGGCACCCCTAGGGGCTGTGGGATGTGGGGGCAAGAAGTGAGATCATCCGAGCTCCCTGCATCCAGGTCACTTTCCTCAGCCGGGCTGCGTAGCGGGAGGGCAGAGAGCAGCAGCTTCTGATGCTCCCCTCACAGCACAGCCCAAGTGGGAAAAGTGACCAGGACGCATGGAGCACATAGGGTTGCTCCTTACTCCCCTCAAACCTCTATGGACCCATGGAGGAGCATTGGGGCAGGGGAGAGCAGTGAGCACCTTTGCACTGCCACACGGTGCCCTTTGACCCCTGGAGCCCTGGGCGGCTATCGGGGGGCACCACCCCTAAGGCCGGCCAGGCTCCCCAGAACGAGCAGCAGAAAACACAGAGACTGGCCACACACTGAGCAGTGGTAGCCTGGGCGGCTCGTAATGGAGGCTCAGGGGGGAGGGGCGTCATAACATTTTTTCCCAGATTTGGACCTTAGCGTCCAAAATATGGGTGTTAGCATGAAAACCTCCAAGCTTAGTTACCAGCTTGGACCTGGTAAAGCTGCCACCAGCCAGGGATTTATACAGTGCCTGGCTCGCTGTGGTCTCCCCAAAACCTTCCCCGGGGGACCCCCAGACTCAGATGCCTTGAGTCTCACAACAAAGGGGAATAAACCATTTCCCTTCCCCCTCCTCCCCTCCAGGTGTTCCCTCCCTGGGTTCCTGGAGAGATATACAGAAGCAAGCTCCGTGAATCTAAACAGAGGGACTCCCGCCTCCCTGTTTCCAGTCCTGGAAATAGAAGTACCAAGATAGCTAATCTCTCTTCCCCCTTACCCAGAGGGTATGCAAAGTCAGGCTAGTAAATCTAACACAACGAGATTTTCCCCCTGACTTCTTCCTCCCACCAATTCCCTGGTGAGCTGCAGACTCAATTCCCTGGAGTCCCCACTAAAGAAAAAATCCAACAGGTCTTAAAAAGAAAGCTTTATATAAAAAGAAAGAAAAGGACATAAAAATGGTCTCTCTGTATTAAGGTGACAAATACAGGGTTATTTGCTTAAAAGAAAAAAATGAATAAACAACCTTATCCAAAAAGAATACAGTTTAAACATTCCAGCAACTACACACATGTAAATACAAAAAAAAACAATATAAACTTATTGTCTTATTATCTTTGTACTTACAACTTGGAAACAGAAGATTAGAAAGGCAGGAGATAGAAAAATCACTCTCATAGCCGAGACGCCACAGACACAAGACAAAGAACAAAGAACTCACACACAAACTTCCCTCCACCCAGATTTGAAAAAGTCTTGTTTCCTGATTGGTCCTCTGGTCAGGTGTTTTAGGTTACTGGTGTTACCCCTTTATAGGTAAAAGAACATTAACCCTTAGCTATCTGTTTATGACAAGGGGGCTCAGCCTCCCCAAACCTTGCACTGCCAAGGGGACAGTGGGGCCCATGATCAGGGGCCCTGGCCAAGTTAGGTCCCCCTGGAAAAGTCTCCCCTATGTCAGCCCCAGGGCTGGAGGAGCTCCCACTCCCTGCTACAGCCCGGGGGCTGCAGCAGGGGCACAGAGCTTCTCTGGTCTCAGGGCCACAGCGGGGCAGGGGTAAAGGAGTGATAGGGTGGGGCTGGTGGGGGAAGGGGTGGAACAGAAGTGACAGTGGATAGGGCCATAGGTGGAAGGGGGTAGAGCCACAGACAGAAGGTAGGGGCATGGTTCTGGTGCTGGGGCCCCCACACTTGTTCTCCCTTTCCCGGGGGTTTGGCATCACTAGCCCCGGCTTAGCGAGTAGGGTTCAGTGGTCCCCATAATGTGGGGTGCGACTCCTAGGGGGACACAGAGGAACATTCATGGGGGCACCTCAGGACCTGAGCCAGCCCACATAGAGGGCAGGGAGGGAGCACCACTCTGCCACAGCTCTTCCCCAAACCCACCCTCAGCCTGAGACTCTGGCTCCCAGCCCGGCGTCGACCCCTTTTCCCCTGTCCGCACCCCTCACCCCAGCAAGCAACAGCCCCACTCCTCCCAGCCCCGGTTCTTGACCGTGGCTTCCGAGGGGCCACAGCCATGGCTAAGAGGGCACAATGTGAAATGTTTGGGGACCACTGGTTTAGGGTGACGTCCTCAATCACTTCTCTGCAGTCCAATAAAAGCTATTCCTCACTCACCTACCCCTCCATCAGGACGGACTAGGTATGTTCTGCTGCCCTTCACTCATACAGGAAGGAGAATAACATTTCATTCCACTCAATCCTAAAGTCATTTGTAACCCAAGACCATCCCAAACTGGTCATTTTGGGGAAGCGGCACCATCATGCTGCATAGCTAGGCAGAGTAGGTGTGTCTATGCAAACACGGTCTGTTCCTGAAGTCTTTCCCCAGCTCCTCACTAGGTGAGAGAGGGGAGCTCATTCAGACCCTGCTTTCGCTTAGTATTTAAAAACTCCTTAGTGTCCCTATCTCTGCCGGCCTTAGATTTCTCCTCCTGTCCGTTTTTTGACAGCTCAGATGAGGTGACCGAGTGGTTAAGGTGATGGACTGCTACCCCATTATGCTCTGCCTGCATGGGTTCAAATCCCATTCTCATCAGAGGCATTTAGTCTTCACCCACTTTTATAGACAACCATCTCCCCCTTTGGTACAATAACAGATCAAACAATGTTGCTTGTGTTACCCAAAATTGGGTCAGTTAGTAAGCTTAGAGAGGACTAATAATGCCCCTCCCCCCCAGAGTTTGGCAGAAAGCAGCACATTTATTAGCTTGATAGCTAAGCTCAAAAGAAGGGATGGGGGAGGGTGTCACACTCATACTCACGCTCCCAGGACAGGCCTGGCAGTGGAGATGACAGGATCCTTTAAGGTAAGTGTCCCACAGCGCAGCGATGGACGGTGCGATGAAGATCAGTCTCCCTGAGGTGCAATAGAATGTAACACAGCGAACCACTGGCCAGATGGGCCGGGTGAAGGGCATTCACTGGAGGTACAAAGGAGAGTGGGAAAGCCACTTCACAGGCATTCAAAGCGGGAAAGGACACAAGCTGGGGGAGTTTAACAGACCTTTTGAGCATACAGGTTATACAGAGCATACAGATCACTGCTGCTCCTACAACATGATAAGTTCCCAAGCAGCATGTTTCTTACTTTGCCCATCTGTCAATTTTGATGATTATTGATGGAAATATTTTGCCATTGGGTTGTGTGTTTACACAGAAATTGACATTTACCAACAAATACACAATTCTTCCAAGCCTGCCTAGTCTGCAGTTGATGGGTTTAGAGGGACACATTCACTCTTCCAGGTCCCCATTCCAGGCCTGTGCTCTCCAGGTTGTCAACTTCCCGCACTGCTGGGATCCTTCCCTCATCTCCCCGCAACCACTGCCCCACCCCCACTTCTGGGGTCCCCTCCCTACACTGTCTAACTCCACTGCTGGCAGGATCCCTTCCTGTTCCTTTCATTTCCTGCCTCCACTCTGGGCAAAAGCTCTGCACTCTTCCCACACCAGAAGTTGAACCCAGGCCACCTGGGTGAAAACCAGGAATCCTGACCACTAGCCCATATGGGACTATTGTTGCATCTGACGAAGTGGGTATTCACCCACGACAGCTCATGCTCCAATACGTCTGTTAGTCTAGAAGGTGCCACCGGATTCTTGGCTGCTATTATTACTACAACTCAGGCCTTGGCTACACTGGAGAGTTACAGTGCAGGTGGTGGCTTTACAGCGCTGTAACTTACTCCCCGTCCACACTGGCAAGGCACATACAGCGCTGTATCTCCCTGGCTACAGTGCTGCATGTGCTCCACCTCGACCAGAGGAATAAAGAGAACAGAGCTGGTGATGCAGCGCTGGGGTGCCAGTGTAAACAGTGATTAATCTTACTACGCTGTCACTGACCTCCGGAACCTTCCCATAATGCTTTTAAGTAGAGATAACGCTCTTTGTTTTGGTGTGATGCCTCTGTTTGCTTTGCTGTGAGCTCAAGACTCCCGGAGCTGCTTATCTAAAAACCAAACACAGTTACTGTTTGCAGTGAATGAGCAGAGGCAGGGGGATCCCTTTGGAACACCCACAGCTGGTGTTTGCTTGAGGAGAGAAGCAGCCGGGTGGGCACGGGGGAGGGGGGGTCTGTTTTGGATCAGCGGCTTATCTGGTCTGTGAGGAAAAAAACAAAGGCGGCTATTTGCATTTAGTGAATGAGAGAGGGGTGGGGGAGGAGGCTTGAACTTGCCAGGCAGGGAGCTGACACAGTGTCAGCTCCAAAAATCCACTCGCTCTGTCTCCTCCACGCTCCGTGTCACACTCCACCCCACCCTCCTCTTTTGAAAAGCACATTGCAGCCACTTGAATGCTGGGATAGCTGCCCATAATGCACCACTCCCAACAGCGCTGCAAATGTGGCCATGACAGAGTGCTGGTAGCTGTCAGTGTGTCCACACTGCAGCGCTTTCCCTAAACAGCTGTAGGAAGACAGCTTTAACTCCCAGCGCTGGACAGCTGCAAGTGTAGCCAAACCCTCTCTAAGCCGACCCCTTATGAGAACAGCAGGGACTAGCATGACTAGATGTCCCGATTTTTGGGTCTTTTTCTTATATAGGTGCCTATTAACCCCACCCCCATCCCAATTTTTCACATTTGCTGTCGGATCACCCTAGCAGGGGTTGCACACAGGGCTGCATTAACCTTCAGGTGCTGAGGTTTCCCTCTCTCCATTCCCAGAGCCTGTGATCAGGAAATAGACATCAGGGCTCCCAGGTGCTGCACAGACCATGACTGAGATCAGACCCCATATTATGCAAGGTGCTGTACAAACCCTGGGCAACACTGAGACACCCAGGAGGTTCCCCTCAATTTCCCTGAGCCTCTGCTGCCCAACTTCTTCTGAATCCCTCTGGCTCAGCCCCCCCCCACAAAAAAAACCCACCTTTCCAAACAGTCCTTCTTTCCTTGCCCCCTGACTCTGGTTTCACACCCTGGGACCATCTCCTCTCTTTGTCTCTCCCCCTCCAGGTGAAGCAGAGATGGAGGCAACTTCAGCCACTGGAGTCAGCCTCAGCGAGCACTGCAGCCGGCCCCGGGGGAGGGGGGTGTTTGCAGACACAGGAAGGGAGCAGGGGGTGCTGGGAAGAAGGCGGCAGGAGAACAAAGCTCAGAGACCCAATATGGGGAAATTCCAGGGGGCGGGGCTCTGACACATCCCAGGTGCGGGCAGCTCCTGGGGGCGGGGCTCTGGCTCAGCTCGGGGGCAGGGCAGCTCCTCGGGGCGGGGCTCCAGCACAGAGCAGGGGTGGGGCAGCTCCTGGGGGCGGGGCTCCAGCACAGAGCGGGGGCGGAGCAGCTCTGGGGGGAGGGGCTCTGGCACAGCCCGGGGGCGGGGCAGCTCCTGGGGGCGGGGCTCCGGCACAGCCCATGGGCAGGGCAGCTCCTGGGGGCGGGGCTCTGGCACAGCCCGGGGGCGGGGCAGCTCCTGGGGGCGGGGCTCTGGCACATTGTGACGCGGAGCCCGGGCTGAACAGCTGCTTCCTGGTTCTCCACGTGCTGCCAGCAGCGCTGGAGCTGCCCGAGCCGCTGTTCTCAGCTGCAGCCAGGATCTGCCCCCGGCCCCGCTGGGATCCAGGTGGGGACAGAGACTGGGGCCCGGGGGTTCCCCTTGGTGTGGCTGGCGGGGGCGGGAGGGGAGAACCGGAGCTGCAGCCGGGGGAAGGGCGGTGGGACATTGTGACCCGGAGCCCCTGGGGAATGAGAGGAGCTGGGGGGCAGGAAAGTGACTGTGCCCCAGGGAGCTTGGGAGAAGCCTTGAACGCGCCTCGGCCCCAGTGGAGCTGCAGGAGGATCCGCCCGCCCGCCCCGCTGGGATGGGGGGGCCGGGGCCCGGCCGTCGTGTGGGGGGGAGGGGCGGACCCCGGGCCAGGCGGGGGGGGGCGGTGTATTAAATCCCTCTCCTTAGCAATGTGCTACTCCCGGGCACTGCGCATGCCCAGTAACAGCCGCTGAAGCCGCTGCCCTTCCCCCTGCCCGGACCAGCCGTAACGTTCCGCCGGGCGCTGGGGGCGGGGCTGGAGCGGGGCGGGGGAGTGACAGGGAGCGTGGGAGGGGCGGGCGCAGAGCAGGAAATTGATGGGCGGGGGGGGGTCAGGCAGCTGGAGGCAGGGTTCGTGGGGGGCTAAAGGGCACAATCCGGGCTGGGGGGAGGAGCAGAAGTTGAGCTCAGGGTGAGGCGCTGGCAGAGCCCCCCCCTTTGGTGTGAGGGCGGAGGTGTCGAAGGGGGAGGAGAAGCCGGAGTTGCAGGGGGGGGAGGTCACTGGGGTGGGGGTGTAGATCTGTCTCTGTGCAGCCAGGACATTCCCGGGGTGGGAGGGAGGTGAGTTAACTGGATCCTGTCCCTGTTTTTGCCACTTCCTCCCACACACACATTCTCTCAAGATTTCCCCTTTTCTCTCTCATTATCACACGTGGCTATAAAATCCAGGGAGATTCTCCTCCCCCCCCCAATGATCAGCTCTCTAATTGCCTCTGATTTTCCCTTTTCTCTCCATACTTCTCAAATGTCAATTTAAAATCTCTCCGATGGGGGGTGGATTTTCCCACCCATTTTATCTGCAGCGATTTGTCCTTGTTTGGGTGGGAAATTGTTGCCCTGGGTCATTCCCCAGAACATGGCTCCCACTGGAGTGGGATGGGATGAGGTTCCCGTTCTCTGCCAGGGCAGGGAAGGGAAGGGAGGAGCACATCCCCCATGGAGACTGCCCAGACCCCATTTCCCAATTCCCCTGCGGCCCCCTTCCATTGTCCAGGGAGCCTTCCAGCTCCCCCCCGCCCTTAAATCAGCTCCTCGAAGGGCTCTGAGCTGCTCACGTGAATGGTTGCCCCGTGGCCGGGGTGGGGACCATCACATTCTGTTTATGTATTGGACAGTCATATAAAATCCAGTCCAACAGTCCCCCTTTTCCACTAGTTATTTAATAGCAACATCAAATCCCCTCCGATCTTGGTGGTTTTCTCTCATGTTATCAAATGTTGTTTGTGACAGGGTTCTCTCTGCGTGTGTCAAAGACTGATATAAAATACCCCAAACATTTGCCCCACTTCTCTCTAGTTGTTTTATTTCTAATTGAATATGATGGGTTGTTTCCCAATGTGCTAAGATGCAGCCGCCTCTGGGGTGGATCCATGGTGGCCATTATTTGCTAGTGACAGCCCGTGGATCTTTCTTGCCCTCCAGGCCTTCCATTCTCCTGTTAAAGAAGCACTCCCCAGGCTCCCTCTGCCTGTGTGACTGGCCAGCAGGAGGTGGTGTTAACTTTCTAGCCACTTCTCACACTCTGTGAGGTAACACTTGCAGGGGCAGGGAAGGTGTCTGTGTGGGGAGATTGCAGCTGAAGGGGCATTGTGGTAGGGGGAGGCCTCTGGGTGGCTGGGCAGGGGGTACCCTAGTCAGGTTGGTGGGTTGTGGAGGTTTGGGGTTTTCGGGGGTGGTGGTTCTGATGTGCCCATCCCTGAGGCTATGGGTCCTGGAGGTGGGTATCGCTGGGGGCCTGGTGGCTGCAGAACAGTGGGGGTGGGTGTCTCTTGGGGAGGCGGGACAGAGGGTTAGAGGGAGCCTGGTTCTGTGCCAGGGGCTCTGTCTGTGCTTCCCCCGCTGGTTCCTGGTTTTGTTGCCATGCCCAGTGCACAGAGCTGGGGGAGGGGATCCCTGGCACTAGGTGAGGGCATGCCAGGGAAGCAGAGTGATGGGTCGCACTGTAAAGCATCAGGGGGTCACACTGGGCAGAGGAGGGGGTCCCAGGCAAATGTCAGGGTAGATCGTTCTGGAGGGTGGGGAAGTTCCTAGGCAGGCAGTGAGGGACTGAGTTCCCAGTGGGGGGGGGGATCCCTTGAGGGGGTCCCTGGCTGCTGGGGGCTCTTGGTGGGGGGAACCCTTTGGGATTCCCAACCTGGCAATCATGGTGTGGTGGGGGTTCTCTGGCCGGTGGGGCTTTGAGGGGTATCTGGGGTCCCTGGCCAGGGACTCTGGGGGCTGCGTCCCAGGGAATATCTGATGGGATCCTGGCTGGGGGGTGTCTGGGGCCCCTGGCTGGGGGGTCTGGGCTCTGGGTACTAGGGGGTGTCTGGGGGCTGCTGCTAACCATGATCCTTCTCTCTGGTCAACTTGTACCAGAGTCCTGGCTCCTAGTCACCAGGTCACCAAGTCCATTCCCCAGTCACGTGCCCTGTCACTGTGATAACTTTCTGTCCACTTAGCAAACACTGTTAGTGTGAATTCACAGAATTTACTTTTCTCCTCTTTTGAAAACTGCAGGAACTTTCGGTTCCGTTTGGAAAATTTTTGCCCCCCAGTCCTTGTCCTAGATCTGCGGGGGTGAGGGAGGTGGGAAGGGAGTCAGCACTGCCACACGATGGTCTTTTCCACAGCGTTCTGAACTCATTCTTTCTGAAATCCGGTGTCATTGAGACCGTTGTTAATCCAGAGTCACTGTATGGAAAGACAAGGAGTGATTCCAGATGGACAGTGGGTCAAATGAGATCAGCCATTCTCCCTGTGAGGAGGGGCTCCCATTAGCTGCTCTCCCCAGAGAGCTAAAGGAGGGAAGCTGCTCATACACTCCGTCCCTCTCTGCTCAGGATATTGGGGTTCAGCTTCCTGGGTCAGATGCTGCAGCCTCCATTGTGATCTGGGAGACCAGGCTTGGCAGCTGCTGCTCCCCCAGTGGGGCTCTGTGCTGGGAAGTGACCTTAATTAAAGCTTCTTCTCTGCCCGGCCCAGGGGATGACTTTCTGCAGCTGGTCCTAGCCCCCTAGGGCAGTCCTGGGCCCTGTTACTACTAAATTCTGAGCCAGAGTCTCCAGGTAACTGAAAGACCTCAGGGAATGTCCTAGGGTCTGGCAAGAAAGTGACTCTGCACAAACAACACCACCTCATTTCTCCTCCCATTAGCGGTTGCCAGGAGGAAATCCAGCCATGGGAGAGCAAAGCCCCCAGGAATGGGACTGTCCCAGCCAGAGGGGCAGGGAGAGAGGACAGGGGAAGGAGAGGCTGAAAGGGGGAGTGGGAGAAATGAATGTGGGGGAGAGATTTCCAGCTCTCTAGTCCACCCAGACACATGTATTGCTGCATCCTGGGGCAGAACCACTTTCCAGTGAACAAAACAAGGATCAGACAGAGCAAAAGCCAGTTCCTGACTCCATATTCCCCCTGCTGGGGTGTGGCTGCCGTGGGGTCAGTGTCTGAGGGAATCCCCCACAGTGACTCCTTTGGTTCTGCTCTTTTCTAGCCTTGTGTTCAGAGAAGGGGTGAGGGGAGAGAGAAGGGAGGTTAAAAATGTGTCTGTGGACTTAGCCTGGCAGGAGGGGCCAGGTCTAAATTGTAATAAACAGATTGAGCATTTCCCAGCATGACAGAATCTAGGGTGTCTGTCTGCAGGGAAAGGGCCTGGGGGAATTGTGATGTGAAATTAACTAAAACCGGTTCTGAAACGCCCACAACTGCCCTTCTCCCCCAGACAGGCTGCAGAATGTTTTGCTCCAGCTCATCCCAGCCTGGCGTGGGACAGGGAAGAGAAATGGCTGCAGTGGAGTCAGTCCAGGTAGAGATTATCGGGGGGTTGCTGGTGGGTTCCTGCTGGAGGAAAGGGAGAGCAAATACACCAGAGGTGGGAAGGTTTGCAGAGTCTGGTTTGGAGGTTGGAGCGGGGCAGGAAATTCACAGTGTGGGGAAAGGAGGAGGCCAGGGTGTGGCAGACCTGCTGGGAGTTATTTACTAAGTGGCCTAGATTCTAGGAACAGACCCAGGAGGTTTGGAGGTGGAAATGCCCTAATTTGTGAAGAGAGAAAATAACCCACCTACATGGAGCTAGTCAAACTGACCAGACTCCTAGTGCTGGAGCCTGACCTCACTAACCATCAGCTGCTGTGAGATATAAAGGGGACACCCATGAGTCAGGCTTATTGGAGCTGCCTCTCCCTTCATATCCCACTCCTCACAATGAGGAGGGTGTTGGGCATCCTACCAGCGAGCTCTCCCTGGACCCTGCTAGGGGCTCCATCTCCTGTATCAGTCAGTGGCTAGTAGGGGGGTGATGGATATGCTGGGAGAGATAAGGGGCTCTCTCTTCATCCCCTCACCCTGGCAATTGCTGGATACTCTGAGCCAGGTCGAGGTGGGACTCTCCTGACTATGATCCACCCAGAGCTTCCATTTGATTCACTCTTCTCTGCCACAAATAGTGGGGCAGCAAGTCCTTAGTGTTGGACTCTTACTCTTTCAGGGGCTGGTGACCTTCAAGGAGATGGCTATGTATTTCACCAGGGAAGAGTGGGCTCTGCTGGACCCCACTCAGAGAGCCCTCTACTGGGATGTCATGCAGGAGAACTATGAGACTGTGACCTCGCTGGGTAAGGGTTCCTGTCCCTTCTGTTCTTGGAAGGGGAAATGAAGAGTGAAGGTTCACGCCACCCCCACAATGCCATCTGTACCCTGTCCTGTTTCAGCATCACCCCAATAGGCCAGTGACACACATAATACCAGAGACCCTCCTCTGCTGCAGAACACTTTGGGAACAGAGCACAGGAGCCGTATTGCACAGTGTCAAATATCTCCTGTTTGCTCAAGTGAAACTGGGGGTTAGGTCTGGCATAACTGTCCCATACCCCTAATCATTTTTGTTGCCCTTTTCTGAACCTTTTCCAATTCCAATATTTCTATTTTTGAGATGGGGTGACATGTGCATGCAGTATTCAAGATGTGGGTGTATCATGGATTTATTTGCTGTTTTTACAAATATGATCTATGAGATATTCTGTCATATCTATCACTTTCTTAATTATTTCCTACATTGTTCACTTTTTTTCACTGCTGCTGCACATTGAGTGGATGTTTTCAGAGAACTATCCACAGTGACTCCAAGATCACTCTCTTGAGTGGAAACAACTAATTTAGACCCCATCATTTTGTATGTATAGTTGGGATTGTGTTTTCCAATGGGCTGCACTATGTGCTATCCTGTCATCTAGTACTGCTGAGATCCTGGATTCAGTAATATCCCTGCCCTTCCTGTTCCCTTTCTCCACCGAACCCCGCCAGCCCATGCTTCCTGTTCCCAGCTTCCCCAGGATTCTCGCACTGTCTCTGAACCTCTCTGTCAGCAAGAAGCAGTGCCAGGGACACTTGCCCTCTGTCTGGAGTCTTCGATTTCTGGGACATGGATTTACTTTCTCTGTGTTGTAAGAGGCTCTGTCATAATGAGTGTCTGTGATGTTACCCAGAGTACAATCTGGACTGTTAAATAGCTGTACCTCAGTCCTCCAGCATGGGGTGCCTTTTCCACTGTTTTCCCGCGAGAACAGCCCCTCTTGGCCAATTAACACACAGTCTCCAGCATGTAACTCACTCCCAGCTACACAGTATTGAGTGCTGCTAGACAGCCACTCATGAATTACACCTCAGGAGAAAACCAGCAAATTCTCAAGTGCCCAACTTTCCCCCAGAAATGTGCATCTTGCACTGTCCAGCACGCTACTGAACGACCCAAGCTCATATGAAGTCTGTCATTTCATCAGCGGAAAATGACATGCACCAGCTTGTTATCCCAAACAGAGTTTCCAACACACTTCAATCCACACATACTGGTTAGATGAACAATAAACCAAGCTTGTTAACTACCAAAAACTAAAACTAGGCCCAGTCCATGAAAGGGGCACTCCCAGGAGAGACTGTATAAAGGCTGGAACATGAAACACCTTTGTACACCTGAGACAGCTGCCTTGGGGACAATGACAGGGAGAATCCCCCAAAGTGACTCCTTTGTTTCTGCTCTTCTCTGGCCTCCGATTGTTCCTTCCAACGTGGAGTACTTTGCACTTGTCTCTACTGAATTTGATCCTATTTACTTCAGATCATTTCTCCCGTTTGTCCAGATCATTTTGAATTTTAATCCAATCCTCCAAAGCACTTACAACCCCACCCAGCTTGGTGTTGTCCGCAAACTTGATACGTGTAAGAGAGAGACTGTTACTGGGAGGGTTTCCCCATGTGTCAGAGGGTTACACCCTGGTGGGAGGGGGCTAGGCCTGTACTGGAATAAGGTCACTCTGTGCTTCACAGTGTGCTAGAACCTAGAATGTGCATTAGCAGGGGAAAAGCTGGGGGGAATCGGCTTGTGGAATGGACAAAAGCCTAGTCTGAATTCTCACACCTTGCCCTTTTCACCCCGGCAGGCCAGAGAATAACATCCATGTTTCGCTGCAGATCATCTCGTCCTCCCAGGGGCAAGGAAATGGCTGCAATGCAGCTGGCTCAGGTAAGAGATTATCAGGGTGGCGGGCTCTGCTTGGAGGTTGAGGAGCAGTAAATGCATAAGAGGGTGGGAATTGCTAGAGGTGGTGGGAAGCAGGAAATATCTCGGGTGGAGAAAGGGAGGGGACAGCATGTGACAAACCTGCTGAGACTTGTGTAGTGTAGGGCGTGATGGGTTGTCACCCCCAGGAGGCAGTTTGTGGAGCTTCTGGGAACTGCTGTGTCCTCTAACCCTCACGCTGGGCTGGCCCTTCTCACACTGCTTTGCTGGAGATTTCGCCAGCCTCTCCAGGGCCTGTTATCACCCAACACAACAGCAGGTGGCGCCATGCAGCCAACTAAGCTACCTGAGTGCGTTACCTAAGCCACTCAAGGACAGATAGAAGACAAGAGCCAATTTCCCACTCCCCAACCTTGCACACTTGCTGTAGTATAAATCCAGAATGATACCATCTTATAGTGCACAGGGATCTCTATAATACAAGCTCATTAATGTAGTTCCCCTTCCCCTCGATATGGGACAGATGTGCACAACAAGCTGAGATTTTCCCCAGACACTTCACTCAAAATACGCTGGTTAAGATAAAGCATCAAACAAGTTTATTAACTGCAGAAAGATAGATTAAGTGATTATAAGTGATAACAAACAGATCAAAGCAGATTATTTAGCAAATAACCAAAACTCAGACTAAGCCTAACATACTAGATGGATAGAATTTGAATTAGCAATTTCTCACCCTGACTGATGGTACAAGCAGTCCCCCAAGTTTCCATACACAAGCTAGAAATCTCTTGATCCTGGGAGCAGCACTTCCCCCACATCCGTTTTTGTTTCTCAGGTGTTTCCAGAAGTTCTCTTGTGTGGAGAATGAGGCCAAGAGATGATGTCACACCCCACCTTATGTAGCTTTTCCATATGGTGGGAACCTTTTGTTCCAAACTCAGTTCCTAGTCCAGTTTGTGGAAAAATACAGCTACTAAAATGGAGTTTAGTGTCATGTGGTCTGGTCACAGGCCCTGCTGAGTCATAGTAGCCACGACTCATAGGCTGGCTGAAACATTCACAGGAAGGCTAAGCTCTTCCACAGTCCATTGTCTTTGTTGAGCCATCAGCACTGTCTGGCTTCTTCATTGTTGTACCTGAAAGGCTCATTGTGGGTGTTACCCAGAGTAAGCACATTTGAAATACAGATACAGAGTCAATATCCATAACTTCAGATACGAACATGATATGTGCACACAAATAGGATAATCATATTCAGCAAATCAGAACTTTTCCAGTGACACCACACATGATGCATCTTCTACAAAATAGATCATAATTATGTCCTAATCATATTATAATCATACCACTATGATGAATATGGGGGTGTAGTGTCAGATAGGTCCTAATTTCAAGGCACAGGAGTTGGGAATGGAACTTCCCCTCTTTGTGGAACAGGAAATAACCCTCCAGCCAGGGCTGGGACAACTTCCCAGACTCTCAGCGATGGAGCCTGAATCTACTGACATTTCATTAATTACCACCAACCCCAATCTTTGTGGCAACTGTAAACTTTATCAGTGATGATTTTGTACTCTCTTCTAAGTCATGGATAAGAATGTTAAATAGCAGAGGGCCAAGAACCAATCCCTGCAGGAACCTGCTAGAAAGAAATCCACTCGATCATGGTTCCCCATTTACTATCAGAGTTTTTAATCTATTTAATGTATGCCGTGTTTATTTTGTATCATTCTAGTTTTTTTTAGTAAAAATATTGTGCTAATCAAGTCATGTCCCTTACGGAAGTTTAGGTATATTACACCAATACTATTAGCTGCAACCAAACTTTTGATCTCATCCAATAAGGATATCCCGTTAGTTTGATAGGCTCTATTTTCTCTAAACCTTTGTTAATGGGCACTACAATTCTGACCTTCTAACTTCTATTCTTTATGATTGACTTCCCCTTTCTTCCATATATTTTATTTGGAGAGTGCTTGGATTCCTACCTGGGAGCCACTATCAGGGTCCAGAGACAGCCCCATCTCCTATATTAAGCTCTGGCTAGTAGCTATGTGATAAATGTGAAGACCCTGCTTCTGTCTGTCAGATGGGAGACACAAAGGTTCTCTCTTTCTACCCTCTGATGCCTCCTGGCTGCTGTAAGCAAGGTGGGGTGGGACTCTGTTAACATGTGCCTCCCGGAGCTTCCATTTCCCTGGTGCTGCTGTTCCGTGAATAGTGGGGTTGTGAGTGGGTCAGCAGGTACTGAGTATTGGACTCCTGCTCTTTCAGGGGCCGGTGACCTTGGAGGAGGTGGCTGTGTATTTCTCCAGGGAAGAGGGGACTCTGCTGGACCCCACTCAGAGAGCCCTCTACAGAGATGTCATGCAGGGGAACTATGAGACGATGGTCTTGCTGGGTAAGGATTCCTGTCCCTTCTGTTCTTGGAAGGGGAAATGAAGAGTGAAGGTTCATGCCACCCCCACAATGCCATCTGTACCCTGTCCTGTTTCAGCATCACCCCAATAGGCCAGTAACATACATACTACTAGAGACCCTCCTCTGCTGCAGAACACTTTGGGAACAGAGCACAGGAGCAGCATCACACAATGTCAAATATCTCCTCTTTACTCAAGTAAAACTGGGGTTAGGTCCAGCATAATGAACAGAAGCTTCCTACCCCCAGCCTTCTCTCAAACCCTGAGCCTTCTCTACCCAAACCAGAATGTGCTTGGGGTGTAACAAGCAGGCGGCTGGAGTCAGAGCTGCCAGTCCAGGGTTACTTACATACAGACACTCAGTGCGTCCTTGAACGCTGGCTGGGAGTATCCAGACAGGGGAGCTCCAGCAGCAGAACACTGAATCTCACCCAGGATTACAGATGACACAACTCCTCGCCGATCTGGATTGCACCCCAGCATGTGAAAATGGCCTAGGTTGGTAGTGACATTTCTTGAGACATGGAGAGTCTTGCTCCCATATCACCAGGTGAAATAAAAATAACAGGAAAGGCCAAATATGGAAAACTGATTGTTCAGCTTGCTTTTGACCTGCATCATATTTTGCAATATATTCCAAATAAGGAAATTAACGTGCAACGTATGTGTCATTGTTTGTGGTTTTAAACTGTAAAAGGCTTGTGTGATTTTTAGCTCAGGAACAGTATTCCAATAGCTGTCGCCCCCTGCGTGCTTGTAACCAAGAAAAGAGCCTCAGGCTGAGCCGATTCAAATATTAATCCTGTGGTCGTTTTCCACAACAGCCTCAATAGGTCCCTGTGATGGAATGTAAGGCTACATCTAGACTACCCACCGTATCGGCGGGTTAAAATCGATTGCTCGGGGATCGATATATGGCGTCTCATCTAGACGCCATATATCGATCCCCGAGCGCGCTTATATCGATTCCGGAACAACCCCAACCCCAACGGAGTTGCTGATTTGACAGGGGGAGCCGCGGACATCGATCCCGCGTGGTGAGGATGGGTGAGTAATCCGATCTTAGATATTCGCCTTCAGTTACGTTATTCACGTAGCTGAATTTGCGTATCTAAGATCGATTTCCCCCCGTAGTGTAGACCAGCCCTTAATGTCTTCACACCTTCCCCCTGCAGGAGAAGGGCTGTTTGACCAGCTGTTTGCCTTGCTGTCTCTGAGGAACTGGTCTGTGGGTGTTCCCCAGAACTGTAACTTTTTCAGTAATATCATACTGTAAAATCTCACAATTTTACATACAGTGTTACTACACATTTTAACAGGAGGATAATATTCAGTAGGTTATGTGTTTTCTAATGATACCTCACAAGCCATACTGGGTACAAAATTGATCATAATTTTCTAGAAGAGTGAACACAGGGGTACAGATTGACACAGTGTCTGTGTGTGTGTTCCCAGCAGATATGTGGGTATTTCAATCCCTCATAAGCACAATGTTTGGCATCTTCAAGGACCTGGGGAACTGGTCCTGGGAATTCACTAGTTTAGCAAGTGTGAGACTGCATGAAATTGTGAGACACTTTGGTATTAATAATGAAATAATGTAATCTGATAAAATTGCAATGAATCATGCTAGGTATGCCATGTAAAGTGTCAGTGAAAATGTTATGATTTGCCAAGTATGATAATTTTGTTTCTATGTTTCTATCACCTTTGTATTGTGAGTTACAGATATGTAAGGTATATCTGTATTTCCAGACTTGTGCAGTTTTTCTGGGTGACACCCCCAGACATATTGGCATCAACATTGCCTAGCATGTTTGATGGCCCATTGAGGGTCATCAGCTGTACAATGAACCTATGGACCAAGGGGACACACCTATTGAGTCAGCAAGACATGCCGGGGTTTGCCTGTGTAATGAAACCTCCAAAGCTTTTCCATGCCATGTGCTGTGAAGCTTGTGTTTGGGACACAGGAAGTACAAGCCACATGGCAAAAGGAATATAAAGCGCAGCTGCATCATCTCCATCTTGTCTTCAATCCCCCTTTCTACCTCTGGAGCAATTTCTCTACAAACTGAACCCTGGAACAAAGGACTGAATGACCCATCCAGGCTGTGGATACGTTCCAGACAGACTTTCAAGCCAGCAACTCACCAATACTGCTAAGAACCTGATATATCCATTTTGGAATGTATCTGACTGCTTTTCCATTTAAATTCTTTCTGTCTTTCTTTCTTTTAAACCTTTAGTTTAGATGCTAAAGAATTGTCTGGAAGGATGGAATTTAACTTCATTCTTTCATTTGTTCTTTCTTCTAAACATTTAGTTTAATTGCTAAAGGATTGGCTGGCAGCATGGTATTTTGGATGAGATCCAAACCTGGGTAATGTGGCTAACCTTCTACCCACCCACTTCCTGGATCCAATTAGGATCACTCTCCTGCTGCCCTCTGGCCATGCTGTATCACAGTGAGCAGAGTTTTTAAATAACCTCTCACTGTACGGGACCTAGTTGCTGATTAGGAGTCAGAGAACTGTCATGCAATAAAGGGGGCCGTGTGATTTCTTTTTTCAGAGTCTCGTTAACCAGTGTGTGGGATCAGAAGCACAGTTTGTGACTGGTCAGTGAGTTTAACTTCAGTGTTAACCACCAGTATGGGGAGCATCTGCTCTCCCTTTTTCAGCCTGCTCTGACCTTGGCATTTTCAGTGAGGACTGCCCCAGGCACACTAGGTCACACTAAGCACTGAAGATAAATTAACAGAATGTTTTTGATGATCAAGTTGTATGAAATCAACTGAACTCCTTTGTTTTCTTTCATCTGAGCGGAGTTTCTGGTTTTCCAACGTGATATGATCTCCCAGCTGGAACAAGGGGAAGAGCCATGGGTCCCAGAGCTCCAGGGTTCAGAGGAAAGAGAGATCCTGAGATCTCCCCGCACAGATGAGGAAACATTAAACCAATTCAGAATCTGTAAGTGCCTGAAGGAAACATCTAGGATGCCCTACAAAGCTCTTGGGAAGTCTCTCAGTTCATTATTGTCCATAGCAGGGGTCGCATCCGCAGGGTAAATATAGCTCAAGGCTTCCTATAGATGCTAGCAGACACCGGGCAGTAGCTTTCTCCCTTCCCCCTGTGAAGTTGGATGGGATGTGAAGGCTGAATTGATCCCCTCCTCTCTCCTGTTGGGGGGAGCTGAGTTCCTGATTTTTATTTGTCCTCTCTCCAGCACTTGTTTTGGTTTGGCCTTCCCCTTTCCATCCCTGTTTGAGGTTTCTGTCTCTATCACAGCAGGTGATGCAATGACGTGTGAGGTTCAGCACAGACCAGAAAAAGAGCAGGGAAACCAGCCAGGGGAGAAAATGGATAAATTTATTTCCTGTCAGGGAACTCAGAAGGGCCTTAAGGAAACCAGAATACAGCAGGAAATCTGCAGGGAAAAGCAAAAAAAATACATGTGCTGAGTGTGGGAAAAACTTCACTTACAGATCAGGCCTTTCTCAACATCAGAGAATCCACACAGGGGAGAGGCCCTGTGAATGCAATGAGTGCGGGAAAACTTTCAGTTGCAGCTCGCACCTTATTGGGCATCAGAGAATCCACACAGGGAAGAGATCCTATCATAGAATCCTAGCTTATAAGGGTTGGAAAGGACCTCAAGAGATCATCTAGTCCAACCCCCTGCTCAAAGCAGGACCAATTCCCAAATGGTTCCCTCAAGGATTGAACTTACAACCCTGGGTTTAGTAGGCCAATGCTCAAACCACTGAGCTATCCTCTCCCTCCTGAATGCACTGAGTGCGGGAAAACTTTCAGTCGCAGCTCACACCTTATTCGGCATCAGAGAATCCACACACAGGAGGGGTCCTATGAATGCAGTGAGTGCGGGAAAACCTTCAATCGCAGCTCTCACCTTATTCAGCATCAGAGAATCCACACGAGCAAGAAGCCCCGCGAATGCCGTCAGCAGGCCTGCACAACTCGTAAAGTGGTGATGTAGAGAAATCTCTGTATTAACTATCTCTATAAATCTTTATAACGTTGCATTGTGTTATTTTGTATTAAGTATCTTTATCTTTATGACATTGCATCCGGCATGATGTTATTTTGTAATTCATATGACTTGGCATTGTGCCTCTCTATTTTCATACAACTTTGTATTAGATCCCTATATAGAGAATTGGTAGAAAACTTTGTATCAAATGTTATAGCCCCTAAGGATAGTATAGTTAAAGTAAAAGAAAACATGTGCCTTTTTGCTAGAAGTAGAATAAGATCTTCCCCCGCACTCTGTAATCAATTGCTCTATTGACTGAATGAGGTGTGAATGAGTGAGGCTTGGAAGACACCCACCTCCAGACAGCTACAACAGTTGAAGAGGGAATGGGAGCCAGAGCAAAGGACAATACAACTTGTCAAGTGGGCCCAATAAAGAAGAGCAGACATATTGATGGCCTCAGGGATTAGAAGCAAGCACCTTCTTTAGAAAACACCCTCTTTGAGCAGCATTGGGACAACACCCAGAGAAAAGCAGCACAAAGACCAACGGACGCAGACCCAGATTTTGAATCTGGTCTAGATTTGCATAAGAGGGAAGCTGCTATAAATGCGAGGTGTCTTGCAGAAGGACCCCGGATCTCGTCTTGTCACCATCGGACCATCGATTTGGATCGGTAGAAGTCCGGCTCCACCCCTCCCCCATCTAACTCACCTGGCCAGTGCAGTTAAGGGGAGCAACTAGTTGGTAACAACAGCAAGACGGAGTGTGTTTATGTCTGTGTGTGTGCGTGAATGCATGACTGTGATATATATCTCATGTGCATATCATAGAGTATTAATTGATACCTGTATTACTAATAAATGTGGCATTTTGCCTTAATCCCCCTGAAAAGTTCCTGTACAGTACTTTGAGTAAAACAGCGAGGGCCACAATACTCCAAAGAAAACAGCTGAGGACCGAAACCCCCCGGCCCTGCGGAAACACCCCCCACTCAGGACCTCCCAGCCTGGCGGAAACACCCCGCCCAGCCCTGCAGAAACAAACCCTCCTTCCCCAGCGCCGCCCCACCAAAACAGCTGTGGGTCAAAAAGGAAGGTTGGTGGTGGGGAGGTGTTACTTGATGTTAAATCAACCAGGGACTCCCAGCCAAAGAGGTGGCTGGGAGCCCTCAGGGTCAAATTAAAGGGCCTGGGGCTCTGACGACTGGGGGAACCCGGAGCTTTTCAGGGCTGGGGCAGGGATTTAAAGGTCCCAGAGCTCCTGCTGCTGAGGGGAGCCTGAGCCCTTGAAATCCCAGCCTCACTCCATCCCCTGGAGCTGCCGCCAGGATTCAAAGGGCTCTGTGCTGCCTGCAGCCACAGGGATCCCTGAGCCCTTTAAACCTCAGCTGCAGCCGGGAATCTCTGCGAGCAGCCCAGAGCCCTTTGAATCCCAGCCGTGGCTGGCAGGCCGGCTTTAGGAAGTGCGGGGCCCCGCAGGGATGACTGGGGAAAAAAAAGCCTTTCAGTTCTTAACAACCGGTTCCCTATAAAAAGTTCTGCCACAGTATGTATTTTTTGTACCAGGAGGATTACCATGCGTCCGTATTTTCCTCCCAGATGGCGATTTAACAACCAAAAAGCCTGACATGTCCGGGAAAGTACAGATGTATGTTAACCCTACCTAAAAGTTCTTTTTTAAAAAGATGGGTCTGAACTAGAAATGAGCTCTGCCACTCCCTTAGGTTGTGCTAGGGTGCACATGTGTGGGTCCCAGCTGCTCCCTGCCCATCTCATTGAAGCAAGTGTGCAGGGTTACTTCCCTCGGAACTGCAGGGCACCAGTGAACATGGGGCTGGCTGGAGGTGGGGGAGGGGGAGGATGCGAGAGGTAGGGTCTGGCTGCAGGCTGGGCAAGGGGTGTGAGGCAGGCTGGAGACAAGAGGTGTGGGGTGGGCTGGCTGGCTTCAGGCAGGGCCACAGGGAGGGTGCTGCATGGGTTGGCAGGGCTGGAGACAAAGGAGTGCGGGACTGGCTGGCTTCAGGCAGCGGGGTGTGGCAGGGGTTGGCTGGAGACGGGTTGGTGCAGGGCTGAAGGCAAGGCAGGGGGTACGGGGTTGGCTGGAGACAGGGCAGGGGGTGCAGGGCTGGTGCGGGCAGAGCAGGCAGTGTGGCAGGGGCTGGCTGGAGACAGGGAAGGGGGTGCAGGGCTGGCTGGAGACAGGGGTTGGTGCAGGGCTGAAGGCAAGGCAGGGGGTGTGGGGCTGGCTGGAGATGGGCAGGCTGCAGGCAGGAACTGGTGCAAGCAGGGCAGGAGGTGCGGGGCTGGTGCGGGCAGGGGGTGCAGGAGGGGCTGGCTGGGGATGGGCTGGCTGCAGGCAGGGCAGGGGGTGCAGGTACAGGGGGTACAGCCCATCCTCTGTGGTGAGTGCCTCCTTCTCCTCCTCCTCCTCCCCCCTCTCCCTCTAGGGTAGCAGCAGCAGCCTGGGGCTTGGGGGCTATTTCAAGGGCCCGGGGCGCCCCTGCTTCCACTGCCCCAGCTCTGTAAATAGCCGCGGGAACCCTGGGGAAGTGGCGGGGCTCCAGCGGCTATTTAAAGGGCCAGGGAGGTAGAAGCAATGGGAGTCCTGGACTTTTTAAATAGCCCCCAGAGCCCCGCAGCCATACCCCAGGGCTCCAGAAGCAGGGCTCTAGTGGCAATTTAAAGGGCCTGGGCTTCCAGCTCCTGCTGGGAGCCCCAGGCCTTTTAAATTGCCCCCTGGGGAAACTGGGCCACCCTGGTACAGCGCACTGGCTTTTGCTGGTACTGGGGCTTGGGTGCGGGGTCCTCTTAGGAGCGAGGCCGATTCAAGGGAATTGGTTAAATTGGCCTAAAGCCGGCCCTGGTGGCTGGGATTTAAAGAGCTCTGAGCTCCCCGCCCGCCTGCCCAGAGCCCTATAAATCCTGGCCGCGGCTGAGATTTAAAGAGCTCTGGGCTCCCTGCGGCTGCGGGCAGCTCAGAACCTTTTGAATCCCGGCCACGGCTGAACTTTAAAGGGGTTTGGATTCCCCGCGGCTACGGGCAGCCCAGAGCCCTTTGATTCCCGGCTGCGGGACGCACAGTGAGACTTCACGGACCGCACGTTGCCCGTGGGCCGTATGTTGTGCAGGCCTGGCATGGAGGGGCAAAATAGGTAAGAAATTTCCGTGGCCTGTCACTAGCAAATAGTAGCCACCATGGATCCTGCCAGAGGTGGCTACATCTTAGCACTGTGGGAAGCAACCCTTCACAGAGACCATTTGTCTTGTGGTTTGGGATACTTCTCAAGACATGCTGCACTCAGAGTGACCCCCTCATCCTGTGCCAGCTGGAGAAAAGAAAAGGAGCCAGCCAACTCTCCCACTACCAGCTGCGAACCACTGATCCCCAAACAGGGGGAGGCCTCTGGCTTTGATGTGTATTAAATATCAGGCTGTTCTCTTTCTTTGGCAAATATCTAACAGAGCTAAAAGAGGAAACAAATGATCCTCAAAGGAGAGGGGAAAGACAATCACTGGGAAATATAATCCCCTGCAACATCCAGAATGGAGAGCGACTCAGGGCAACAGGTTCCCCCGAAGGAAGAAGTTTTTGGGATTTAGAAACATAAGGAACAGCACAAAACTTGAGAGGATTGTTAATTGACATTTGATAATGACACAGAGGGAAAACCTGAGCTTTCAGATCAGTGTTCAGAAATGAAAGACAAGGGGTGGAAATCAGAGATTTTGGATCCATTTTGCAAATTATAGAGAGGAAAGTGGAAAATCAGAGGGATTTTATATCAGTTGTTGATAGGAGGTAAAATCTGAGTGTTTCACATGAATACTTGATAAATGAATAAAGAGGAAATGGGCAACATTTGCAAACATTTTGTGTTCAATAATCTGAGAAAAGGTGTAAATCTGAGATTTTCTTATTATTTTATAATTAGAGACAGGAAAATCTCAGGGCATATTCAATTAGAAATAGACAACTAGAGAGAAGTGGGGCAAATGTTTAGGTTATTTTATTTGAATCTTTGAGATTTGCAAAGAAATTGTGTCACAAACTGCATATTTGATAACATGAGAGGAAAACACCAAGATCTGAGGGGAGAGAGTCACTTTCCTGTCAGGGCCCAGTGCTCCCTCCCCCTCCCCCTCCGGGGTCTCTCACTCACTGGGGGCTCCAGGTGGGGCTGGTGCGGTCAGAGCCTGGGGCTGCCTAGGGGGCAGGTCCCAGCTGGAGAAAGCCCCTCCCCCTCGGCCAAGATAGGAATGTGCTACTGGTAGCAGCCTGGGGCTGGACCCTCTCTATGGGGGACACTTGCTCCCCCCTCCCCTTCCTGGCCCTTCCCACGCCCTGTTGCCAGCAGAGAGTGGCCCCCCCAGCCCAGCCCAGAGGTGTCCCTGTCTCAGGCCCCCCCCCAGCCTCTGCCCAGTTCAGAAATCACTCGGGGTACCATTTCCCACCTACACAAGGACAAATCACTGCAGGTGAAAATGGGGGGAAACACCCCAAACCTGAGATCTGAACTGGCCATTGGCAAAGGGGAGAGAAAATGGGGCACAATGGGGGGAGGGGAACAGGGAACTTCTCAGGGGTTTGAGGGAAGGGGGTGTCAGCCTCGATGTTGCTTGTTGCTCTCTAGGGAGAAAGGGGGCAAGACAGGAGAGGAGGGGGGTCTCCACGGAGGGGGCAGTGGTAATTCCGAGGGGATCTCAGCCCTCCCTTTTTCTCCCCGCTCCTCAGGGGTCACCTGCTCTTCTCCCCTCGCCCCCCGGCCATGTCCCGGCTGCACAGACATTTTCCATCCATCCCTTTCCCAGGTCTCCCCCCTCCGCAGCCCCCGCCCGACCCCACGCAGGGGCTGCTAGGTGTAATGCATGTTCAGTAGGGATTTCTCCCCTACTAATGCTGGGGTGTCCTTCTCCTATAGGTTAGTCTACTAATGATCTCATCTTGGTGCCATGTGTGTCAGTTCATTGCCATGGCACTCGTGTGCTTAGACATCTGAGGATGCTCTATAGAAAAGCTCCTTGAGTGGGGTGATCCACAGGGAGTAGCTCAAAGCTCCAAAGTGCCTGGCCGGGGCAGGACATTGGCACAGCAAGGGCGGGGTGTGGCAGTGACATCACAAAGGCCTTTTACAGGACCTCACACTATTGGTCAAAGACTATTGGTGAGCAGGTGGTGACCTCACAGAGAGATGCTGACATCAGCCAGGCAGGACAGGGGCGAGGGGCCAGGGAAACCTCAGAGACCTCTGTGGCTTTGCTTCAGCACGTTTCCTTCTCCAGGTCTCTCTTTGAGGACTGAGAGATTATTTGGGGTCATGGACGTGAGCGCCAGGAGGAACCTCTTCCGAGTTTCCTCCTTCCCTTGTAGTGATTTTACTAGAAAACAGCCGTCCCTGTTTAGAAGGTAAGAGCCTCCTGGAGGTTTGAAACCTGTTCAGTCTGATCTATCTGGTGACAAGTGAATTCTAGGCATGGAAAACACGAGCTTGAGCCAGAATTTTATTGCGCACCTGGGATTTTGTCCCTTAGAATCGCTGGGGACATTAGGGTTTGTCCTTTTTGTTTCACCTCTTCCTCCATCCCTCCCTCCTCTTCTTCTCTTGCTTCTTTTGTCCTTTCTCCTGTTCCCTTCCCAACAACAGGACGGAGGTGTGTGTGTGTGTGTTGCAGGGAAGTCCTCTGCAGCTCCCACTATGGAAGGTCCACCCAAAAATGTGGGACTGAAATAGTGCTCGGGCAGTGATCCCCACCGGTGACCTGGGCCATCCTTTGGGCTCTCTGGTGAGAACCCTCAGCCTCCCGTCCTCCGTCTCTACCCTGATTGGTTGAGCAGGGGGATGTTGACAGGGAGGAGACTCAGATCCTTGTTGTTCTCTTTTAAGATCAAGTAAATAAGTCAGAACCAGTTCTATCTTTGATTAATTTTGCTGCTTCTCTGCATTAATTGTCTCTGAGCAGTTGATGATTCCCTCTAACATTGCAGTTCTCCTCAAATACTTGCTGAATAATTACTGTCACTGTTGTTGTTCTGGAGCTCATCTGAGAGCACAGTATTCAGGTCATTCAATGTCTGAAATTCAAGATCCGACGGTTTGTTTGAAAATCAGGGCTCTTCGGTCCTATTCCCAACGCTGCCTCTGACGGGCTGTGTGACCTAAGACAAGTCAATTCTTCTTTCTCAGCCTGAGCTTCTCCCTCTTTCAAGTAGTGATAATAATGATCCGCTCTTACCTACCTCATGGTGGGTGAAGGATGCGGATCCATTTGGGAGTGTCACTAGAAATAGTGCATAATATGAAGTTTCCCAGATTATGACATAATAGATTAGCTGAAATCGTCTATTTTATTTGTATTTTTTTATTTTGAAATTGTTAATAGTAGCAACGACTTAGCTCAGATTGAAGCATCTTATCTAATGGTTGAGATGTAAGTGTCTCCTCTTTGTGTGCGAGGAGACAATTTAACACACTCTGACAAAGAGGAGATGCTTTTGTTTTGCAACAAAATATTTTTGCAAAGATCTTTCATCCCACTTGTTATGATTCTGAGAAACAAACTGGTTTAGTCTAATGGGATTTTCGGACAGAAACGGTTTGAATGAAATTTTCCCACCATCTCGATTCCTGGGCGCTGGGGTGTTTTCATCTCTTAGAACAGGAGTCAGAACTGGTTGCTTCTCTTTCTGGCTCTGCCATCGCCTTGTTGTGTAGGCCTTGGGTAGGTCACTTCCCTTCTCCCATCTGTCCAATCGGTACAGGAACAGTTCTCGAACTATGGGCAGTTTAGAGCTCAAGTGAGATAAGGGGTATTAAAGCCCTCTGTGAAGGAGAAAGGGGAGTTTCACAGTGTTTAGCACCAAGGAATTCTAAAGTTTGCTAAAATGTCTAGTCTGTGGAAACAAGAAATGGTCGGGGCCAAACTTATTAACCACTGCCTTTTTAAAGCCCATTCAAAGATGTGAGTCCCTATCTTTTTGGTACCTGTGGTTCTTTGCCAGCAGCAGAGAAGAGGTTCCTGCCTCCGTTTTTGTGGCCTTAACAAACCAGGTGTTGTGCCCCAGTTCTCGTCTGAGACCCCTGAAAAAGAACATCTTCCCATCCATGAGCAAGACAGGACCTATCTTTCAAAGGGGAACAAAAAGACCTCTGGGACTTACAGACTAGCTAGCCTGACTGCCATAGCTGGAGAGATCCTGCAATACATTCTTAAACACTCAGTTTGTCAGCAGCACCTACAGGATGATTTGGTTCTTCTGACTAGTGAGCGTGGAATTGTCAAGAACAAATCATTCCAAACCAATCCTCTTTCCTTCTTTGGCAGGGTTCTGGGCCTGGTAGAGGTGAGTAAACAATAGATGGGATCTAGTTTGGTGTTACTAAGGCTTTTGACACAGTCCCATAGGACATTCTCAGAAGCAAACGTGGGAAATGCAGTCCAGCTGCAATCAGTGTAATGTGGGTGCAGAGCTGGTTGAAAGCCAAGACTCCAGGAGCCCTTCTCCATGTTTAGCTGCCCAACGGGGAGGGTGAACCTAGTGGGTCTGGCAGGGATCAGTCCGGTGTCAGGTACTATTCTATATTTTCATGAATGATTTGGAAAATGGAGTGGAGAGCATGCTCCTAAAGTTTACAACTGACACCAAGCACTTTGGAGCACAGGATTGAAATTCAAAACACCCTTAACAAATTGGAGACTTGGTCTTCTTGAGCCAAACTCCATGGTTAGGGCTCTCTCTCTACACTGGGCTGAAGTGAAACCCCAGAGCCAAGCACTCCTCCTGGGCAGTGAGCTCCGACCTTGAATGGTCAGATGCTGCTTAGCACTGTCAGAGCAGCTTTTGCTGGGGGATTCTCCCAGCACTTTCCAATAGCGGGAAGGTATGAAATCCCCATTTGACTGCTGGGGACAGAGCCCGAGAGTGGGGAGCAACTTGCCCAAAGTCCCCAGAAAAAGGAAAACAACCAGCAGAGGAACCAATAGGAAACCCAGCAATGGAACTCAGGAGTCCTGGGGGTGTGCTGTGGTGACCAGATGTCCCAATTTTATAGGGACAGTCCGAATTTTGGGGTCTTATCTAGGATCCTATTACCCCCCACGCCGTCCCGATTTTTCACACTTGCTGTCTGGTCACCCTAGGGTGTGCACATGTGTGGGTCCCAGCTGCTCCCTGCCCCCCTCATTGAAGCAGATGTGCAGGGTTACTGCCCTGGGAAGTGCAGGGCACCAGTGGATGTGGGGTTGGCTGGAGGTAGGGTCTGGCTTCAGGCAGGGCAAGGGCTGCGTGGCTGGCTGGCTTCAGGCAGGGGGGTGCATCAGGGGTTGGCTGGAGACAGGGCAGGGAGGATGCGGCTGGTGCAGGCAAAGCAGAAGGTGCAGGGCTGGCTGGAGACAGAGGCTGACTGCCGGCAGGGCAGGGCAGGGGGTGCAGGGCTGGCTGCAGGCAGGGCGTGGGGCAGGGCCGTTGCAAGGAAGTTTCATGCCCTAGGCGAAACTTCCACCTTGCACCCTCCCCCCCCCCGCCCCCCTGCCCTGAGGCGCCCCACCCGTGGCAGCTCCCCCCTCCACCCTGAGGCTCCCCTCTTGTGGCAACTCTCCTGCTCTGCCCTGCGGCACCCCCGTCGCCCGAGCTCACCCCTGCTCCGAGCACGAGCACCCCGAGCACGCCGTGGCTGCTTCACTTCTCCCACCTCCAAGGCTTGCGGCGCCTAAGCCTGCCAGGCAGTCAAGCACCCTCCTCTGAGCCACAGCAGCCCTGACAGTTGACAATAGAGGCACCTTAACCCCTGAGTTCCTTCAATGTGTCCCCCTCGGGGGTCCAGCTCCGATCACCAGATACTCGGGGTATGTCTATACCACCTGCCGAATCGGTGGGCAGCGATCGATCCAGCGGCGGTTGATATATCACGTCTAGTGTAGATGCAATACATTGAGTGCTCTCCCCTCGCCTGCTGTACTCCAGCTCGGTGAGAGGCGCAGGCAGAGTCTACGGGGAGCTGCAGCAGTCAACTCACCGAGACTGTGACATTATAATTGTTAGGCCTGAATAAAAATATAGCAGACAAAACCAGGTATGCCAACCTGACCAAAGTCAGGCTAAGAGAGGTTTGTGGGTAATCCCTGAGTGGAAAACACTGAGAAGCGGCAGCATGTCTCACAAGCGCTGGGAAAAAGTGAGATAAGAGAGAAGCTGTATTCCTGGCATAGTACCAGATGTGCTGTGTTCGGGCAGCTCCTTCGAAGAACTGATAAGAGTCCTAGTTTCCCAGCCTCCTTGTTTTCGCTCCCTGGTTTTGTTCTTTGTTTGTTTTTAACTCCCCTACATTTCTAACTTTAGGCATGCATGTATACTAAAGGTGTCTAGTTTCTAGTTGTTAGAAGAAGGGGGTGGGTTGCTCCAGTGAATAATTTATGACGCGACGGAACTGTCTATATAGGCTTACACTAAGATGTAAAGAGCAGGCTGGTTCTCTCTGGAGACGAGCTGCTCTCTATTGATGCGTGCACTTGTCAATAAAGAGCTTTTGATCGGACCTTGCTGGTGTTGCCTGTCTCTCTCGCGGTCAGACAACGAACTTTGCCGTCTGGGTTAGAGTCCCTGACATCTTTGGCGACTCCGCCGGGACCCGTCTGACTCTCCGGCGGGGGATCGGACCCTGAGGCAACGCAGCGCGCATCCTCCAGTTTAGAGGAGCCTTGCCTGGTGATCTGATCTCTGCGTTGGCGATAAGGCGTGTTCTGTGAACCAGCTGAAACTCTTGGAAATCCAGCAACGTCCACCTACCCATTGAGTAGGGTCCAGGTTGTCGGGGTTAGAGTCCCTGACTACTTAGGTCTGTGTTAGAGTCCCAGTCCAGGTCTGGGTTAGAGTCCCAGTCCAGGTTTGCACAGGATCCAAGTTGTCTGGGTTAGAGTCCCAGCCTGGGTTTGAGTCTCAGTCCAGGTGTTCAAGTCCCTGGAGAGGTAAGCGAGCGCTCGACGCGGGGAGGTGGGGGTTAGAGTCCCTTTACCTCGACCCGGGGAGGAGGGGTTAGAGTCCCTTCATGAAGAGGGGTTAGAGTCCCTTCATTAAAATGAGACAAGTTGGCAGTAAGTGCCCGGGGGATGCCCCGTTGTCTCTGATACTTAGAGATTGGAAAGAGATTTCTGAGACAGCTGATCTAGTTAAATTTAAGATGAGAAATCTGTGCTGGATCCAATGGCCATCATTTACCTTTCATTTGTCCCCAACTAGAGACTGGCCGGTGGGTGAAACCTTTTCCACAGATAGGAGGAACTCCTTAAGGGATATTTTGGTTGATCTTAGGCCGAGACAAATGGATTACTTGTTTGTATGGTATAATTATAAACCCATGGAGGGATGGGTAGCTTTTGAAGCTGTTTGTATGGAGAGCTCTTGTAAAAAAATCACCCACCATGTGCACCAGAGCCGCACCGGGAGGAGGACAAGTTTGTTCCTGTTCTTCCCCGTCTGATGGAGTGCAAGGATTCAAAAGCAGGTTAGGGACAGTTCAGGGACAGAGGAGAATCAAGGGGGAGCTCAGAGTGATGTTCCCTCATCTTCAGAGGAATCAGGCAGCCTCACCCCCTCTGTGCAGCCTCCAGCCAGCCTTTTGCAAACTTGGTCAGGGACTGCTTTTCAAACACCCCCAATATTACAGCAGCCCTTGTCCTTGCCCTTGTGGACCCCCACTAGGTTACTTAACTCCATGAGAGAGAATGTTTCTGAGACACCTCTGATATTACAAGCCTCATTGAGAACTTATCTGGTTCTACTGGTTGCTGGGGAACATGAGATGGTTTTACCCATACCCTGTTTGCAACTTCAAATTTGTTTAACTGGCAGTGCACTATGCCTCACTTATGAGACAATCCTGAGGCAGTGGAAAGAATGTTCTGCACAATCTTTTTCACTCATGTGCCCACTTGGGCAAATGTAAATCAGTTATTAGATACTCTCATGACAGAAGATGAAAGACAAAAAGTAAAAGAAAAATCTGCAGCTCATTTGAATGCACCTTGGCTAATTACTGACCCTAACTGGAATCCCAATAATCCAGCTCAAAAGACAAAGTTGGATGGATTTTTAAAAGCTGTTTTGAATGGTATTAGAGATGCAGGGGAGGCTACTCCAAATTGGAGCAAGGTGACTGCTTGTGTTCAGCATCCAGATAAGCACCTCTCTGACTTTTGTGCTCGACTGATTTGTGAAGTTAAAAAGCATGGGAATTTAAATCCTGAAACTGATCATGGAAAGGAGATGGTTAAAATGGTTTTCATGTCACAATGTGCAAAGGATAATGCAAAAAGATTTAGAAAGCATCCAGATGGTACGCAAGGGAAAAGTTTGTCTGAAGTAGTTAGCATTGCTACTAGAATGTTTAATGGGAAAGAGAAAAAGAAAGAAAAAGACATAAGGAACGGGTTAATTTAAAAATCATCTTGGCCCCGGGATGGAAGGAGGGGGGTGCTCTGCGTTCAGGGTCAGGAATCGGTGCGGACTGTGCTTGGTGCAGGGAGGGGCTGCTTTCGGCCCCAGCTGGCTGTGAAGGAAAAAATATAGACAGAGGCGAAGTAAAGGAAATACAAGTTACAGAACTGAAATTACATTTGCAAAGCTTAACTGTCCAGTAAGATCCAACAGTGTGCCTTTGTGACCCTGGAGTCGGTGTGGCTTGGTGACACCAAAGAAGCCACAGGCAGCCGACCTGGACTGGAATCTCTGAAAGAGACGCCGCAGGAGATTCCAGGGTGTAAAAGAACAGCCCTCCCAAGAGCAGAAGCATGTTGGAAATTCTGAACAAGCTGTATACAGGATAATCTCCCTTCCACCTCTCCCCCTCCTCTGAACATTATACACAGAAGTGGCCAGTCTGGACGTACGTGTGTAAGTATGAAAGGAGCTTCGGGCTTGGGGCATTAATATTTTCCTGAGTGATGTGGGAGCGTTCCCGACACTCTCCGTTGTTGTTTTATTATTTTATTAATGAAGCTTTAAAATTCAGTTATATGGTGTGTTTTCATTATCTTCCCCCAACGATCCTGTAGTGTCAGCCTGATCATCTGACATGAGGGATAGATTGGTAACAGAAATTTGTCACAGTTTGGTGAGCAATTAAGAAGGGGGGAGCCCTGCAGAATTTACACCATCTATTTGTTTTACCCTTGTTATTTTGTGTTTGCTTTGCTTGGTACTGTTGGTGTTATATGCTGAGAACTGCATGAGTAAAAGTGAGTCCTAATAGGATAAGGAAACACTATTTGGTTCTGGTTCTGTTCTATTTAACCCGTTACTGTTGTTGTTTTTTTTCTCTGTTCATTTGGGTGTTAGGAGTGTGGGTGGAACTGAACCTCTTGTTCGTAATTCCTCGGAGTGGAAGCCATGTGTGCGAGACAGCTCTGAGGTTAAATTGAGATCCTTCTGTCCTGTCCCCTGTAGCGGTCAGTGTATAGAAGTGGGAAAGTCTGGCTTAGACTGTAATTCCCTCTGCTATCTGTGTAATTCTCTTTTCTGTTTAAGTGTCAAACAGATGAATGAGTCTCTGGGTAAACCCTCTAAGAGTAGTCCTTCAAATTATATGTTAAGTAAATGGCCTTTGCCCAATGGGCCATGTGTCTTCGTCTAGGTGGCAAGCCTCATGAAGGAGGACTCGGGTAGTCTTGTGAGTAAGAATGTTTAAGGGAAGAGACCAGGAGGGATGGGGGGCTAGTTGAGAAGCCCACCCTCCTAGCTAAACTGGTAGTGGAAGAAGTTGGTGCCTATGGAAGGGACGGTTCAGTGAGAAAAGCAGGATCGGGCCCAGGCGGGCAGGCAACAGACAGAGAGATTGGAAAACAGGTTGGAAAACTTTAAGGGTGTAGTGGAAGGAAGGAGTAAGTAAGTGTAAGCATGGGGATTTCAAATACCCAGAACTTACTTGGAATGGTGATTTGAGTTGATAAAAGTGGCTGTTGGGAGACAAGCAAGTGATTTAAGGGAGAGTGAGAAGTTAACTCTGTAGTTGCTGGAGGAAACAGCAGTTGAACTTTGTAAAAATGCTAAAGAGGAAAGTTCTTGGTGTCTTTGAAATGTTTGTAAATAAATTGAGGCAAAGAAATTGTTAATTGCAATCATTTAGAATTTAGTTAAATTAGCTGAAGAATGTATATAGTGCTATGTAATTGAAATTTTATTAGGCTGTAAGGGCACTATAAGTAGTGATGTTTTCTTTCAGTGTTTGAAAGCAAGAGTTAAAAGTAAAAAGCAAGCCAGAAAGCATCTGTATTCATGCAAATTATCTAACTGATAAGGTAGGAGCCACTGAAACCTGGGCTGCCTATGAAACACATAAAATATGGGATAATTCCTCTGTTTTTCCTGAAATCAACAAGGGTATTTGTCTATTTTAAGCAATGATTGTCTGCCCAGAAGGGGTAGACCTCTGTTTTTTTGTCTTTCAGATAATCAGAGAAAACTGATGCCAGCTAAACAGCATTCAACGTACCATGCATTTACTGGCACAATAGAAATTATGTTTTGTGTTCTATGTTCTGTCTTGTGGTGTTTGTCTTGTGGCCGGAATTTTTGTGTTTAATATTTTTATAAAATAATCTAGTTTAAAATCAAACAAAAAGGTTAAATTAAAATGCAGATACTTGTTTTGTTCAACTTGGAATACAAAGTGTTTAGATAAATCAGGAGAATGTGATATACTAAAGTCTAATGCATTTCCTTAAGTAAGGAAAAGAAACTTTATTGGTCAAATTGTTAATTGCAAAAATTGTTGTTAAAATTTGCATACCAACAGTCTTTGAAAGCAAGGACATGAAAAGTTAACCCACTCCCCATATTGTACATGGGATCTTTCTGGCTACCTCAGATTTCTAGCCAGAGGGCTGGGGATGGTGGAAGGCTATTGGACTAGAGGTTGTATTGAGTGAACTCCTCAAAGTGGGTGTGCTTGTCCTGGCTTGTTGCTCGAAAGCTCTGTAATAAGGTTATTTTAGTAAAAGGGTGTGTGTGGCATATATTAAATAATAAGACTAATGTACTGTATAATGACAATGTGTAGGTGTTCATTGTTGGGAAAAAGGTGTATAAGTAAAAAGTGAAAGTTTCCTTTGCAGGTTAAAAGAAGCCAAGAAAGGAAGAAGCACAAAGAACAGAATGAATTAACTGAAAAGATAAAATAAAATAAAATAGCAAGCTCAGGCTATAGATAAGACACTGACTCCATTCAAGGACACTGCTCACAGTTAAGACTTGGTTAACAACCAGGAAAAGGAGGGCTTGAATTTGCCCATGCAGCTATGAGATCTGAAAAACACTGCCAGGCACTAATGAAATGTGTTAAGTTTTTTTTCTCACAGGTAAGGAAGCGCTACCCAAAGACCCTAGCAGCCCTGCCACTCCTTGGAACCAGGAGACGGGATTGATGTAAAGGTCCACCAACGAAAGACTGCCTTGGCTCCATGCTGGAAAGGCCCTTAAGTCCTGATGACTACCAACACCGCTGTGAAGTACCAAAGACTGACTGCTTGGACCCAAGATTCTCACTGCAAAAAGACCCCTCCACACTGGGAGAATTCTCCTACTGATGATTAGCCTATTTCACCTTCTAGCTCCACTGTGCCTTCTGGACAGTAGGGAAAAAGTACAAGGTGAAGTGCTAGTAGCCTCTCCCTTATCCACTGACAGATCTACTGTGCCTTTGAATTTTTCTAGAAAAAGCAAAACCATTACAGGGTGATGTGCTAGTAACCTCTCCCCTATACGATGCTGCACCAAGACTGTTTTGGGAAAGAAGAAGGAACACTCACTCCACTGAAATCGCTTAAGTCCAGGAATTCCTGACTAGAAAGGACATTAAGAACTGACCCCGGTGAAGAAACAAAGAATTGTACACTGGCAGAAAAAATTTGAGGGACCCATGCTTGGGAATGTGGTATTGATTGGATTTTGGGGTTTATTCTACAGTCTGTGCCCTGTGTTGTGGATAAATTCTTCAGCATGTATTGCTCTCTCTAATTGGATTTTAAATAACAAGTACCCGAAGAGTTTGTTCTGCCACTGGAAATTTTACCTGTATTGAAACCATTCCAGTGACTAATAATGTAACCCCCTCCTATGCTATTAATGTCAATGCCTTTTAAAAGTACCTGAAAATAGTTAAATAACAAATGTAATATAGTACTACACCAAGGAAAGATGGTATTAAATATCACTGAGGCTGGGAAGGCATTGCAGTGGGATCTAGTATGTTTGGAGATTCAGAATTTCCTGAATGACCAGCTGATGGCCATTTGGAGTGATCTTGAGTACCAGACTTGGCCCACTGCCCTTACAGACACATCAGGAGTACCATCTGATCTGTGGTCATGGAGATATACTAAAGACTTTCTGGGTGGAAGTGTAAACATTTACAGTGCTCCTTCCAAGCATTTGGACTGGGGGGTGTGGGCTTCCACATACCGAATCCTGACGGGTCCATGGGGAGGATGCACATGGGACTGGACTATTCACCGAAACATCTGGGAAATTAGACCACTTGGTATACCTAACTGATTTATAGTCAGTGCCCCAATCCCTTAGTTGTCAGACAAACAGGATTCCACTCTTTTGTCCGTGCACTCATTCCTGGATTGTGGGTGGCTAAGCTCAAGAGAGCAGTTGTAAATATTTCTGCAGAGCTTGAAAAAACCAGCTAATGCATTAATAGACGCTTTCCAAAAGTTGCAACGAAAGACTGATGAAGTAGCAGAAGTAACTTTGCAAAATAGACGTGTGCTAAATGCCATGAATGCTGAATTAGAGAGGGGCTTGTGCTCGCATTGGGGAAAAATGTTGCTTTGCTGTTAATCACTCTGGCTTAATTGACAAAGATTTACAAGCTATTAAGAATGTTGCTGTTGTTTTCCATGCTATATCTCTTCATCACACTTTTAGTTTTAAGGACCTCCACTCAGACCTTGGGTCATGGTTTACTAGCCTCCCCCGTACAATTGTTAAATGGATATGTGTCCCAAGAGTCCCATTATGGTCCTCTAGGGACAAAGGGGGGATTGTTAGGCCTGAATAAAGATATAGCAGACAAAACCAGGTATGCCAACCTGACCAAAGTCAGGCTAACAGATGTTTGTGGGTAATCCCTGAGTGGAAAACACTGAGAAGCAGCAGCATGTCTCACAAGCGCTGGGAAAAAGTGAGATAAGAGAGAAGCTGCATTCCTGGCATAGTACCAGATGTGCTGTGTTCGGGCAGCTCCTTCGAAGAACTGATAAGAGTCCTAGTTTCCCAGCCTCCTTGTTTTCGCTCCCTGGTTTTGTTCTTTGTTTGTTTTTAACTCCCCTACATTTCTAACTTTAGGCATGCATGTATACTAAAGGTGTCTAGTTTCTAGTTGTTAGAAGAAGGGGGTGGGTTGCTCCAGTGAATAATTTATGACGCGACGGAACTGTCTACATAGGCTTATACAAAGATGTAAAGAGCAGGCTGGTTCTCTCTGGAGACGAGCTGCTCTCTATTGATGCGTGCACTTGTCAATAAAGAGCTTTTGATCGGACCTTGCTGGTGTTGCCTGTCTCTCTCACGGTCAGACAACGAACTTTGCCGTCTGGGTTAGAGTCCCTGACATAAGTATAATCTAATATCTCATTGAAAGGTGACAGGGCCAGAAAGAGTTAATTAACTCACCTCACCGACTGACCTGACCCGTGGGTGAACCTTAAAAACTGGTTAACGAGATATGTAAATGAACAGAGCTTTGAAATGCAAGTCTGCAGTGTTAGAGGTAGAAGGGGAGGTGTTTGCTCAGGTCTTGTGAGGTCAGCAAACAAGTCTTGTCTATTGCTCTAGTTTTAATTCAAAGAGCAAAAAAAGAATATTAACATTTATGATGATACTTGAGTGAAATAGTATTATTGTCTGTGTCTCTTTGAAGGTTGTGGTAATCTGTATCTGAAGTGTTTGATGGATGTACTAATTGCCAGGATGTTTGGAAGAAGAGTTAAGCCTATTGTTTTCTCAGGCTGAAAGGCTTCTGGAAATGTTTAAGAACCTGGGACACGATCCTTCTTCATCTCAGATCTGCATTGGGTTTCAAGAGGGGGAAACCTTAAGCCACAAGGATTGAGATCCCCAGTCATTGACTGGAGCTACCCTGAATATGGACATTGGATTATAACCTATGGACTATTTCTAAAAGGACTTTTGGCAACTACAAGCTCATCTCTACTTTGTATCTGAACCTCAAAAATTGAATTCAAGTCTATATGTCTATTAATCTTTTAACCAACACTCACTCTCTCTCTTTTCTTTTCTAATAAATTTTAGCTTAGTTAATAAGAATTGGCTATAGCATGTCTTTTAGGTAAAATCTAAGTTATAATTGAACCTGGTTATGTGGCTGATCCTTTGGGATCGGAAGAATCTTTTCTTTTATATGATGAAGTAAGATTTTCAGGAATCATCATCATATCTAACAGGTGTGTCTGGACGGAGGCCTGAGGCTGGGTACTTTAAGGGAACTGCGTGGTTTAAACTTCTAAGTAACCAGTGAGGTACTACAGAAGCTGTTTTGTGCTGGCTTGGTAAATCTAAGTATTGAAATAACCAGCAGCGTTTGGGATTTGTCTGCCCTGTTTTGTTTGCAATTCACTCTGATTGAGTGAGCTGAGCTGGCTCCCACGGGCAGCACCGTCACACCTACAGCCAGGCTGCAGAGGTCCGGGGGATCTTAGGGGCCTTGGGGTGCACAGATACCTATGACTAGGCCATAGCGGTCCCTGGGGGGCTTAGAGAGTTTGGGGGGGACACAGATACCAATCTCCATGCTCTAGGGGTCCCATGGGGGCTTAGAGGGTTCGTGGGGGGCACATATTCCTACATCCAGGCTGTAGGGTTACCAGGGGGGCTTAGGAGGTTAGTGGGGGGCAAAGATACCTACGTCCAGGCTGGAGGCATCCTGGGAGTCTTAGGGGATTTGTGGGGGCCAAAGACACCTATGATGTCCAGGCTGTAGGGGTACCAGTGGGTTTTAGGGGTTCGAGTGGGCACAGATACGTATGTCCAGGCTGTATCGTTCCCAGGGGGGGTTCGAGGTTTCGTGAGGGGCACAGATATCTACGTCCAGATTGCAGATGTCCCGGGAGGGGGGGGTTAGGGGGGTTGTGGGAGTGCAAATACCTATGTCCAGGCTGTAGGGTTTCCTGGGGGCTTAAGGGTTTCTCAGCGGCACATATACCTACGTGCACACTGGAGTGTCGCAAGGGGCTTATGGAGTCTATATGGGGTACAGATACCAATGTTCTGGCTGTATAGGTCCCTCGGGGGCTTAGGGGGTTTGTGGGGGGCACAGATACCTAAGTTCAGGCTGGAGGGATCTCTGAGTGTCTTAGGTGTTTGGTGGGAGGCACAGATACCTACGTCCAGGCTGCAGGGGTCTCGGAGGGGCTTAGGGTCTGTCACGGAGTGTGGGGGAGTCCGGTCCTGCACCCCTCTTCCTGGGACTCACAGTGACTCTCAGCCAGCCTGTAAAACAGAAGGTTTATTGGACAACAAGAGCGAAGGATACGGCAGAGCTTGGAGGCACAAGCAGGACCCCACAATCAAGTCCTTCTAGGGGTTCAGGAAACTTAGTTCCCAGTTTGGGAATCCCTGAATTCCAACCACCCAGACCAAAACCGAAACTGAACTAACCCAACTCCCTCCAGCTGGCCATTTCCTGTGTCCAGCTTCCCGGGCAAAGGTGCTGACCCCTCCCCCCGCCTAGCTCAGGTTACAGGCTGAGCACGTGTCTGGTCCTAAAGTCACCCCCTGCTCTCCCATCCCCCACACAGACAGTCCCTACTCCATCACAGTAATGCACAGAGCATTTCCCGCATGGAGCCACAGTGACACCGTGTGGTCACACTGGGTAATGCACAGAGCATTTCCCGCATGGAGCAACAGTGACACCATGTGGCCACGCACGGTAAAGCACAGAACATTTCCCATATGGAGCAACTGTGACACCGTGTGGCGAGACAGGGTAATGCACAGAGCATTTCCCGCAGGGAGCAACATTGATGCCTTGTGACCACACCAGGTAATGGACAGAGCATTTCCTGCATGGAGCAACAGTGACACCATGTGGCCATGCAGGGAAATGCACAGAACATTTCCTGGATGGAGCAACAGTGATTCCATGTGGCCACACAGGGTAATGCACAGAGCATTTCTCTCATAGAGGAACAGTGACAACATGTGGCCATGCAGGGTAATGCACAGAGCATCACGCCTATGTAGAGACTGTAGAGATCCCTGGGGGACTTAGGGGTCGTGGTTGGCACAGATAGCTACGTCCAGGCTGGAGACATTCTGGTGGGCATTAGGGGCTTCATGAGGGGCACAAATATCTACGTCAGGGCTGGAGAGGTCTCTGGATGGCTTAGGGGGTTGTGGTGAGCATAGATACATACGTCCATGCTCTAGTTGTCCCTGGGGGTTTAAGGAGTTGGTAAGGGTCACAGAAACTTAAGTATGGTCTGGAGGGGTCCCTGGGGGACTTAAGGGTTTGTGGTTGCGCAGATACCTACGTACCGGTTGGAGGGGGCCCTGGGGAGCTTAGGGTTTTGTGTGGCGTACACATAGCTATAACCAGGCTGGTGGGGGCCCTATGGGTCTTAGAAGGCTGGTGGGGGCAGAGATACCTATGTAGGGACTGGAGAAGTCCTGGGGAGGGCTTTGGGGGTTCCTGGAAGTCACAAATATCTACGTCCAGGCTGGAGGAGTTCTGGGGGTATTAGGGAGTTGTGCGGGGGCACATATACCTATATCGAGGCTGTAGGGGTCGTGGGGTTGCTTTTGGGGAATTTTGGGGTACAGATACCTACTTCCATGCTGTAGGGGTCGCTGGGAGGATCAGTGGGTTCGTGAGGGTGCACAGATATCTATGTCCGGTCTATAGGGATCCTGGGGGGTTCTTAGGGGTTTGTAAGGGGCACAAATACATTCATCCAGGCAAGAGGGGTCCTAGGGACCTTAGGGGGTTCATGCTGGGCACAGATACCTGCGTCTAGGCTGGAGTGGTTTTAGGGTCTTAGGAGGGTTGTGTGGGCACAGATACCTATGTCGATGCTGGAGGGGTCCTGTCATGTCTTAGCGGATTCGTGGGGTCAGAGATACCTACATCTAGGCTGGAGGGGTTCCGGGGGGATTAGGTGTGTTTGAGGAGGGGAACAGATACCTACATCCTGATGGTAGGTGGCCCTGGGTAGCTTAGGCGGTTTTTGTCGGTCACAGATACAAACATCCATGCTGTAGGGGTCCCGAGGGGCTTTGTGGGGTCTAGGGGTCACAGATACCTACCCACAGTCTGGAAGGTTCCTGTGGGTATTAAGGGGTGTGTGGGGCATACAGATGCCTACATCTGGGCTTGTGGGTTCCCTGGGGGGCTTAGAGGTTTGTGGAGAGCACAGATACCATTATCCAGGCTAGATGGGATCTGGTGGGATTAGGGGGTTGTGGGGGGCACAGATACCTATGTAAGCAGAAGCAGGATGAACTCTACCCTCACATCTGGTGGTGAATTATGGCAAGTGTGGAAAAGGATTTCAGGGTCTGATCATGTTTGCATAGACACACCCACCGTGCGTGACACGGCCACGGCAGCCTGGGATGGATACTTTGGCAGCTCTGGTATCCCCAGTTTATTTGTTGTTGGGGTGTGAGATGTGGAGTGTTGTCACCCTGATTGTGTGGATGAGGAACTGTGAAACAACTTTGAGACAGGGATTCTCACCATCAGTTGAGTGGCACTTACTAGACAAGGGAGTGGGCTCCTTGGGTGAGCTAGAGACACCAATTGCAATTTTTTTCTTTTAACAGTTGAATAGCAGTGTTGATTTTTTATTCTTTTAAAAGTTGAATTTCTAGGTTTTTGAGCTGAAATCACTGAAAAGATGTGTTAGCCTGTGGGGGACTCTGAAACTGTATTGCAGAACACAGTAGTTGACAGACAGGAGCAGTTTGTGGGAGTGGCTCACGGAGTGAGGTGAGTCCAGCAGTTTTGGGGGACAGCTGGAGCAGAACACAGGTCAGCTGGCAGAGCAGCTGGTGGACGGAGCTGAGCAGTTTGTGGGGAAGGCAAAAGCAGAATCCCATGGAGAGGCAGAGCAGTCAGCAGTGGACCACATAAGGTGCCCCTTTCTACTCAGGCTGGCAGGGGGAAAAACCCTGCAGATAGACTCTTGAAGTCTGGGGTTGCGCAACTTTGGGTGATTTTGGGGTTGCTGGACTCTTGAAACGTTGGAGATATTGGACTTTGGAGCCTTGGGGTGATTTGGGGATTGCTGGACTCATGAGCCCAGAGAAAAGGACACGGCCTAGTTGAGGTGTTTTCCCAATTTAATGCTATGTTGTTTATCTCACGTTATTAAACATTTTCTGCTACACCCATTCTCTGTGCTTGCGAGAGGGGAAGTATTGCCTCTTTGTGGCACCTAGGAGTGCGTATGTAAAATTTTCCCATGTCACTGGTTGGGGGCTCGAGCTGGTTTGCATTACATTGTAGGCAAGGGACCCCTATGTATTGAACCCAGTCCTTGCTGCTATCAGTTCAGCCTGGCAGAAGGGTTCCACCTACGTCCAGGCTCAAGGGGTCCCTGGGGGGCTTAGGGAGTTCGTGGGGGGCACAGATATCTAGGTCCAGGCTGTAGGGGGTCGGGGGGGGGCTCAGGAGTTTGGTGGGGGGCACAGATACCTACGTCCAGGCTGCAGGGGTCCCAGAGGGACTTAGGGGGTGTCACGTAGTGTGGTGGAATCTGGCCCTGCACCCCTCTTCCTGGGACACACAGTGACTCAGCCAGCCAGTAAAACAGAAGGTTTTTTTGGCCAACAGGAACGAAGGATACAGCAGGGCTTTTGGGCACAACCAGGACCCCTCAATCGAGTCCTTCTGGGGGTTCAGGAAGCTTAGTTCCCAGTTTGGGATTCCCTGAATTCCAACAACCCAGCTCCAAACCAAAACTGAACTAACTCCCTCCAGCCAGCCCCTTCCTTTATTCAGCATTCTGGGCAAAAGTGCTGACTCCCTCCCAGCTGCCTAGCTTAAGTTACAGGCTTAGGTCCTGTCCCTCACCTAAAGTAACCTGCTGCTCTCCCATCCCCCACACAGACAGTCCCCACTCCATCACAGTAATGCCCAGAGCATTTCGCGCATGGAGCAACAGTAACTCTGTGTGGTCACGCAGGGTAATGCCCAGAGCATTTCCCCCGTGGAGCAACAGTGACACCATGTGGCCACACAGGGTAATGCACAGAGCATTTCCTGCATGGAGCAAGAGTGACACGGTGTGGCCACACGGGGTAATGCACAGAGCATTTCCTGCATGGAGCAACAGTGACACCATGTGGTCACGCAGGGTAATGCACAGAGCATTTCCTGCATGGAGGAACAGTGACACCATGTGGTCATGCAGGGTAATGCACAGAGCGTTTCCTGCATGGAGCAACAGTGGCACCATGTGGTCACACATGGTAATGCACAGAGCATTTCCTGCATGGAGCAACAGTGACACCACGTGGAAACACAGGGTAATGCACAGAGCATCGCACCTACGTGGAGGCTGTAGAGATCCCTCGAGGGCTTACGTGGGTTCGTAGGGTCACAGTTATCTACATCCAGTATGGGCGGGACCCTGGGAGAGTTAGGGGGGTTGTGAGGGGCATAGGTAGTTGCGTCCAGGCTGTAGAGGTCCTGGTGGGGATTAAAGGCTTCCTGGAGGACAGCAATATCTACGTCCAGGCTGAAGGGGTCCCTGGACGCTTAGGGGGTTGTGGTGAGCACAGTGATCCCTGGGGGTATAGGGACTTGGTGAGGGGCACAGATACCTATGTATGTCCTGGAGGGGTCACTGGGGGGGGCTTAGTGGTACTGTAGGAGACACTGATACCTACGTCCAGGCTATAGGCATTCTGGGGGGGCTTAGGGCTTTGGGGGGGCACAGATACGTACATCCAGGCTGGAGGGGTCCCGGGGGGCTTAGGTGGTTTGTGGGGAGGGGCACAGATATGTACATCCAGGCTGGAGAGGTTCCGGAGAGGATTAGGGGTTTTTGCGGATGGCAGAGATACCTATCTCAATACTCTAGGGGTCCCGGGGGGCTTAGGGTTTTTTGGGAGGCACAGATATCTATGTCCAGGTTGGAGTGGTTCCTGGGGGGTTAGGGAGTTCCTGGGGGGCACAGATACCTAGGTCCATGCTGTAGGGTTCCCTGGGTGGATTAGGGGTTTTCTGGGTGGCAGAGATACCTACGTCTAGGCTGTAGGGGTCCCTGGGAGGCTTAGGGGGTTTGTGGGGGGCAGAGATACCTACTTCCAGGCAATAGGTCTTCCAGGGGGAATTAGTGTGTTGGGGGGGCACAGATACCTAGGTTCAGGCTGGAGGGTTCCCGGGGGGGGGGATTACGCTGTTTGTGTTGGGCACAGATATCTGCATCCAGGCTGGAGTGGTCCCTGGGGGGGCTAAAGCGGTTTCTGGTGGGCACAGATAACTACCTCCAGTCTGGAGGGGTTTCTCGGCACTTAGGGGTTGTGGGGGGCACAGATACTTCCATCCAGGCTAGAAGGTCCATGGGGGGCTTAGCGGGTTCATGTGGGGCACAGATACCTAAGTCCAGGCTGGATGGGTCCAGGGGGGGCTTATGGGGTTCAGGGAGCACAGATGCTTATCTCTAGGCTATAGGGGTCCCTGGTGGGCTTCGGGGGTTTTGGGGGGCCCCAGATACCTAAGTCCATGCTGTAGGCGTCCCTAGAGGTGCTTATGGTTTCGTGGGGTGCACAGATACTTATGTCCAGTCTGGAAGGGACAGGAGGGGTTGGGGTTTCATGAGGGGCACAGATACAAACCTCCAGGCTGTAGGAGTCCCAGGGAGGCTGTTCGGGTACAGATACCTACATCTAGTCTGGATGGGTCCTGGGGGTTATAGGGGGCTTGTGGGGGGCACAGGTACCTAGGTACAGGCTGTCGGTGTCCCGAGGAGATTAGGCGGTTCACTGGGGGCTCAGATACATCCAGGCTGGATGTGTCCCGAGGAGCTTAGGGGGTTTGTGGGGTGCTCAGACACCTGTGTCCAGGCTGTAGGGGTCCCTGGGGGCTTAGGGGGTTCGTGGGGGTCACAGGTAGTTACGTCCAGGCTGAAGGGGTAATGGGAGTGCTTAAGGGATCGGGGCTGACACAGATACCTACGTCCAGGGTCTAGGGGTCCCGAGGGGATTGGGGGTTGAGGGGGGAACAGATACCTACGTCATAGCTGGAGGTGTCTTGGGTGGTTTAGGAGGTTCGTTGGAGTCACAGATACCTAAGTCCAGGCTGTAGGGGTTCCTGGGGCATTCGGGGATTTCTGGGGGTCACAGATACTTACGTGCAGACCAGAGGGGTCCCAGAGGTCTTAGGAGAATTATGGGGATCACAGATACCTACATGCAGACTGGAGGGGTCCTGGAGCGCTTAGGAGATTTATGGGGGGGCACAGATACCAACATACTGGCTGTAAAGGTCCCTGGGGGGCTTTGTGGGTTCGGGGGGCACAGATACCAATGTCCTGGCTGTAGATGTTCCTGGGGTACATAGAGGGGCTGTGGTCACACATAACCCTACATCCAGGCTGTCGGGGTCCCGGGGGCCCCTGGCCAAATTGGGTCCCCCTGGAAAGGTCTCCCTCACGGTGGCCCCAGGGCTGGAGGAGCTCCCACTCCCTGATATGGCGCAGAGGCTGCAGCAGGGGCACAGAGCTTCTCTGGTGTCAGGGCCACAGCGGGGCAGGGGTAAAGGAGTGAGACCAGAGAAGCTCTGTGCCCCTGCTGCAGCCCCCAGGTAATAGAAGGGAGTGGGAGCTCTTCCAGCCCTGAGGCCACCGTGGAGGAACATCTACAGCCAGGACATTGGTATCTGTCATACATTAGAAGCAAGAGGAAGACTAAGGACAGGGTAGGCCCACTGCTCAGTGAGGAGGGGGAAACAGTAACGGGAGACTTGGAAATGGCAGAGATGCTTAATGACTTCTTTGTTTCAGTCTTCACTGAGAAGTCTGAAGGAATGTCTAGTATAGTGAATGTTTACGGGAAGAGGGTAGGTTTAGAAGAGAAAATAAGGAAAGAGCAAGTAAAAAATCACTTAGAAAAGTTAGATGCCTGCAAGTCACCAGGGCCTGATGAAATGCATCCTAGAATACTCAAGGAGTTAATAGAAGAGGTATCTGAGCCTCTAGCTATTATCTTTGGGAAATCATGGGAGACGGGGGAGATTCCAGAAGACTGGAAGGGGGCAAATATAGTGCCCATCTATAAAAAGGGAAATAAAAACAACCCAGGAAACTACAGACCAGTTAGTTTAACTTCTGTGCCAGGGAAGATAATGGAGCAGGTAATCAAAGAAATCATCTCCAAACACTTGGAAGGTGGTAAGGTGATAGGGAATAGCCAGCATGGATTTGTAAAGAACAAATCGTGTCAAACTAATCTGATAGCGTTCTTTGATAGGATAACGAGCCTTGTGGATAAGGGAGAAGCGGTGGATGTGATTTACCTAGACTTTAGTAAGGCATTTGATACGGTCTCGCATGATATTCTTATAGATAAACTAGGAAAGTACAATTTAGATGGGGCTACTATAAGGTGGGTGCATAACTGGCTGGATAACCGTACTCAGAGAGTAGTTGTTAATGGCTCCCAATCCTGCTGGAAAGGTATAACAAGTGGGGTTCCGCAGGGGTCTGTTTTGGGACCGGTTCTGTTCAATATCTTCATCAATGATTTAGATGTTGGCATAAAAAGTACGCTTATTAAGTTTGCGGATGATACCAAACTGGGAGGGATTGCAACTGCTTTGGAGGACAGGGTCAAAATTCAAAATGATCTGGACAAATTGGAGAAATGGTCTGAGGTAAACAGGATGAAGTTCAATAAAGATAAATGCAAAGTGCTCCACTTAGGAAGGAACAATTAGTTTCACACATACAGAATTGGAAGAGACTGTCTAGGAAGGAGTATGGCAGAAAGAGATCTAGGGCTCGTAGTAGACCACAAGCTTAATATGAGTCAACAGTGTGATACTGTTGCAAAAAAAGCAAACGTGATTCTGGGATGCATTAACAGGTGTGTTGTAAACAAGACACGAGAAGTCATTCTTCCGCTTTACTCTGCGCTGGTTAGGCCTCAACTGGAGTATTGTGTCCAGTTCTGGGCACCACATTTCAAGAAAGATGTGGAGAAATTGGAGAGGGTCCAGAGAAGAGCAACAAGAATGATTAAAGGTCTTGAGAACATGACCTATGAAGGAAGGCTGAAGGAATTGGGTTTGTTTAGTTTGGAAAAGAGAAGACTGAGAGGGGACATGATAGCAGTTTTCAGGTATCTAAAAAGGTGTCAACAGGAGGAGGGAGAAAACTTGTTCACCTTAGCCTCCAATGATAGAACAAGAAGCAATGGGCTTAAACTGCAGCAAGGGAGATTTAGGTTGGACATTAGGAAAAAGTTCCTAACTGTCAGGGTAGTTAAACACTGGAATAGATAGCCTAGGGAAGTTGTGGAATCTCCATCTCTGGAGATATTTAAGAGTAGGTTAGATAAATGTCTATTAGGGATGGTCTAGACAGTATTTGGTCCTGCCATGAGGGCAGGGGACTGGACTCGATGACCTCTCGAGGTCCCTTCCAGTCCTAGAGTCTATGAGTCTATGAGTAATCTGTGCCCCCCATAAACCACCTAATCCCCACGGGAACCCCTACAGTCAGGATGTTGGTATCTGTCCCCCTATAAATCTCCTAAGCCCTCTGGAACCCTTCCAGTCTGAACGTAGGTATCTGTGACCCCCAGAAATCCCCGAATACCCCAGGAACCCCTACAGCCTGGACTTAGGTATCTGTGACTCCAACGAACCTCCTAAACCACCCAGGACCCCTTCAGCTAGGACGTAGGCATCTGTTCCCCCCTCAACCCCCAATCCTCTCGGGACCCCTAGACCCTGGACGTAGGTATCTGTGTCCGCCCCGATTCCCTAAGCACCCCCATTACCCCTTTAGCCTGGACGTAGGTATCTGTACTCCCACAAACCCCCTAAACGTCCCAGCGACCCCTTCAGCCTGGAAGTCCCTATCTGTGACACCCACGAACCTCTAACCTCCCAGGGATCCCTACAGCCTGGACACAGGTGTCTGAGCACCCCACAAAACCCCTAAGCTCCTCGGGACACATCCAGCCTGGATGTATCTGAGCCCCCAGTGAACCGCCTCATCTCCTCGGGACACCGACAGCCTGTACCTAGGTATCTGTGCCCCCCACAAACCCCCTATAACCCCCAGGACCCATCCAGACTAGATGTAGGTATCTGTACCCCCACAGCCTCCCTGGGACTCCTACAGCCTGGAGGTTTGTATCTGTGCCCCTCATGAAACCCCAACCCCCCCTGTCCCCTCCAGACTGGACATAAGTATCTGTGCACCCCACGAACCCATAAGCACCTGTAGGGACGCCTACAGCATGGACTTAGGTATCTGGGCCCTGCCAAAACCCCCTAAGCCCACCAGGGACCCCTATAGCCTAGAGATAAGCATCTGTGCTCCCTGAACCCCATATGCCCCAACTGGACCCATCCAGCCTGGACTTAGGTATCTGTGCCCCACATGAACCCGCTAAGCCCCCCAGGGACCCTCCAGCCTGGATGGAAGTATCTGTGCCCCCCACAACCCCTAAGTGCCGAGAAACCCCTCCAGACTGGAGGTAGTTATCTGTGCCCACCAGAAACCGCTGTAGCCCCCTCAGGGACCACTCCAGCCTGGATGCAGATATCTGTGCCCAACACAAAAGGCGTAAGCCCCCCCCCCCGGGAACCCTCCAGCCTGAACCTAGGTATCTGTGCCCCCCCAACACACTAATTCCCCCTGGAAGACCTATTGCCTGGAAGTAGGTATCTCTGCCCCCCACAAACCCCCTAAGCCTCCCAGGGACCCCTACAGCCTAGACGTAGGTATCTCTGCCACCCAGAAAACCCCTAATCCACCCAGGGAACCCTACAGCATGGACCTAGGTATCTGTGCCCCCCAGGAACTCCCTAAACCCCCCAGGAACCACTCCAACCTGGACATAGATATCTGTGCCTCCCAAAAAACCCTAAGCCCCCCGGGACCCCTAGAGTATGGAGATAGGTATCTCTGCCATCCGCAAAAACCCCTAATCCTCTCCGGAACCTCTCCAGCCTGCATGTACATATCTGTGCCCCTCCCCACAAACCACCTAAGCCCCCCGGGACCCCTCCAGCCTGGATGTACGTATCTGTGCCCCCCCAAAGCCCTAAGCCCCCCCAGAATGCCTATAGCCTGGACGTAGGTATCTGTGTCTCCTACAGTACCACTAAGCCCCCCCCAGGGACCCCCTCCAGGACATACATAGGTATCTGTGCCCCTCACCAAGTCCCTATACCCCCAGGGATCACTGTGCTCACCACAACCCCCTAAGCGTCCAGGGACCCCTTCAGCCTGGACGTAGATATTGCTGTCCTCCAGGAAGCCTTTAATCCCCACCAGGACCTCTACAGCCTGGACGCAACTACCTATGCCCCTCACAACCCCCCTAACTCTCCCAGGGTCCCGCCCATACTGGATGTAGATATCTGTGACCCTACGAACCCACGTAAGCCCTCGAGGGATCTCTACAGCCTCCACGTAGGTGCGATGCTCTGTGTATTACTCTGTGTGGCCACACGGTGTCACTGTTGCTCCATGCGGGGAAATGCTCTGTGCATTACCCTGCATGACCACATGGTGTCACTGTTGCTCCATGCAGGAAATGCTCTGTGCATTACCCTGTGTGGCCACACGCTGTCACTGTTGCTCCATGCAGGAAATGCTCTGTGTATTACCCTGCATGGCCACACGCTGTCACTCTTGCTCCATGCAGGAAATGCTCTGTGCATTACCCTGTGTGGCCACATGGTGTCACTGTTTCTCCACGGGGGAAATGCTCTGGGCATTACCCTGCATGGCCACACAGTTTTACTGTTGCTCCATGCGCGAAATGCTCTGGGCATTACTGTGATGGAGTGGGGACTGTCTGTATGGGGGATGGGAGAACAGGGGGTGACTTTAGGTGAGGGACAGGACCTAAGCCTGTAACTCGAGCTAGGCAGGGCTGAGAGAGTGAGCACCTTTGCCCGGGAAGCTGGACACAGGAAGGGGTCGACTGCAGGGAGTTAGTTCAGGTTTTTTTTGGAGCTGGGTAGTTGGAATTCAGAGAATCCCAAACTGGGAACTAAGCTTCCTGAACCCCCAGAAGGACTCGACTGACGGGTCCTGGTTGTGCCCCAAAGCCCTGCTGTATCCTTCGTTCCTGTTGGCCAAAACAACCCTCTGTTTTACTGGCTGGCTGAGTCACTGTGTGTCCCTGGAAGAGGGGTGCAGGGCCAGATTCCACCAGACTCCATGACACCCCCTAAGCCCCTCTGGGACCCCTGCAGCTGGGACGTAGGTATCTGTGCCCCAAACCCCTGAGCACCCCAGGGACACCTACAGCCTGGACCTAGATCTCTGTGCCCCCCAGGAACCTCCTCATATCCCCAGGGACCCCTTCAGCCTGGACATAGGTGGAACCCGTCTGCCAGGCTGAATTGATAGCAGCAAGGACTGGGTTCAATACATAGGGGTCCCTTCTCTTTTACGTAATGCAAACCAGATCGAGCCCTCACCCAGTGACATGGGAAAATTTTACATACACACCCCTAGGTGCCTTAAAGAGGCAATACTTCCCCTCTCGCAATCATAGAATCTGGGTATAGCAGAAAATGTTTAATAACGTGAGATAAACAACATAGCATTAAATTTGGAAAACACCTCAACTAGGCCGTGTCCTTTTCCCTGGGCTCTAGAATCTAGCAATCCCGAAATCACCCCAAGACTCCAAAGTACAATACCTCAAATATTTCAAGACTCCAGCAACCCCATAATCACCCACATTCCCGCAGCCCCAGAGTTCAAGAGTCTATCTGCCGGGTTCTCCCCCCTGCCAGCCTGGGTAGAAAGGGGCACCTTACGTGGTCCACTGCTGTCTGCCCTGCCTCTCCGTGGGATTCTGCTTCTACCTTTCCCACAAACTGCTCAGCTCAGTCCACCAGCTGCTCTGCTCCACCAACCAACCTGTGATCTGCTCCAGCTGTCTCCAAAAACTACTTAGCTTACTTCACTCCGTGAGCCATTCCAAGTGCTCCACAAACTGCTCTTCTCCATCATCTGCTCTGCAATATAGTTTCAAATTCCCCCACTATTTAACACAGCACTTCAATGACTTCAGCTCAGGAACCTCAATCTTCAGTTATTATAAAATTCAACAACCAGCTCTACTACTCAACTGTTAAAAAAGAAGAAGATGTAATTGATGTTTCTGGCTCATCCAAGGAGCCCACTCCCTTGTCTAGTGAGTGCCACTCAACTGATGGTGAGAATCCCTGTCTCAAAGCTGTTTCACAGTTCCTCATCCACACAATCAGGGTGACAACACTCCACATCTCACACCCCAACAACAAATAAACTGGGGATACCATAGCTGCCAAAGTAACCATCCCAGGCTGCCGTGGCCATGTCACGCACGGTGAGTGTGTCTATGCAAACATGATCAGACACTGAAATCCTTTTCCACACTTGCCATAATTCACCACCAGATGTGAGGGTAGAGTTCATCCTGCTTCTGCTTACATAGGTATCTGTGCCCCCCACAACCCCCTAATAACACCAGAACCCATCTAGCCTGGATAATGGTATCTGTGCTCTCCACAAACCTCTAAGCCCCCCAGGGAACCCACAAGCCCAGATGTAGGCATCTGTATGCCCCACACACCCCTTAATACAAACAGGAAACTTCCAGACTGTAGGTAGGTATCTGTTACCCCTAGAGCCCCACAAAGTCCCTCGGGACCCCTACAGCATGGATGTTTGTATCTGTGACCAACAAAAACCGCCTAAGCTAAACAGGGCCACCTACCATCAGGATGTAGGTAGCTGTTCCCCCCCAAACACACCTAATCCCCCCGGAACCCCTCCAGCCTAGATGTAGGTATCTCTGACCCCACGAATCCGCTAAGACATGACAGGACCCCTCCAGCATCGCCATAGGTATCTGTGCCCACACAACCCTCCTAAGACCCCCAAAACCCCTCCAGCCTAGACGCAGGTATCTGTGCCCAGCATGAACCCCCTAAGGTCCCTAGGACCCCTCTTGCCTGGATGAATGTATCTGTGCCCCTTACAAACCCCTAAGACCCCCCCAGGATCCCTATAGACCGGACGTAGATATCTGTGCACCCTCACGAACCCACTGATCCTCCCAGCGACCCCTGCAGCATGGAAGTAGGTATCTGTACCCCAAAATTCCGCAAAGCAACCCCAGGACCCCTACAGCCTCGATATAGGTATCTGTGCCCCCGCACAACTCCCTAATACCCCCAGAACTCCTCCAGCCTGGACGTAGATATTTGTGACTTCCAGGAACCCCTAAAGCCCTCCCCAGGACTTCTCCAGTCCCTACATAGGTATCTCTGCCCCCCACCAGCCTTCTAAGACCCATAGGGCCCCCACCAGCCTGGTTATAGCTGTGTGTACGCCACACAAAACCCTAAGCTCCCCAGTGCCCCCTCCAACCGGTACGTAGGTATCTGCGCAACCACAAACCCTTAAGTCCCCCAGGGACCCCTCCAGACCATACTTAGGTTTCTGTGACCCTTACCAACTCCTTAAAGCCTCAGGGACCACTACAGCATGGACGTATGTATCTATGCTCACCACAACCCCCTAAGCCATCCAGGGACCTCTCCAGCCCTGACGTAGATATTTGTGCCCCTCATGAAGCCCCTAAAGCCCACCAGAATGTCTCCAGCCTCGACGTAGCTATCTGTGCCCCCCACGACCCCTAAGTCCCCCAGGCATCTCTACAGCCTCTACATAGTCGTGATGCTCTGTGCATTACCCTGCATGGCCACATGTTGTCACTGTTCCTCTATGAGAGAAATGTTCTGTGCATTACCCTGCGTGGCCACATGGAATCACTGTTGCTTCATCCAGGAAATGCTCTGTGCATTTCCCTGCATGGCCACATGGTGTCACTGTTGCTCCATGGAGGAAATGCTCTGTCCATTACCTGGTGTGGTCACAAGGTGTCAATGTTGCTCCATGCGGGAAATGCTCTGTGCATTACCCTGCATGGCCACACGGTGTCACTCTTGCTCCATGCAGAAAATGCTCTGTGCATTACCGTTTGTGGCCACACAGTGTCACTGTTGCTCCATGCACGAAAAGCTCTGTGCATTACCCTGTGTGGCCACACGGTGTCACTCTTGCTCCATGCAGGAAATGCTCTGTGCATTACCCTGTGTGGCCACATGGTGTCACTGTTGCTCCACGGGGGAGCTGCTCTGGGCATTACCCTGCATGGCCACACGGTGTTACTGTTGCTCCATGCGCGAAATGCTCTGGGCATTACTGTGATGGAGTGGGGACTGTCTGTGTGGGGACTGGGAGAGCAGCGGGTGACTTTAGGTGAGGCACAGGACCTAAGCCTGTAACTTAAGCTAGGCAGCGGGGAGGGGGTCAGCACCTTTGCCCAGGAAGCTGAATAAAGGAAGGGGCTGGCTGGAGGGAGTTAGTTCAGTTTTGGTTTGGAGCCGGGTTGTTGGAATTCAGGGAATCCCAAACTGGGAACTAAGCTTCCTGAACCCCCAGAAGGACTCGATTGAGGGGTCCTGGTTGTGCCCAAAAGCCCTGCTGTATCCTTCATTCCTGTTGGCCAAAAAAACCTTCTGTTTTACTGGCTGGCTGTGTCACTGTGTGTCCCAGGAAGAGGGGTGCAGGGCCAGATTCCACCACACTACGTGACACCCCCTAAGTCCCTCTGGGACCCCTGCAGCGTAGACGTATGTATCTATGCTCACCACAACCCCCTAAGCCATCCAGGGACCTCTCCAGCCCTGACGTAGATATTTGTGCCCCTCATGAAGCCCCTAATGCCCACCAGAATGTCTCCAGCCTGGACGTAGCTATCTGTGCCCCCCACGACCCATAAGCCCCCCAGGGATCTCTACAGCCTCTACATAGGCGTGATGCTCTGTGCATTACCCTGCATGGCCACATGTTGTCACTGTTCCTCTATGAGAGAAATGCTCTGTGCATTACCCTGCGTGGCCACATGGAATCACTGTTGCTCCATCCAGGAAATGCTCTGTGCATTTCCCTGCATGGCCACATGGTGTCACTGTTGCTCCATGCAGGAAATGCTCTGTCCATTACCTGGTGTGGTCACAAGGCGTCAATGTTGCTCCATGCGGGAAATGCTCTGTGCATTACCCTGCCTGGCCACACGGTGTCACAGTTGCTCCATATGGGAAATGTTCTGTGCGTTACCGTGCGTGGCCACATGGTGTCACTGTGGCTCCATGCGGGAAATGCTCTGGGCATTACTGTGATGGAGTAGGGACTGTCTGTGTGGGGGATGGGAGAGCAGGGGGTGACTTTAGGACCGGACACGTGCTCAGCCTGTAACCTGAGCTAGGTGGGGGGAAGGGGTCAGCACCTTTGCCCGGGAAGCTGGACACAGGAAATGGCCAGCTGGAGGGAGTTGGGTTAGTTCAGTTTCGGTTTTGGTCTGGGTGGTTGGAATTCAGGGATTCCCAAACTGGGAACTAAGTTTCCTGAACCCCTAGAAGGACTTGATTGTGGGGTCCTGCTTGTGCCTCCAAGCTCTGCTGCATCCTTCGCCCCTGTTGTCCAATAAACCTTCTGTTTTACTGGCTGGCTGAGAGTCACTGTGAGTCCCAGGAAAAGGGGTGCAGGACCGGACTCCCCCACACTCCGTGACAGACCCTAAGCCCCTCCGAGACCCCTGCAGCCTGGACGTAGGTATCTGTGCCTCGGACCAAACACCTAAGACACTCAGAGATCCCTCGAGCCTGAACTTAGGTATCTGTGCCCCCCACAAACCCCCTGAGCCCCCGAGGGACCTATACAGCCAGAACATTGGTATCTGTTCCCCATATAGACTCCATAAGCCCCTTGCGACACTCCAGTGTGCACGTAGGTATATGTGCCCCTCAGAAACCCTCTAAGCCCCCAGGAACCCTTTACAGCCTGGACATAGGTATTTGCTCTCCCACAACCCCCCGAACCCCCCCTCCCGTGACATCTACAATCTGGACGTAGATATCTGTGCCCCTCACGAAACCTCGAACCCCCCCTGGGAACGATATAGCCTGGACATATGTATCTGTGCCCACTCGAACCCCTAAAACTCACTGGTACCCCTACAGCCTGGACATCATAGGTGTCTTTGGCCCCCACAAATCCCCTAAGACTCCCAGGATGCCTCCAGCCTGGACGTAGGTATCTTTGCCCCCCACTAACCCCCTAAGCCCCCCTGGTAACCCTACAGCCTGGATGTAGGAATATGTGCCCCCCACGAACCCTCTAAGCCCCCATGGGACCCTAGAGCATGGAGATTGGTATCTGTGTCCCCCCAAACTCTCTAAGCCCCTCAGGGACCGCTATGGCCTGGACATAGGTATCTGTGCACCCCAAGGCCCCTAAGATCCCCCGGACCTCTGCAGCCTGGCTGTAGGTGTGACGGTGCTGCCCGTGGGAACCAGCTCAGCTCACTCAATCAGAGTGAATTGCAAACAAAACAGGGCAGACAAATCCCAAACGCTGCTGGTTATTTCAATACTTAGATTTACCAAGCCAGCACAAAACAGCTTCTGTAGTACCTCACTGGTTACTTAGAAGTTTAAACCACGCAGTTCCCTTAAAGTACCCAGCCTCAGGCCTCCGTCCAGACACACCTGTTAGATATGATGATGATTCCTGAAAATCTTACTTCATCATGTTAAAGAAATGATTCTTCCGATCCCAAAGGATCAGCCACATAACCAGGTTCAATTATAACTTAGATTTTACCTAAAATACATGCTATAGCCAATTCTTATTAACTAAGCTAAAATTTATTAGAAAAGAAAAGAGAGAGAGTGAGTGTTGTTTAAAAGATTAATAGACATATAGACTTGAATTCAATTTTTGAGGTTCAGATACAAAGTAGAGATGAGCTTGTAGTTGCCAAAAGTCCTTTTAGAAATAGTCCATAGGTTATAATCCAATGTCCATATTCAGGGTGGCTCCAGTCAATGACTGGGGATCTCAATCCTTGTGGCTTAAGGGTTCCCCCTCTTGAAACCCAAAGCAGATCTGAGATGAAGAAGGATCGTGTCCCAGGTTCTTAAACATTTCCAGCAGCCTTTCAGCCTGAGAAAACAATAGGCTTAACTCTTCTTCCAAACATCCTGGCAATTAGTACATCCATCAAACAGTTCAGATACAGATTACCACAACCTTCAAAGAGACACAGACAATAATACTATTTCACTCAAGTATCATCATAAATGTTAATATTCTTTTTTTGCTCTTTGAATTAAAACTAGAGCAATAGACAAGACTTGTTTGCTGACATCACAAGACCTGAGCAAACACCTCCCCTTCTGCCTCTAACACTGCAGACTTGCATTTCAAAGCTCTGTTCATTTACATATCTTGTTAACCAGTTTTTAAGGTTCACCCACGGGTCAGGTCAGTCGGTGAGGTGAGTTAATTAACTCTTTCTGGCCCTGTCACCTTTCAATGAGATATTAGATTATACTTATGTCAGGGACTCTAACCCAGACGGCAAAGTTCGTTGTCTGACCGCGAGAGAGACAGGCAACACCAGCAAGGTCCGATCAAAAGCTCTTTATTGACAAGTGCACGCATCAATAGAGAGCAGCTCGTCTCCAGAGAGAACCAGCCTGCTCTTTACATCTTAGTATAAGCCTATGTAGACGGTTCCGTCGCGTCATAAATTATTCACTGGAGCAACCCACCCCCTTCTTCTAACAACTAGAAACTAGACACCTTTAGTATACATGCATGCCTAAAGTTAGAAATGTAGGGGAGTTAAAAACAAACAAAGAACAAAACCAGGGAGCGAAAATAAGGAGGCTGGGAAACTAGGACTCTTATCAGTTCTTCGAAGGAGCTGCCCGAACACAGCACATCTGGTACTATGCCAGGAATGCAGCTTCTCTCTTATCTCACTTTTTCCCAGTGCTTGTGAGACATGCTGCTGCTTCTCAGTGTTTTCCACTCAGGGATTACCCACAAACCTCTGTTAGCCTGACTTTGGTCAGGTTGGCATACCTGGTTTTGTCTGCTATATCTTTATTCAGGCCTAACAATCCCCCCTTTGTCCCTAGAGGACCATAATGGGACTCTTGGGACACATATCCATTTAACAATTGTACGGGGGAGGCTAGTAAACCATGACCCAAGGTCTGAGTGGAGGTCCTTAAAACTAAAAGTGTGATCAAGAGATATAGCATGGAAAACAACAGCAACATTCTTAATAGCTTGTAAATCTTTGTCAATTAAGCCAGAGTGATTAACAGCAAAGCAACATTTTTCCCCAATGCGAGCACAAGCCCCTCTCTAATTCAGCATTCATGGCATTTAGCACACGTCCTATTTTGCAAAGTTACTTCTGCTACTTCATCAGTCTTTCGTTGCAACTTTTGGAAAGCGTCTATTAATGCATTAGCTGGTTTTTTTCAAGCTCTGCAGAAATATTTACAACTGCTCTCTTGAGCTTAGCCACCCACAATCCAGGAATGAGTGCACGGACAAAAGAGTGGAATCCTGTTTGTCTGACAACTAAGGGATTGGGGCACTGACTATAAATCAGTTAGGTATACCAAGTGGTCTAATTTCCCAGATGTTTCGGTGAATAATCCAGTCCCATGTGCATCCTCCCCATGGACCCGTCAGGATTCGGTATGTGGAAGCCCACACCCCCCAGTCCAAATGCTTGGAAGGAGCACTGTAAATGTTTACACTTCCACCCAGAAAGTCTTTAGTATATCTCCATGACCACAGATCAGATGGTACTCCTGATGTGTCTGTAAGGGCAGTGGGCCAAGTCTGGTACTCAAGATCACTCCAAATGGCCATCAGCTGGTCATTCAGGAAATTCTGAATCTCCAAACATACTAGATCCCACTGCAATGCCTTCCCAGCCTCAGTGATATTTAATACCATCTTTCCTTGGTGTAGTACTATATTACATTTGTTATTTAACTATTTTCAGGTACTTTTAAAAGGCATTGACATTAATAGCATAGGAGGGGGTTACATTATTAGTCACTGGAATGGTTTCAATACAGGTAAAATTTCCAGTGGCAGAACAAACTCTTCGGGTACTTGTTATTTAAAATCCAATTAGAGAGAGCAATACATGCTGAAGAATTTATCCACAACACAGGGCACAGCCTGTAGAATAAACCCCAAAATCCAATCAATACCACATTCCCAAGCATGGGTCCCTCAAATTTTTTCTGCCAGTGTACAATTCTTTGTTTCTTCACCGGGGTCAGTTCTTAATGTCCTTTCTAGTCAGGAATTCCTGGACTTTAGCAATTTCAGTGGAGTGAGTGTTCCTTCTTCTTTCCCAAAACAGTCTTGGTGCAGCATCATATAGGGGAGAGGTTACTAGCACATCACCCTGTAATGGTTTTGCTTTTTCTAGAAAAATTCAAAGGCACAGTAGATCTGTCAGTGGATAAGGGAGAGGCTACTAGCACTTCACCTTGTACTTTTTCCCTACTGTCCAGAAGGCACAGTGGAGCTAGAAGGTGAAATAGGCTAATCATCAGTAGGAGAATTCTCCCAATGTGGAGGGGTCTTTTTGCAGTGAGAATCTTGGGTCCAAGCAGTCAGTCTTTGGTACTTCACAGCGGTGTTGGTAGTCATCAGGACTTAAGGGCCTTTCCAGCATGGAGCCAAGGCAGTCTTTCGTTGGTGGACCTTTACATCAATCCCGTCTCCTGGTTCCAAGGAGTGGCAGGGCTGCTAGGGTCTTTGGGTAGCGCTTCCTTACCTGTGAGAAAAAAAACTTAACACATTTCATTAGTGCCTGGCAGTGTTTTTCAGATCTCATAGCTGCATGGGCAAATTCAAGCCCTCCTTTTCCTGGTTGTTAACCAAGTCTTAACTGTGAGCAGTGTCCTTGAATGGAGTCAGTGTCTTATCTATAGCCTGAGCTTGCTATTTTATTTTATTTTATTTTATTTTTTCAGTTAATTCATTCTGTTCTTTGTGCTTCTTCCCTTCTTGGCTTCTTTTAACCTGCAAAGGAAACTTTCACTTTTTACTCATACACCTTTTTCCCAACAATGAACACCTACACATTGTCATTATACAGTACATTAGTCTTATTATTTAATATATGCCACACACACCCTTTTACTAAAATAACCTTATTACAGAGCTTTCGAGCAACAAGCCAGGACAAGCACACCCACTTTGAGGAGTTCACTCAATACAACCTCTAGTCCAATAGCCTTCCACCATCCCCAGCCCTCTGGCTAGAAATCTGAGGTAGCCAGAAAGATCCCATGTACAATATGGGGAGTGGGTTAACTTTTCATGTCCTTGCTTTCAAAGACTGTTGGTATGCAAATTTTAACAACAATTTTTGCAATTAACAATTTGACCAATAAAGTTTCTTTTCCTTACTTAAGGAAATGCATTAGACTTTAGTATATCACATTCTCCTGATTTATCTAAACACTTTGTATTCCAAGTTGAACAAAACAAGTATCTGCATTTTAATTTAACCTTTTTGTTTGATTTTAAACTAGATTATTTTATAAAAATATTAAACACAAAAATTCCGGCCACAAGACAAACACCACAAGACAGAACATAGAACACAAAACATAATTTCTATTGTGCCAGTAAATGCATGGTACGTTGAATGCTGTTTAGCTGGCATCAGTTTTCTCTGATTATCTGAAAGACAAAAAAACAGAGGTCTACCCCTTCTGGGCAGACAATCATTGCTTAAAATAGACAAATACCCTTGTTGATTTCAGGAAAAACAGAGGAATTATCCCATATTTTATGTGTTTCATAGGCAGCCCAGGTTTCAGTGGCTCCTACCTTATCAGTTAGATAATTTGCATGAATACAGATGCTTTCTGGCTTGCTTTTTACTTTTAACTCTTGCTTTCAAACACTGAAAGAAAACATCACTACTTATAGTGCCCTTACAGCCTAATAAAATTTCAATTACATAGCACTATATACATTCTTCAGCTAATTTAACTAAATTCTAAATGATTGCAATTAACAATTTCTTTGCCTCAATTTATTTACAAACATTTCAAAGACACCAAGAACTTTCCTCTTTAGCATTTTTACAAAGTTCAACTGCTGTTTCCTCCAGCAACTACAGAGTTAACTTCTCACTCTCCCTTAAATCACTTGCTTGTCTCCCAACAGCCACTTTTATCAACTCAAATCACCATTCCAAGTAAGCTCTGGGTATTTGAAATCCCCATGCTTACACTTACTTACTCCTTCCTTCCACTACACCCTTAAAGTTTTCCAACCTGTTTTCCAATCTCTCTGTCTGTTGCCTGCCCGCCTGGGCCCGATCCTGCTTTTCTCACTGAACCGTCCCTTCCATAGGCACCAACTTCTTCCACTACCAGTTTAGCTAGGAGGGTGGGCTTCTCAACTAGCCCCCCACCCCTCCTGGTCTCTTCCCTTAAACATTCTTACTCACAAGACTACCCGAGTCCTCCTTCATGAGGCTTGCCACCTAGACGAAGACACATGGCCCATTGGGCAAAGGCCATTTACTTAACATATAATTTGAAGGACTACTCTTAGAGGGTTTACCCAGAGACTCATTCATCTGTTTGACACTTAAACAGAAAAGAGAATTACACAGAGAGCAGAGGGAATTACAGTCTAAGCCAGACTTTCCCACTTCTATACACTGACCGCTACAGGGGACAGGACAGAAGGATCTCAATTTAACCTCAGAGCTGTCTCGCACACATGGCTTCCACTCCGAGGAATTACGAACAAGAGGTTCAGTTCCACCCACACTCCTAACACCCAAATGAACAGAGAAAAAAAAACAACAACAGTAACGGGTTAAATAGAACAGAACCAGAACCAGATAGTGTTTCCTTATCCTATTAGGACTCACTTTTACTCATGCAGTTCTCAGCATATAACACCAACAGTACCAAGCAAAGCAAACACAAAATAACAAGGGTAAAACAAATAGATGGTGCAAATTCTGCAGGGCTCCCCCCTTCTTAATTGCTCACCAAACTGTGACAAATTTCTGTTACCAATCTATCCCTCATGTCAGATGATCAGGCTGACACTACAGGATCGTTGGGGGAAGATAAAGAAAACACACCATATAACTGAATTTTAAAGCTTCATTAATAAAATAATAAAACAACAACGGAGAGTGTTGGGAACGCTCCCACATCACTCAGGAAAATATTAATGCCCCAAGCCCGAAGCTCCTTTCATACTTACACACGTACGTCCAGACTGGCCACTTCTGTGTATAATGTTCAGAGGAGGGGGAGAGGTGGAAGGGAGATTATCCTGTATACAGCTTGTCCAGAATTTCCAACATGCTTCTGCTCTTGGGAGGGCTGTTCTTTTACACCCTGGAATCTCCTGCGGCGTCTCTTTCAGAGATTCCAGTCCAGGTCGGCTGCCTGTGGCTTCTTTGGTGTCACCAAGCCACACCGACTCCAGGGTCACAAAGGCACACTGTTGGATCTTACTGGACAGTTAAGCTTTGCAAATGTAATTTCAGTTCTGTAACTTGTATTTCCTTTGCTTCGCCTCTGTCTATATTTTTTCCTTCACAGCCAGCTGGGGCCGAAAGCAGCCCCTCCCTGCACCAAGCACAGTCCGCGCCGATTCCTGACCCTGAACGCAGAGCACCCCCCTCCTTCCATCCCGGGGCCAAGATGATTTTTAAATTAACCCGTTCCTTATGTCTTTTTCTTTCTTTTTCTCTTTCCCATTAAACATTCTAGTAGCAATGCTAACTACTTCAGACAAACTTTTCCCTTGCGTACCATCTGGATGCTTTCTAAATCTTTTTGCAATATCCTTTGCACATTGTGACATGAAAACCATTTTAACCATCTCCTTTCCATGATCAGTTTCAGGATTTAAATTCCCATGCTTTTTAACTTCACAAATCAGTCGAGCACAAAAGTCAGAGAGGTGCTTATCTGGATGCTGAACACAAGCAGTCACCTTGCTCCAATTTGGAGTAGCCTCCCCTGCATCTCTAATACCATTCAAAACAGCTTTTAAAAATCCATCCAACTTTGTCTTTTGAGCTGGATTATTGGGATTCCAGTTAGGGTCAGTAATTAGCCAAGGTGCATTCAAATGAGCTGCAGATTTTTCTTTTACTTTTTGTCTTTCATCTTCTGTCATGAGAGTATCTAATAACTGATTTACATTTGCCCAAGTGGGCACATGAGTGAAAAAGATTGTGCAGAACATTCTTTCCACTGCCTCAGGATTGTCTCATAAGTGAGGCATAGTGCACTGCCAGTTAAACAAATTTGAAGTTGCAAACAGGGTATGGGTAAAACCATCTCATGTTCCCCAGCAACCAGTAGAACCAGATAAGTTCTCAATGAGGCTTGTAATATCAGAGGTGTCTCAGAAACATTCTCTCTCATGGAGTTAAGTAACCTAGTGGGGGTCCACAAGGGCAAGGACAAGGGCTGCTGTAATATTGGGGGTGTTTGAAAAGCAGTCCCTGACCAAGTTTGCAAAAGGCTGGCTGGAGGCTGCACAGAGGGGGTGAGGCTGCCTGATTCCTCTGAAGATGAGGGAACATCACTCTGAGCTCCCCCTTGATTCTCCTCTGTCCCTGAACTGTCCCTAACCTGCTTTTGAATCCTTGCACTCCATCAGACGGGGAAGAACAGGAACAAAATTGTCCTCCTCCCGGTGCGGCTCTGGTGCATATGGTGGGTGATTTTTTTACAAGAGCTCTCCATACAAACAGCTTCAAAAGCTACCCATCCCTCCATGGGTTTATAATTATACCATACAAACAAGTAATCCATTTGTCTCGGCCTAAGATCAACCAAAATATCCCTTAAGGAGTTCCTCCTATCTGTGGAAAAGGTTTCACCCACCGGCCAGTCTCTAGTTGGGGACAAATGAAAGGTAAATGATGGCCATTGGATCCAACACAGATTTCTCATCTTAAATTTAACTAGATCAGCTGTCTCAGAAATCTCTTTCCAATCTCTAAGTATCAGAGACAACGGGGCATCCCCCGGGCACTTACTGCCAACTTGTCTCATTTTAATGAAGGGACTCTAACCCCTCTTCATGAAGGGACTCTAACCCCTCCTCCCCGGGTCGAGGTAAAGGGACTCTAACCCCCACCTCCCCGCGTCGAGCGCTCGCTTACCTCTCCAGGGACTTGAACACCTGGACTGAGACTCAAACCCAGGCTGGGACTCTAACCCAGACAACTTGGATCCTGTGCAAACCTGGACTGGGACTCTAACCCAGACCTGGACTGGGACTCTAACCCAGACCTAAGTAGTCAGGGACCCTAACCCCGACAATCTGGACCCTACTCAATGGGTAGGTGGACGTTGCTGGATTTCCAAGAGTTTCAGCTGGTTCACAGAACACGCCTTATCGCCAACGCAGAGATCAGATCACCAGGCAAGGCTCCTCTAAACTGGAGGATGCGCGCTGCGTTGCCTCAGGGTCCGATCCCCCGCCGGAGAGTCAGACGGGTCCCGGCGGAGTCGCCAAAGATGTCAGGGACTCTAACCCAGACGGAAAAGTTCGTTGTCTGACCGCGAGAGAGACAGGCAACACCAGCAAGGTCCGATCAAAAGCTCTTTATTGACAAGTGCACGCATCAATAGAGAGCAGCTCATCTCCAGAGAGAACCAGCCTGCTCTTTACATCTTAGTATAAGCCTATATAGACAGTTCCGTCGCGTCATAAATTATTCACTGGAGCAACCCACCCCCTTCTTCTAACTACTAGAAACTAGACACCTTTAGTATACATGCATGCCTAAAGTTAGAAATGTAGGGGAGTTAAAAACAAACAAAGAACAAAACCAGGGAGCGAAAACAAGGAGGCTGGGAAACTAGGACTCTTATCAGTTCTTCGAAGGAGCTGCCCGAACACAGCACATCTGGTACTATGCCAGGAATGCAGCTTCTCTCTTATCTCACTTTTTCCCAGCGCTTGTGAGACATGCTGCCGCTTCTCAGTGTTTTCCACTCAGGGATTACCCACAAACCTCTGTTAGCCTGACTTTGGTCAGGTTGGCATACCTGGTTTTGTCTGCTATATCTTTATTCAGGCCTAACAATTATAATGTCACAGTCTCGGTGAGTTGACTGCTGCAGCTCCCCGTAGACTCTGCCTGCGCCTCTCACCGAGCTGGAGTACAGCAGTCGAGGGGAGAGCACTCAATGTATTGCATCTACACTAGACGCGATATATCAACCGCCGCTGGATCGATCGCTGCCCACCGATTCGGCAGGTGGTATAGACATACCCCGAGTATCTGGTGATCGGAGCTGGACCCCCGAGGGGGACACATTGAAGGAACTCAGGGGTTAAGGTGCCTCTATTGTCAACTCTCAGGGCTGCTGTGGCTCAGAGGAGGGTGCCTGACTGCCTGGCAGGCTTAGGCGCCGCAAGCCTTGGAGGTGGGAGAAGTGAAGCGGCCACGGCGTGCTCGGGGTGCTCGTGCTCGGAGCAGCGGTGAGCTCGGGCGACGGGGGTGCCGCAGGGCAGAGCAGGAGAGTTGCCACAAGAGGGGAGCCTCAGGGTGGAGGGGGGAGCTGCCACGGGTGGGGCGCCTCAGGGCAGGGGTGCGGGGGGGGGAGGGTGCAAGGTGGAAGTTTCGCCTAGGGCATGAAACTTCCTTGCAACGGCCCTGCCCCACGCCCTGCCTGCAGCCAGCCCTGCACCCCCTGCCCTGCCCTGCCGGCAGTCAGCCTCTGTCTCCAGCCAGCCCTGCACCTTCTGCTTTGCCTGCACCAGCCGCATCCTCCCTGCCCTGTCTCCAGCCAACCCCTGATGCACCCCCCTGCCTGAAGCCAGCCAGCCACGCAGCCCTTGCCCTGCCTGAAGCCAGACCCTACCTCCAGCCAACCCCACATCCACTGGTGCCCTGCACTTCCCAGGGCAGTAACCCTGCACATCTGCTTCAATGAGGGGGGCAGGGAGCAGCTGGGACCCACACATGTGCACACCCTAGGGTGACCAGACAGCAAGTGTGAAAAATCGGGACGGCGTGGGGGGTAATAGGATCCTAGATAAGACCCCAAAATTCGGACTGTCCCTATAAAATTGGGACATCTGGTCACCACAGCACACCCCCAGGACTCCTGAGTTCCTTTGCTGGGTTTCCTATTGGTTCCTCTGCTGGTTGTTTTCCTTCTTCTGGGGACTTTGGGCAAGTTGCTCCCCACTCTCGGGCTCTGTCCCCAGCAGTCAAATGGGGATTTCATACCTTCCCGCTATTGGAAAATGCTGGGAGAATCCCCAGCAAAAGCTGCTCTGACAGTGCTAAGCAGCATCTGACCATTCAAGGTCGGAGCTCACTGCCCAGGAGGAGTGCTTGGCTCTGGGGTTTCACTTCAGCCCAGTGTAGAGAGAGAGCCCTAACCATGGAGTTTGGCTCAAGAAGACCAAGTCTCCAATTTGTTAAGGGTGTTTTGAATTTCAATCCTGTGCTCCAAAGTGCTTGGTGTCAGTTGTAAACTTTAGGAGCATGCTCTCCACTCCATTTTCCAAATCATTCATGAAAATATAGAATAGTACCTGACACCGGACTGATCCCTGCCAGACCCACTAGGTTCACCCTCCCCGTTGGGCAGCTAAACATGGAGAAGGGCTCCTGGAGTCTTGGCTTTCAACCAGCTCTGCACCCACATTACACTGATTGCAGCTGGACTGCATTTCCCTCGTTTGCTTCTGAGAATGTCCTATGGGACTGTGTCAAAAGCCTTAGTAACACCAAGCTAGATCCCATCTATTGTTTACTCACCTCTACCAGGCCCAGAACCCTGCCAAAGAAGGAAAGAGGATTGGTTTGGAATGATTTGTTCTTGACAATTCCACGCTCACTAGTCAGAAGAACCAAATCATCCTGTAGGTGCTGCTGACAAACTGAGTGTTTAAGAATGTATTGCAGGATCTCTCCAGCTATGGCAGTCAGGCTAGCTAGTCTGTAAGTCCCAGAGGTCTTTTTGTTCCCCTTTGAAAGATAGGTCCTGTCTTGTTCATGGATGGGAAGATGTTCTTTTTCAGGGGTCTCAGACGAGAACTGGGGCACAACACCTGGTTTGTTAAGGCCACAAAAACGGAGGCAGGAACCTCTTCTCTGCTGCTGGCAAAGAACCACAGGTACCTAAAAGATAGGGACTCACATCTTTGAATGGGCTTTAAAAAGGCAGTGGTTAATAAGTTTGGCCCCGACCATTTCTTGTTTCCACAGACTAGACATTTTAGCAAACTTTAGAATTCCTTGGTGCTAAACACTGTGAAACTCCCCTTTCTCCTTCACAGAGGGCTTTAATACCCCTTATCTCACTTGGGCTCTAAACTGCCCATAGTTCGAGAACTGTTCCTGTACCGATTGGACAGATGGGAGAAGGGAAGTGACCTACCCAAGGCCTACACAACAAGGCGATGGCAGAGCCAGAAAGAGAAGCAACCAGTTCTGACTCCTGTTCTAACAGATGAAAACACCCCAGAGCCCAGGAATCGAGATGGTGGGAAAATTTCATTCAAACCGTTTCTGTCCAAAAATCCCATTTAGACTAAACCAGTTTGTTTCTCAAAATCATAACAAGTGGGATGAAAGATCATTGCAAAAATATTTTGTTGCAAAACAAAAGCATCTCCTCTTTGTCAGAGTGTGTTAAATTGTCTCCTCGCACACAAAGAGGAGACACTTACATCTCAACCATTAGATAAGATGCTTCAATCTGAGCTAAGTCGTTGCTACTATTAACAATTTCAAAATAAAAAAATACAAATAAAACAGACGATTTCAGCTAATCTATTATGTCATAATCTGGGAAACTTCATATTATGCACTAATTCTAGTGACACTCCCAAATGGATCCGCATCCTTCACCCACCATGAGGTAGGTAAGAGCGGATCATTACTATCCCTACTTGAAAGAGGGAGAAGCTCAGGCTGAGAAAGAAGAATTGACTTGTCTTAGGTCACACAGCCCGTCAGAGGCAGCGTTGGGAATAGGACCGAAGAGCCCTGATTTTCAAACAAACCATCGGATCTTGAATTTCAGACATTGAATGACCTGAATACTGTGCTCTCAGATTAGCTCCAGACCAACAACAGTGACAGTAATTATTCAGCAAGTATTTGAGGAGAACTGCAATGTTAGAGGGAATCATCAACGGCTCAGAGACAATTAATGCAGAGAAGCAGCAAAATTAATCAAAGATAGAACTGGTTCTGACTTATTTACTTGATCTTAAAAGAGAACAACAAGGACCTGAGTCTCCTCCCTGTCAACATCCCCCTGCTCAACCAATCAGGGTAGAGACGGAGGACGGGAGGCTGAGGGTTCTCACCAGAGAGCCCAAAGGATGGCCCAGGTCACCGGTGGGGATCACTGCCCGAGCACTATTTCAGTCCCACATTTTTGGGTGGACCTTCCATAGTGGGAGCTGCAGAGGACTTCCCTGCAACACACACACACACACACCTCCGTCCTGTTGTTGGGAAGGGAACAGGAGAAAGGACAAAAGAAGCAAGAGAAGAAGAGGAGGGAGGGATGGAAGAAGAGGTGAAACAAAAAGGACAAACCCTAATGTCCCCAGCGATTCTAAGGGACAAAATCCCAGGTGCGCAATAAAATTCTGCCTCCTTAAGCTCGTGTTTTCCATGCCTAGAATTCACTTGTCACCAGATAGATCAGACTGAACAGGTTTCAAACCTCCAGGAGGCTCTTACCTTCTAAACAGGGATGGCTGTTTTCTAGTAAAATCACTACAAGGGAAGGAGGAAACTCGGAAGAGGTTCCTCCTGGCACTCACGTCCATGACCCCAAATAATCTCTCAGTCCTCAAAGAGAGACCTGGAGAAGGAAACGTGCTGAAGCAAAGCCACAGAGGTCTCTGAGGTTTCCCTGGCCCCTTGCCCCTGTCCTGCCTGGCTGATGTCAGCATCTCTCTGTGAGGTCACCACCTCCCCACCACCTTTGACCAATAGTCTGAGGTCCTGCAAACGGCCTTTGTGATGTCACTGCCACACCCCTCCCTTGCTGGGTTAATGTCCTGCCCCTGGCCAGGCACTTTGGAGGTTTGAGCTACTCCCTGTGGATCACCCCACTCAAGGAGCGTTCGTTCTAGGCAGCAAGCTGGCTAGACAGGAAAACATCAGACGCTGCTCCCAATGCTACACTCAGTTTTTCAGAAATTAGTCGACTTCATGGTCAGAAGACACCATTAGAGCATCTAACCTGCATATCACAGGCCTCCTGTATGACATAACAGCTACTTTGGGGGCAAACACATTCCAGAAAGGCATCTAGTCTTCATTAAATGACATCAGGAGATGGTGAATCCACCACTTTCCTTGGTAGCTTGCTCCTGTGGTGAATCATCCTCGCTGTTGACTATTGTGCCTCAGTTGTAATATGAATTTGTCTCTTTTCACTTTCCAGCCATTGGGTCTTGTTATGCCTTTCTCTGCTCCATTCAAGAGCCCGTAAATACCCAATCTTTTCTCTCCATTAAGGCCCTTCAACATTTCAATGAAATCACCGTTCAATCTTCTTTTGATAAGCTAAACAGGTTGAGCTCTTTCAATAGCTCACTGGAAGGCATTTTTCTCCAGCCCTCAGAACATTTGGTGGCTCTTTGCTGCCCTAGCTCCAATTTCACAACATCTTTTTCAAATGAGGATACCAGAACTGGAGGCAGTATAAAGGTTGTATAAAGGTAAAATTAAATAGGTTGCAGAGGAGTTTTTTTTAATTTCGGCTTTTGTTGCTAAAAATTTTGTCTCTCTGCGGTGAGAAAAAACACTCCCCGAATGCCAAAATTTGAGCCATGAAAAGCGGCAGTGTGAACAGCGCATCATAGGTGGAGCTGTGCTCCCGGTGACAAAGCTCCTGCCCCTCATTGGAGGTAGTTTGGCTTTGTTGCAGGGGAAGCTCTCTCTCAGCGATAAGGACGGCCACACAGCGCACCTTACAATGGCATGGTTAGAGTGGCACAGCTGCACCGTGGTAAGGTGCGCGGTGTAGACACAGCCTCAGAGCTGGGGAAAGCCGACAGGCGCTGAGGAGCACAGGGTTCAGACAGAGACATCCGTTAGGAGAGGAACTATTCACAGGGATTCTCTATAGCCTAGTAAGGTGGAGAGGATGGAAGATGATAATGTACAGGTAGGTTCTGATGAGAAACAGTGAAATGAAAGAGTCTCCCTCAATTACATCATGTAATAGCAGACAGCTAAAATGGGACACATTTTAGAAGTGCTTAAATACAAACGCTAAACGTCTAAGTACTAAGACTGGTGAATTTGAGTGCCTGGTATTGAGTGACGATATTGATAGAATAGGCATCACAGAAACCCTTGCACCCCCTCCTGCACCCACATGGGGAGACTGACCTGTGTGCATGGAGCAGCTGGCATTGCTGCCCCCCACTCCTCCCTGGAACACTGCTCATCTGGGCACCCCTAGGGGCTGTGGGATGTGGGGGCAAGAAGTGAGATCATCCGAGCTCCCTGCATCCAGGTCACTTTCCTCAGCCGGGCTGCGTAGCGGGAGGGCAGAGAGCAACAGCTTCTGATGCTCCCCTCACAGCACAGCCCAAGTGGGAAAAGTGACCAGGACGCATGGAGCACATAGGGTTGCTCCTTACTCCCCTCAAACCTCTATGGACCCATGGAGGAGCATTGGGGCAGGGGAGAGCAGTGAGCACCTTTGCACTGCCACACGGTGCCCTTTGACCCCTGGAGCCCTGGGCGGCTATCGGGGGGCACCACCCCTAAGGCCGGCCAGGCTCCCCAGAACGAGCAGCAGAAAACACAGAGACTGGCCACACACTGAGCAGTGGTAGCCTGGGCGGCTCGTAATGGAGGCTCAGGGGGGAGTGGCGTCATAACATTTTTTCCCAGATTTGGACCTTAGCGTCCAAAATATGGGTGTTAGCATGAAAACCTCCAAGCTTAGTTACCAGCTTGGACCTGGTAAAGCTGCCACCAGCCAGGGATTTATACAGTGCCTGGCTCGGTGTGGTCTCCCCAAAACCTTCCCCGGGGGACCCCCAGACTCAGATGCCTTGAGTCTCACAACAAAGGGGAATAAACCATTTCCCTTCCCCCTCCTCCCCTCCAGGTGTTCCCTCCCTGGGTTCCTGGAGAGATATACAGAAGCAAGCTCCGTGAATCTAAACAGAGGGACTCCCCCCTCCCTGTTTCCAGTCCTGGAAATAGAAGTACCAAGATAGCTAATCTCTCTTCCCCCTTACCCAGAGGGTATGCAAAGTCAGGCTAGTAAATCTAACACAACGAGATTTGCCCCCTGACTTCTTCCTCCCACCAATTCCCTGGTGAGCTGCAGACTCAATTCCCTGGAGTCCCCACTAAAGAAAAAATCCAACAGGTCTTAAAAAGAAAGCTTTATATAAAAAGAAAGAAAAAGGACATAAAAATGGTCTCTCTGTATTAAGGTGACAAATACAGGGTTATTTGCTTAAAAGAAAAAAATGAATAAACAACCTTATCCAAAAAGAATACAGTTTAAACATTCCAGCAACTACACACATGTAAATACAAAAAAAACCAATATAAACTTATTGTCTTATTATCTTTGTACTTACAACTTGGAAACAGAAGATTAGAAAGGCAGGAGATAGAAAAATCACTCTCATAGCCGAGACGCCACAGACACAAGACAAAGAACAAAGAACTCACACAAAAACTTCCCTCCACCCAGATTTGAAAAAGTCTTGTTTCCTGATTGGTCCTCTGGTCAGGTGTTTTAGGTTACTGGTGTTACCCCTTTATAGGTAAAAGAACATTAACCCTTAGCTATCTGTTTATGACAAGGGGGCTCAGCCTCCCCAAACCTTGCACTGCCAAGAGGACAGTGGGGCCCATGATCAGGGGCCCTGGCCAAGTTAGGTCCCCCTGGAAAAATCTCCCCTATGTCAGCCCCAGGGCTGGAGGAGCTCCCACTCCCTGCTACAGCCCGGGGGCTGCAGCAGGGGCACAGAGCTTCTCTGGTCTCAGGGCCACAGCGGGGCAGGGGTAAAGGAGTGATAGGGTGGGGCTGGTGGGGGAAGGGGTGGAACAGAAGTGACAGTGGATAGGGCCATGGGTGGAAGGGGGTAGAGCCACAGACAGAAGGTAGGGGCATGGTTCTGGTGCTGGGGCCCCCACACTTGTTCTCCCTTTCCCGGGGGTTTGGCATCACTAGCCCCGGCTTAGCGAGTAGGGTTCAGTGGTCCCCATAATGTGGGGTGCGACTCCTAGGGGGACACAGAGGAACATTCATGGGGGCACCTCAGGACCTGAGCCAGCCCACATAGAGGGCAGGGAGGGAGCACCACTCTGCCACAGCTCTTCCCCAAACCCACCCTCAGCCTGAGACTCTGGCTCCCAGCCCGGCGTCGACCCCTTTACCCCTGTCCGCACCCCTCACCCCAGCAAGCAACAGCCCCACTCCTCCCAGCCCCGGTTCTTGACCGTGGCTTCCGAGAGGCCACAGCCATGGCTAAGAGGGCACAATGTGAAATGTTTGGGGACCACTGGTTTAGGGTGACGTCCTCAATCACTTCTCTGCAGTCCAATAAAAGCTATTCCTCACTCACCTACCCCTCCATCAGGACGGACTAGGTATGTTCTGCTGCCCTTCACTCATACAGGAAGGAGAATAACATTTCATTCCACTCAATCCTAAAGTCATTTGTAACCCAAGACCATCCCAAACTGGTCATTTTGGGGAAGCGGCACCATCATGCTGCATAGCTAGGCAGAGTAGGTGTGTCTATGCAAACACGGTCTGTTCCTGAAGTCTTTCCTCAGCTCCTCACTAGGTGAGAGAGGGGAGCTCATTCAGACCCTGCTTTCGCTTAGTATTTAATAACTCCTTAGTGTCCCTATCTCTGCCGGCCTTAGATTTCTCCTCCTGTCCGTTTTTTGACAGCTCAGATGAGGTGACCGAGTGGTTAAGGTGATGGACTGCTACCCCATTATGCTCTGCCTGCATGGGTTCAAATCCCATTCTCATCAGAGGCATTTAGTCTTCACCCTCCTTTATAGACAACCATCTCCCCCTTTGGTACAATAACAGATCAAACAATGTTGCTTGTGTTACCCAAAATTGGGTCAGTTAGTAAGCTTAGAGAGGACTAATAATGCCCCTCCCCCCCAGAGTTTGGCAGAAAGCAGCACATTTATTAGCTTGATAGCTAAGCTCAAAAGAAGGGATGGGGGAGGGTGTCACACTCATACTCACGCTCCCAGGACAGGCCTGGCAGTGGAGATGTCAGGATCCTTTAAGGTAAGTGTCCCACAGCGCAGCGATGGACGGTGCGATGAAGATCAGTCTCCCTGAGGTGCAACAGAATGTAACACAGCGAACCACTGGCCAGATGGGCCGGGTGAAGGGCATTCACTGGAGGTACAAAGGAGAGTGGGAAAGCCACTTCACAGGCATACAAAGCGGGAAAGGACACAAGCTGGGGGAGTTTAACAGACCTTTTGAGCATACAGGTTATACAGAGCATACAGATCACTGCTGCTCCTACAACATGATAAGTTCCCAAGCAGCATGTTTCTTACTTTGCCCATCTGTCAATTTTGATGATTATTGATGGAAATATTTTGCCATTGGGTTGTGTTTACACAGAAATTGACATTTACCAACAAATACACAATTCTTCCAAGCCTGCCTAGTCTGCAGTTGATGGGTTTAGAGGGACACATTCACTCTTCCAGGTCCCCATTCCAGGCCTGTGCTCTCCAGGTTGTCAACTTCCCGCACTGCTGGGATCCTTCCCTCATCTCCCCCCAACCACTGCCCCACCCCCACTTCTGGGGTCCCCTCCCTACACTGTCTAACTCCACTGCTGGCAGGATCCCTTCCTGTTCCTTTCATTTCCTGCCTCCACTCTGGGCAAAAGCACTGCACTCTTCCCACACCAGAAGTTGAACCCAGGCCACCTGGGTGAAAACCAGGAATCCTGACCACTAGCCCATATGGGACTATTGTTGCATCTGACTAAGTGGGTATTCACCCACGACAGCTCATGCTCCAATACGTCTGTTAGTCTAGAAGGTGCCACCGGATTCTTGGCTGCTATTATTACTACAACTCAGGCCTTGGCTACACTGGAGAGTTACAGTGCAGGTGGTGGCTTTACAGCGCTGTATCTTACTCCCCGTCCACACTGGCAAGGCACATACAGCGCTGGATCTCCCTGGCTACAGTGCTGCATGTGCTCCACCTCGACGAGAGGAATAAAGAGAACAGAGCTGGTGATGCAGCGCTGGGGTGCCAGTGTAAACAGTGATTAATCTTACTACGCTGTCACTGACCTCCGGAACCTTCCCATAATGCTTTTAAGTAGAGATAACGCTCTTTGTTTTGGTGTGATGCCTCTGTTTGCTTTGCTGTGAGCTCAAGGCTCCCGGAGCTGCTTATCTAAAAACCAAACACAGTTACTGTTTGCAGTGAATGAGCAGAGGCAGGGGGATCCCTTTGGAACACCCACAGCTGGTGTTTGCTTGCGGAGAGAAGCAGCCGGGTGGGCACGGGGGAGGGGGGGTCTGTTTTGGATCAGTGGCTTATCTGGTCTGTGAGGAAAAAAACAAAGGCGGCTATTTGCATTTAGTGAATGAGAGAGGGGTGGGGGAGGAGGCTTGAACTTGCCAGGCAGGGAGCTGACACAGTGTCAGCTCCAAAAATCCACTCGCTCTGTCTCCCCCACGCTCCGTGTCACACTCCACCCCACCCTCCTCTTTTGAAAAGCACATTGCAGCCACTTGAATGCTGGGATAGCTGCCCATAATGCACCACTCCCAACAGCGCTGCAAATGTGGCCATGACAGAGTGCTGGTAGCTGTCAGTGTGTCCACACTGCAGCGCTTTCCCTAAACAGCTGTAGGAAGACAGCTTTAACTCCCAGCGCTGGACAGCTGCAAGTGTAGCCAAACCCTCTCTAAGCCGACCCCTTATGAGAACAGCAGGGACTAGCATGACTAGATGTCCCGATTTTTGGGTCTTTTTCTTATATAGGTGCCTATTAACCCCACCCCCATCCCAATTTTTCACATTTGCTGTCGGATCACCCTAGCAGGGGTTGCACACAGGGCTGCATTAACCTTCAGGTGCTGAGGTTTCCCTCTCTCCATTCCTAGAGCCTGTGATCAGGAAATAGACATCAGGGCTCCCAGGTGCTGCACAGACCATGACTGAGATCAGACCCCATATTATGCAAGGTGCTGTACAAACCCTGGGCAACACTGAGACACCCAGAAGGTTCCCCTCAATTTCCCTGAGCCTCTGCTGCCCAACTTCTTCTGAATCCCTCTGGCTCACCCCCCCCCCACGAAAAAAAACCCACCTTTCCAAACAGTCCTTCTTTCCTTGCCCCCTGATTCTGGTTTCACACCCTGGGACCATCTCCTCTCTTTGTCTCTCCCCCTCCAGGTGAAGCAGAGATGGAGGCAACTTCAGCCACTGGAGTCAACCTCAGCGAGCACTGCAGCCGGCCCCGGGGGAGGGGGGTGTTTGCAGACACAGGAAGGGAGCAGGGGGTGCTGGGAAGAAGGCGGCAGGAGAACAAAGCTCAGAGACCCAACATGGGGAAATTCCAGGGGGCGGGGCTCTGACACATCCCAGGTGCGGGCAGCTCCTGGGGGCGGGGCTCTGGCTCAGCTCGGGGGCAGGGCAGCTCCTCGGGGCGGGGCTCCAGCACAGAGCAGGGGCGGGGCAGCTCCTGGGGGCGGGGCTCCAGCACAGAGCGGGGGCGGAGCAGCTCCGGGGGGCGGGGCTCTGGCACAGCCCATGGGCAGGGCAGCTCCTGGGGGCGGGGCTCTGGCACAGCCCGGGGGCGGGGCAGCTCCTGGGGGCGGGGCTCTGGCACAGCCCATGGGCAGGGCAGCTCCTGGGGGCGGGGCTCTGGCACATTGTGACGCAGAGCCCGGGCTGAACAGCTGCTTCCTGGTTCTCCACGTGCTGCCAGCAGTGCTGGAGCTGCCCGAGCCGCTGTTCTCAGCTGCAGCCAGGATCTGCCCCCGGCCCCGCTGGGATCCAGGTGGGGACAGAGACTGGGGCCCGGGGGTTCCCCTTGGTGTGGCTGGCGGGGGCGGGAGGGGAGAAGCCGGAGCTGCAGGCGGGGGAAGGGCGGTGGGACATTGTGACCCGGAGCCCCCGGGGAATGAGAGGCGCTGGGGGGCAGGAAAGTGACTGTGCCCCAGGGAGCCTGGGAGAAGCCTTGAACGCGCCTCGGCCCCAGTGGAGCTGCAGGAGGATCCGCCCGCCCACCCCGCTGGGATGGGGGGGCCGGGGCCCGGCCGTCGTGTGGGGGGGAGGGGCGGACCCTGGGCCCGGCGGGGGGGGGCGGTGTATTAAATCCCTCTCCTTACCAATGTGCTACTCCCGGGCACTGCGCATGCCCAGTAGCAGCCGCTGAAGCCGCTGCCCTTCCCCCTGCCCGGACCAGCGGTAACGTTCCGCCGGGCGCTGGGGGCGGGGCTGGAGCGGGGCGGGGGAGTAACAGGGAGCGTGGGAGGGGCGGGCGCAGAGCAGGAAATTGATGGGCGGGGGGGCAGGGGTCAGGCAGCTGGAGGCAGGGTTCGTGGGGGGCTAAAGGGCACAATCCGGGCTGGGGGGAGGAGCAGGAGTTGAGCTCAGGGTGAGGCGCTGGCAGAGCCCCCCCCCCTTTGGTGTGAGGGCGGAGGTGTTGAAGGGGGAGGAGAAGCCGGAGTTGCAGGGGGGGGAGGTCACTGGGGTGGGGGTGTAGATCTGTCTCTGTGCAGCCAGGACATTCCCGGGGTGGGAGGGAGGTGAGTTAACTGGATCCTGTCCCAGTTTTTGCCACTTCCTCCCACACACACATTCTCTCAAGATTTCCCCTTTTCTCTCTCATTATCACACGTGGCTATAAAATCCAGGGAGATTCTCCTCCCCCCCCAATGATCAGCTCTATAATTGCCTCTGATTTTCCCTTTTCTCTCCATACTTCTCAAATGTCAATTTAAAATCTCTCCGATGGGGGGTGGATTTTCCCACCCATTCCATCTGCAACGATTTGTCCTTGTTTGGGTGGGAAATTGTTGCCCTGGGTCATTCCCCAGAACATGGCTCCCACTGGAGTGGGATGGGATGAGGTTCCCGTTCTCTGCCAGGGCAGGGAAGGGAAGGGAGGAGCACATCCCCCATGTAGACTGCCCAGACCCCATTTCCCAATTCCCCTGCGACCCCCTTCCATTGTCCAGGGAGCCTTCCAGCTCCCCCCAGCCCTTAAATCAGCTCCTCAAAGGGCTCTGAGCTGCTCACGTGAATGGTTGCCCCGTGGCCGGGGGGGGGGACCATCACATTCTGTTTATGTATTGGACAGTCATATAAAATCCAGTCCAACAGTCCCCCTTTTCCACTAGTTATTAAATAGCAACATCAAATCCCCTCCGATCTTGGTGGTTTTCTCTCATGTTATCAAATGTTGTTTGTGACAGGGTTCTCTCTGCGTGTGTCTAAGATTGATATAAAATACCCCAAACATTTGCCCCACTTCTCTCTAGTTGTTTTATTTCTAATTGAATATGATGGGTTGTTTCCCAATGTGCTAAGATGCAGCCGCCTCTGGGGTGGATCCATGGTGGCCATTATTTGCTAGTGACAGCCTGTGGATCTTTCTTGCCCTCCAGGCCTTCCATTCTCCTGTTAAAGAAGCACTCCCCAGGTTCAAAATGATCTGGACAAACGGGAGAAATGATCTGAAGTAAATAGGATCAAATTCAGTAGAGACAAGTGCAAAGTACTCCACGTTGGAAGGAACAATCGGAGGCCAGAGAAGAGCAGAAACAAAGGAGTCACTTTGGGGGATTCTCCCTGTCATTGTCCCCAAGGCAGCTGTCTCAGGTTTACAAAGGTGTTTCATGTTCCAGCCTTTATACAGTCTCTCCTGGGAGTGCCCCTTTCATGGACTGGGCCTAGTTTTAGTTTTTGGTAGTTAACAAGCTTGGTTTATTGTTCATCTAACCAGTATGTGTGGATTGAAGTGTGTTGGAAACTCTGTTTGGGATAACAAGCTGGTGCATGTCATTTTCCGCTGATGAAATGACAGACTTCATATGAGCTTGGGTCGTTCAGTAGCGTGCTGGACAGTGCAAGATGCACATTTCTGGGGGAAAGTTGGGCACTTGAGAATTTGCTGGTTTTCTCCTGAGGTGTAATTCATGAGTGGCTGTCTAGCAGCACTCAATACTGTGTAGCTGGGAGTGAGTTACATGCTGGAGACTGTGTGTTAATTGGCCAAGAGGGGCTGTTCTCGCGGGAAAACAGTGAAAAAGGCACCCCATGCTGGAGGACTGAGGTACAGCTATTTAACAGTCCAGATTGTACTCTGGGTAACATCACAGACACTCATTATGACAGAGCCTCTTACAACACAGAGAAAGTAAATCCATGTCCCAGAAATCGAAGACTCCAGACAGAGGGCAAGTGTCCCTGGCACTGCTTCTTGCTGACAGAGAGGTTCAGAGACAGTGCGAGAATCCTGGGGAAGCTGGGAACAGGAAGCATGGGCTGGCGGGGTTCGGTGGAGAAAGGGAACAGGAAGGGCAGGGATATTACTGAATCCAGGATCTCAGCAGTACTAGATGACAGGATAGCACGAAGTGCAGCCCATTGGAAAACACAATCCCAACTATACATACAAAATGATGGGGTCTAAATTAGTTGTTTCCACTCAAGAGAGTGATCTTGGAGTCACTGTGGATAGTTCTCTGAAAACATCCACTCAATGTGCAGCAGCAGTGAAAAAAAGTGAACAATGTAGGAAATAATTAAGAAAGTGATAGATATGACAGAATATCTCATAGATCATATTTGTAAAAACAGCAAATAAATCCATGATACACCCACATCTTGAATACTGCATGCACATGTCACCCCGTCTCAAAAATAGATATATTGGAATTGGAAAAGGTTCAGAAAAGGGCAAGAAAAATGATTAGGGGTATGGGACAGTTATGCCAGACCTAACCCCCAGTTTCACTTGAGCAAACAGGAGATATTTGACACTGTGCAATACGGCTCCTGTGCTCTGTTCCCAAAGTGTTCTGCAGCAGAGGAGGGTCTCTGGTATTACGTGTGTCACTGGCCTATTGGGGTGATGCTGAAACAGGACAGGGTACAGATGGCATTGTGGGGGTGGCGTGAACCTTCACTCTTCATTTCCCCTTCCAAGAACAGAAGGGACAGGAACCCTTACCCAGCGAGGTCACAGTCTCATAGTTCTCCTGCATGACATCCCAGTAGAGGGCTCTCTGAGTGGGGTCCAGCAGAGCCCACTCTTCCCTGGTGAAATACATAGCCATCTCCTTGAAGGTCACCAGCCCCTGAAAGAGTAAGAGTCCAACACTAAGGACTTGCTGCCCCACTCACAGCCCCACTATTTGTGGCAGAGAAGAGTGAATCAAATGGAAGCTCTGGGTGGATCATAGTCAGGAGAGTCCCACCTCGACCTGGGTCAGAGTATCCAGCAATTGCCAGGGTGAGGGGATGAAGAGAGAGCCCCTTATCTCTCCCAGCATATCCATCACCCCCCTACTAGCCACTGACTGATACAGGAGATGGAGCCCCTAGCAGGGTCCAGGGAGAGCTCGCTGGTAGGATGCCCAACACCCTCCTCATTGTGAGGAGTGGGATATGAAGGGAGAGGCAGCTCCAATAAGCCTGACTCATGGGTGTCCCCGTTATATCTCACAGCAGCTGATGGTTAGTGAGGTCAGGCTCCAGCACTAGGAGTCTGGTCAGTTTGACTAGCTCCATGTAGGTGGGTTATTTTCTCTCTTCACAAATTAGGGCATTTCCACCTCCAAACCTCCTGGGTCTGTTCCTAGAATCTAGGCCACTTAGTAAATAACTCCCAGCAGGTCTGCCACACCCTGGCCTCCTCCTTTCCCCACACTGTGAATTTCCTGCCCCGCTCCAACCTCCAAACCAGACTCTGCAAACCTTCCCACCTCTGGTGTATTTGCTCTCCCTTTCCTCCAGCAGGAACCCACCAGCAACCCCCCGATAATCTCTACCTGGACTGACTCCACTGCAGCCATTTCTCTTCCCTGTCCCACGCCAGGCTGGGATGAGCTGGAGCAAAACATTCTGCAGCCTGTCTGGGGGAGAAGGGCAGTTGTGGGCGTTTCAGAACCGGTTTTAGTTAATTTCACATCACAATTCCCCCAGGCCCTTTCCCTGCAGACAGACACCCTAGATTCTGTCATGCTGGGAAATGCTCAATCTGTTTATTACAATTTAGACCTGGCCCCTCCTGCCAGGCTAAGTCCACAGACACATTTTTAACCTCCCTTCTCTCTCCCCTCACCCCTTCTCTGAACACAAGGCTAGAAAAGAGCAGAACCAAAGGAGTCACTGTGGGGGATTCCCTCAGACACTGACCCCACGGCAGCCACACCCCAGCAGGGGGAATATGGAGTCAGGAACTGGCTTTTGCTCTGTCTGATCCTTGTTTTCTTCACTGGAAAGTGGTTCTGCCCCAGGATGCAGCAATACATGTGTCTGGGTGGACTAGAGAGCTGGAAATCTCTCCCCCACATTCATTTCTCCCACTCCCCCTTTCAGCCTCTCCTTCCCCTGTCCTCTCTCCCTGCCCCTCTGGCTGGGACAGTCCCATTCCTGGGGGCTTTGCTCTCCCATGGCTGGATTTCCTCCTGGCAACCGCTAATGGGAGGAGAAATGAGGTGGTGTTGTTTGTGCAGAGTCACTTTCTTGCCAGACCCTAGGACATTCCCTGAGGTCTTTCAGTTACCTGGAGACTCTGGCTCAGAATTTAGTAGTAACAGGGCCCAGGACTGCCCTAGGGGGCTAGGACCAGCTGCAGAAAGTCATCCCCTGGGCCGGGCAGAGAAGAAGCTTTAATTAAGGTCACTTCCCAGCACAGAGCCCCACTGGGGGAGCAGCAGCTGCCAAGCCTGGTCTCCCAGATCACAATGGAGGCTGCAGCATCTGACCCAGGAAGCTGAACCCCAATATCCTGAGCAGAGAGGGACGGAGTGTATGAGCAGCTTCCCTCCTTTAGCTCTCTGGGGAGAGCAGCTAATGGGAGCCCCTCCTCACAGGGAGAATGGCTGATCTCATTTGACCCACTGTCCATCTGGAATTACTCCTTGTCTTTCCATACAGTGACTCTGGATTAACAACGGTCTCAATGACACCGGATTTCAGAAAGAATGAGTTCAGAACGCTGTGGAAAAGACCATCGTGTGGCAGTGCTGACTCCCTTCCCACCTCCCTCACCCCCGCAGATCTAGTACAAGGACTGGAGGCAAAAATTTTCCAAACGGAACCGAAAGTTCCTGCAGTTTTCAAAAGAGGAGAAAAGTAAATTCTGTGAATTCACACTAACAGTGTTTGCTAAGTGGACAGAAAGTTATCACAGTGACAGGGCACGTGACTGGGGAATGAACTTGGTGACCTGGTGACTAGGAGCCAGGACTCTGGTACAAGTTGACCAGAGAGAAGGATCATGGTTAGCAGCAGCCCCCAGACACCCCCTAGTACCCAGAGCCCAGACCCCCCAGCCAGGGGCCCCAGACACCCCCCAGCCAGGATCCCATCAGATATTCCCTGGCGCTCACGTCCATGACCCCAAATAATCTCTCAGTCCTCAAAGAGAGACCTGGAGAAGGAAACGTGCTGAAGCAAAGCCACAGAGGTCTCTGAGGTTTCCCTGGCCCCTCGCCCCTGTCCTGCCTGGCTGATGTCAGCATCTCTGTGAGGTCACCACCTCCCCACCACCTTTGACCAATAGTCTGAGGTCCTGCAAACGGCCTTTGTGATGTCACTGCCACACCCCTCCCTTGCTGGGCTAATGTCCTGCCCCTGGCCAGGCACTTTGGAGGTTTGAGCTACTCCCTGTGGATCACCCCACTCAAGGAGCGTTCGTTCTAGGCAGCAAGCCGGCTAGACAGGAAAACATCAGACGCTGCTCCCAATGCTACACTCAGTTTTTCAGAAATTAGTCGACTTCATGGTCAGAAGACACCATTAGAGCATCTAACCTGCATATCACAGGCCTCCTGTATGACATAACAGCTACTTTGGGGGCAAACACATTCCAGAAAGGCATCTAGTCTTCATTAAATGACATCAGGAGATGGTGAATCCACCACTTTCCTTGGTAGCTTGCTCCTGTGGTGAATCATCCTCGCTGTTGACTATTGTGCCTCAGTTGTAATATGAATTTGTCTCTTTTCACTTTCCAGCCATTGGCTCTTGTTATGCTTTTCTCTGCTCCATTCAAGAGCCCGTAAATACTCAATCTTTTCTCTCCATTAAGGCCCTTCAACATTTCAATGAAATCACCTTTCAATCTTCTTTTGATAAGCTAAACAGGTTAAGCTCTTTCAATAGCTCACTGGAAGGCATTTTTCTCCAGCCCTCAGAACATTTGGTGGCTCTTTGCTGCCCTAGCTCCAATTTCACAACATCTTTCTCAAATGAGGATACCAGAACTGGAGGCAGTATAAAGGTTGTATAAAGGTAAAATTAAATAGGTTGCAGAGGAGTTTTTTTTTATTTCGGCTTTTGTTGCTAAAAACTTTGTCTCTCTGCAGTGAGAAAAAACACTCCCCGAATGCCAAAATTTGAGCCATGAAAAGCGGCAGTGTGAACAGCGCATCATAGGTGGAGCTGTGCTCCCGGTGACAAAGCTCCTGCCCCTCATTGGAGGTAGTTTGGCTTTGTTGCCGGGGAAGCTCTCTCTCAGCGATAAGGACGGCCACACAGCGCACCTTACAATGGCATGGTTAGAGTGGCACAGCTGCACCGTGGTAAGGTGCGCGGTGTAGACACAGCCTCAGAGCTGGGGAAAGCCGACAGGCGCTGAGGAGCACAGGGTTCAGACAGAGACATCCATTAGGAGAGGAACTATTCACAGGGATTCTCTATAGCCTAGTAAGGTGGAGAGGATGGAAGATGATAATGTACAGGTAGGTTCTGATGAGAAACAGTGAAATGAAAGAGTCTCCCTCAATTACATCATGTAATAGCAGACAGCTAAAATGGGACACATTTTAGAAGTGCTTAAATACAAACGCTAAACGTCTAAGTACTAAGACTGGTGAATTTGAGTGCCTGGTATTGAGTGACGATATTGATAGAATAGGCATCACAGAAACCCTTGCACCCCCTCCTGCACCCACATGGGGAGACTGACCTGTGTGCATGGAGCAGCTGGCATTGCTGCCCCCCACTCCTCCCTGGAACGCTGCTCATCTGGGCACCCCTAGGGGCTGTGGGATGTGGGGGCAAGAAGTGAGATCATCCGAGCTCCCTGCATCCAGGTCACTTTCCTCAGCCGGGCTGCATAGCGGGAGGGCAGAGAGCAGCAGCTTCTGATGCTCCCCTCACAGCACAGCCCAAGTGGGAAAAGTGACCAGGACGCATGGAGCACATAGGGTTGCTCCTTACTCCCCTCAAACCTCTATGGACCCATGGAGGAGCATTGGGGCAGGGGAGAGCAGTGAGCACCTTTGCACTGCCACACGGTGCCCTTTGACCCCTGGAGCCCTGGGCGGCTATCGGGGGGCACCACCCCTAAGGCCGGCCAGGCTCCCCAGAACGAGCAGCAGAAAACACAGAGACTGGCCACACACTGAGCAGTGGTAGCCTGGGCGGCTCGTAATGGAGGCTCAGGGGGGAGGGGCGTCATAACATTTTTTCCCAGATTTGGACCTTAGCGTCCAAAATATGGGTGTTAGCATGAAAACCTCCAAGCTTAGTTACCAGCTTGGACCTGGTAAAGCTGCCACCAGCCAGGGATTTATACAGTGCCTGGCTCGGTGTGGTCTCCCCAAAACCTTCCCCGGGGGACCCCCAGACTCAGATGCCTTGAGTCTCACAACAAAGGGGAATAAACCATTTCCCTTCCCCCTCCTCCCCTCCAGGTGTTCCCTCCCTGGGTTCCTGGAGAGATATACAGAAGCAAGCTCCGTGAATCTAAACAGAGGGACTCCCCCCTCCCTGTTTCCAGTCCTGGAAATAGAAGTACCAAGATAGCTAATCTCTCTTCCCCCTTACCCAGAGGGTATGCAAAGTCAGGCTAGTAAATCTAACACAACGAGATTTTCCCCCTGACTTCTTCCTCCCACCAATTTCCTGGTGAGCTTCAGACTCAATTCCCTGGAGTCCCCACTAAAGAAAAAATCCAACAGGTCTTAAAAAGAAAGCTTTATATAAAAAGAAAGAAAAGGACATAAAAATGGTCTCTCTGTATTAAGGTGACAAATACAGGGTTATTTGCTTAAAAGAAAAAAATGAATAAACAGCCTTATCCAAAAAGAATACAATTTAAACATTCCAGCAACTACACACATGTAAATACAAAAAAAACCAATATAAACTTATTGTCTTATTATCTTTGTACTTACAACTTGGAAACAGAAGATTAGAAAGGCAGGGATAGAAAAATCACTCTCATAGCCGAGACGCTGCAGCGCTTTCCCTAAACAGCTGTAGGAAGACAGCTTTAACTCCCAGCGCTGGACAGCTGCAAGTGTAGCCAACCCTCTCTAAGCCAACCCCTTATGAGAACAGCAGGGACTAGCATGACTAGATGTCCCGATTTTTGGGTCTTTTTCTTATATAGGTGCCTATTAACCCCACCCCCATCCCAATTTTTCACATTTGCTGTCGGATCACCCTAGCAGGGGTTGCACACAGAGCTGCATTAACCTTCAGGTGCTGAGGTTTCCCTCTCTCCATTCCCAGAGCCTGTGATCAGGAAACAGACATCAGGGCTCCCAGGTGCTGCACAGACCATGACTGAGATCAGACCCCATATTATGCAAGGTGCTGTACCAACCCTGGGCAACACTGAGACACCCAGGAGGTTCCCCTCAATTTCCCTGAGCCTCTGCTGCCCAACTTCTTCTGAATCCCTCTGGCTCACCCCCCCCCACAAAAAAACCCCACCTTTCCAAACAGTCCTTCTTTCCTTGCCCCCTGATTCTGGTTTCACACCCTGGGACCATCTCCTCCCTTTGTCTCTCCCCCTCCAGGTGAAGCAGAGATGGAGGCAACTTCTGCCACTGAAGTCAGCCTCAGCGAGCACTGCAGCCGGCCCCGGGGGAGGGGGGTGTTTGCAGACACAGGAAGGGAGCAGGGGGTGCTGGGAAGAAGGCGGCAGGAGAACAAAGCTCAGAGACCCAACATGGGGAAATTCCAGGGGGCGGGGCTCTGACACATCCCAGGTGCGGACAACTCCTGGGGGCGGGGCTCTGGCTCAGCTCGGGGGCAGGGCAGCTCCTCGGGGCGGGGCTCTGGCACAGCCCATGGGCAGGGCAGCTCCTGGGGGCGGGGCTCCAGCACAGAGCGGGGGCGGAGCAGCTCCTGGGGGCGGGGCTCTGGCACAGAGCGGGGGCGGAACAGCTCCTGGGGGTGGGGCTCCAGCACAGAGCAGGGGCGAAGCAGCTCCTGGAAGCGGGGCTCTGGCACAGCCCGGGGGCGGGGCAGCTCCTGGGGGTGGGGCTCTGGCACAGCCCATGGGCAGGGCAGCTCCTGGGGGCGGGGCTCCAGCACGGAGCGGGGGCGGGGCAGCTCCTGGGGGCGGGGCTCCAGCACAAACGGGGGCAGAGCAGCTCCTGGGGGCGGGGCTCTGGCACAGCCCATGGGCAGGGCAGCTCCTGGGGGTGGGGCTCTGGCACAGCCTGGGGGCGGGGCAGCTCCTGGGGGCGTTGCTCTGGCACAGCCCATGGGCAGGGCAGCTCCTGGGGGCGGGGCTCTGGCACATTGTGACGCGGAGCCCGGTGTGAACAGCTGCTTTCTGGTTCTCCACCTGCTGCCAGCAGCGCTGGAGCTGCAGGAGGATCCGCCCGCCCTGCTGGGATGCGGGGGCCGGGGCCCGGCCATCGTGTGGGGGGGGGCGAACCCCGGGACAGGCGGGGGGGGGCGGTGTATTAAATCCCTCCCCATAGCAATGTGCTACTCCCGGGCACTGCGCATGCCCAGTAACAGCCGCGGAAGCCGCTGCCCTTCCCCCTGCCCGGACCAGCGGTAACGTTCCGCCGTTCGCTGGGGGCGGGGCTGGAGCGGGGCGGGGAAGTGACAGGGAGCGTGGGAGGGGCGGGCGCAGAGCAGGAAATTGATGGGCGGGGGGGGTCAGGCAGCTGGAGGCAGGGTTCGTGGGGGGCTAAAGGGCACAATCCGGGCTGGGGGGAGGAGCAGGAGTTGAGCTCAGGGTGAGGCGCTGGCAGACCCCCCCCCTTTGGTGTGAGGGCGGAGGTGTCGAGGGGGGAGGAGAAGCCGGAGTTGCAGGGGGGGAGGTCACTGGGGTGGGGGTGTAGATCTGTCTCTGTGCAGCCAGGACATTCCCGGGGTGGGAGGGAGGTGAGTTAACTGGATCCTGTCCCTGTTTTTGCCACTTCCTCCCACACACACATTCTCTCAAGCTTTCCCCTTTTCTCTCTCATTATCACACGTGGCTATAAAATCCAGGGAGATTCTCCTCCCCCCCCCCCCCAAAGATCAGCTCTCTAATTGCCTCTGATTTTCCCTTTTCTCTCCATACTTCTCAAATGTCAATTTAAAATCTCTCCGATGGGGGGTGGATTTTCCCACCCATTTCATCTGCAGCGATTTGTCCTTGTTTGGGTGGGAAATTGTTGCCCTGGGTCATTCCCCAGAACATGGCTCCCACTGGAGTGGGATGGGATGAGGTTCCCGTTCTCTGCCAGGGCAGGGAAGGGAAGGGAGGAGCACATCCCCCATGGAGACTGCCCAGACCCCATTTCCCAATTCCCCTGCGGCCCCCTTCCATTGTCCAGGGAGCCTTCCAGCTCCCCCCCTGCCTTTAAATCAGCTCCTCAAAGGGCTCTGAGCTGCTCACGTGAATGGTTGCCCCGTGGCCGGGGGGGACCATCACATTCTGTTTATGTATTGGACAGTCATATAAAATCCAGTCCAACAGTCCCCCTTTTCCACTAGTTATTTAATAGCAACATCAAATCCCCTCCGATCTTGGTGGTTTTCTCTCATGTTATCAAATGTCGTTTGTGACAGGGTTCTCTCTGCGTGTCTCAAAGATTGATATAAAATACCCCAAACATTTGCCCCACTTCTCTCTAGTTGTTTTATTTCTAATTGAATATGATGGGTTGTTTCCCAATGTGCTAAGATGCAGCCGCCTCTGGGGTGGATCCATGGTGGCCATTATTTGCTAGTGACAGCCCGTGGATCTTTCTTGCCCTCCAGGCCTTCCATTCTCCTGTTAAAGAAGCACTCCCCAGGCTCCCTCTGCCTGTGTGACTGGCCAGCAGGAGGTGGTGTTAACTTTCTAGCCACTTCTCACACTCTGTGAGGTAACACTTGCAGTGGCAGGGAAGGTGTCTGTGTGGGGAGATTGCAGCTGAAGGGGCATTGTGGTAGGGGGAGGCCTCTGGGTGGCTGGGCAGGGGGTACCCTAGTCAGGTTGGTGGGTTGTGGAGGTTTGGGGTTTTCGGGGGTGGTGGTTCTGATGTGCCCATCCCTGAGGCTATGGGTCCTGGAGGTGGGTATCGCTGGGGGCCTGGTGGCTGCAGAACAGTGGGGGTGGGTGTCTCTTGGGGAGGCGGGACAGAGGGTTAGAGGGAGCCTGGTTCTGTGCCAGGGGCTCTGTCTGTGCTTCCCCCGCTGGTTCCTGGTTTTGTTGCCATGCCCAGTGCACAGAGCTGGGGGAGGGGATCCCTGGCACTAGGTGAGGGCATGCCAGGGAAGCAAAGTGATGGGTCGCACTGTAAAGCATCAGGGGGTCACACTGGGCAGAGGAGGGGGTCCCAGGCAAATGTCAGGGTAGATCGTTCTGGAGGGTGGGGAAGTTCCTAGGCAGGCAGTGAGGGACTGAGTTCCCAGTGGGGGGGGGGGTCCCTTGAGGGGGTCCCTGGCTGCTGGGGGCTCTTGGTGGGGGGAACCCTTTGGGATTCCCAACCTGGCAATCATGGTGTGGTGGGGGTTCTCTGGCCGGTGGGGCTTTGAGGGGTATCTGGGGTCCCTGGCCAGGGACTCTGGGGGCTGCGTCCCAGGGAATATCTGATGGGATCCTGGCTGGGGGGTGTCTGGGGCCCCTGGCTGGGGGGTCTGGGCTCTGGGTACTAGGGGGTGTCTGGGGGCTGCTGCTAACCATGATCCTTCTCTCTGGTCAACTTGTACCAGAGTCCTGGCTCCTAGTCACCAGGTCACCAAGTCCATTCCCCAGTCACGTGCCCTGTCACTGTGATAACTTTCTGTCCACTTAGCAAACACTGTTAGTGTGAATTCACAGAATTTACTTTTCTCCTCTTTTGAAAACTGCAGGAACTTTCGGTTCCGTTTGGAAAATTTTTGCCCCCAGTCCTTGTCCTAGATCTGCGGGGGTGAGGGAGGTGGGAAGGGAGTCAGCACTGCCACACGATGGTCTTTTCCACAGCGTTCTGAACTCATTCTTTCTGAAATCCGGTGTCATTGAGACCGTTGTTAATCCAGAGTCACTGTATGGAAAGACAAGGAGTGATTCCAGATGGACAGTGGGTCAAATGAGATCAGCCATTCGCCCTGTGAGGAGGGGCTCCCATTAGCTGCTCTCCCCAGAGAGCTAAAGGAGGGAAGCTGCTCATACACTCCGTCCCTCTCTGCTCAGGATATTGGGGTTCAGCTTCCTGGGTCAGATGCTGCAGCCTCCATTGTGATCTGGGAGACCAGGCTTGGCAGCTGCTGCTCCCCCAGTGGGGCTCTGTGCTGGGAAGTGACCTTAATTAAAGCTTCTTCTCTGCCCGGCCCAGGGGATGACTTTCTGCAGCTGGTCCTAGCCCCCTAGGGCAGTCCTGGGCCCTGTTACTACTAAATTCTGAGCCAGAGTCTCCAGGTAACTGAAAGACCTCAGGGAATGTCCTAGGGTCTGGCAAGAAAGTGACTCTGCACAAACAACACCACCTCATTTCTCCTCCCATTAGCGGTTGCCAGGAGGAAATCCAGCCATGGGAGAGCAAAGCCCCCAGGAATGGGACTGTCCCAGCCAGTGGGGCAGGGAGAGAGGACAGGGGAAGGAGAGGCTGAAAGGGGCAGTGGGAGAAATGAATGTGGGGGAGAGATTTCCAGCTTTCTAGTCCACCCAGACACATGTATTGCTGCATCCTGGGGCAGAACCACTTTCCAGTGAACAAAACAAGGATCAGACAGAGCAAAAGCCAGTTCCTGACTCCATATTCCCCCTGTTGGGGTGTGGCTGCCGTGGGGTCAGTGTCTGAGGGAATCCCCCACAGTGACTCCTTTGGTTCTGCTCTTTTCTAGCCTTGTGTTCAGAGAAGGGGTGAGGGGAGAGAGAAGGGAGGTTAAAAATGTGTCTGTGGACTTAGCCTGGCAGGAGGGGCCAGGTCTAAATTGTAATAAACAGATTGAGCATTTCCCAGCATGACAGAATCTAGGGTGTCTGTCTGCAGGGAAAGGGCCTGGGGGAATTGTGATGTGAAATTAACTAAAACCGGTTCTGAAACGCCCACAACTGCCCTTCTCCCCCAGACAGGCTGCAGAATGTTTTGCTCCAGCTCATCCCAGCCTGGCGTGGGACAGGGAAGAGAAATGGCTGCAGTGGAGTCAGTCCAGGTAGAGATTATCGGGGGGTTGCTGGTGGGTTCCTGCTGGAGGAAAGGGAGAGCAAATACACCAGAGGTGGGAAGGTTTGCAGAGTCTGATTTGGAGGTTGGAGCGGGGCAGGAAATTCACAGCGTGGGGAAAGGAGGAGGCCAGGGTGTGGCAGACCTGCTGGGAGTTATTTACTAAGTGGCCTAGATTCTAGGAACAGACCCAGGAGGTTTGGAGGTGGAAATGCCCTAATTTGTGAAGAGAGAAAATAACCCACCTACATGGAGCTAGTCAAACTGACCAGACTCCTAGTGCTGGAGCCTGACCTCACTAACCATCAGCTGCTGTGAGATATAAAGGGGACACCCATGAGTCAGGCTTATTGGAGCTGCCTCTCCCTTCATATCCCGCTCCTCACAATGAGGAGGGTGTTGGGCATCCTACCAGCGAGCTCTCCCTGGACCCTGCTAGGGGCTCCATCTCCTGTATCAGTCAGTGGCTAGTAGGGGGGTGATGGATATGCTGGGAGAGATAAGGGGCTCTCTCTTCATCCCCTCACCCTGGCATTTGCTGGATACTCTGAGCCAGGTCGAGGTGGGACTCTCCTGACTATGATCCACCCAGAGCTTCCATTTGATTCACTCTTCTCTGCCACAAATAGTGGGGCAGCAAGTCCTTAGTGTTGGACTCTTACTCTTTCAGGGGCTAGTGACCTTCAAGGAGATGGCTATGTATTTCACCAGGGAAGAGTGGGCTCTGCTGGACCCCACTCAGAGAGCCCACTGCTGGGATGTCATGCAGGAGAACTATGAGACTGTGACCTCGCTGGGTAAGGGTTCCTGTCCCTTCTGTTCTTGGAAGGGGAAATGAAGAGTGAAGGTTCACGCCACCCCCACAATGCCATCTGTACCCTGTCCTGTTTCAGCATCACCCCAATAGTCCAGTGACACACATAATACCAGAGACCCTCCTCTGCTGCAGAACACTTTGGGAACAGAGCACAGGAGCCGTATTGCACAGTGTCAAATATCTCCTGTTTGCTCAAGTGAAACTGGGGGTTAGGTCTGGCATAACTGTCCCATACCCCTAATCATTTTTCTTGCCCTTTTCTAAACCTTTTCCAATTCCAATATTTCTATTTTTGAGATGGGGTGACATGTGCATGCAGTATTCAAGATGTGGGTGTATCATGGATTTATTTGCTGTTTTTACAAATATGATCTATGAGATATTCTGTCATATCTATCACTTTCTTAATTATTTCCTACATTGTTCACTTTTTTTCACTGCTGCTGCACATTGAGTGGATGTTTTCAGAGAACTATCCACAGTGACTCCAAGATCACTCTCTTGAGTGGAAACAACTAATTTAGACCCCATCATTTTGTATGTATAGTTGGGATTGTGTTTTCCAATGGGCTGCACTATGTGCTATCCTGTCATCTAGTACTGCTCAGATCCTGGATTCAGTAATATCCCTGCCCTTCCTGTTCCCTTTCTCCACCGAACCCCGCCAGCCCATGCTTCCTGTTCCCAGCTTCCCCAGGATTCTCGCACTGTCTCTGAACCTCTCTGTCAGCAAGAAGCAGTGCCAGGGACACTTGCCCTCTGTCTGGAGTCTTCGATTTCTGGGACATGGATTTACTTTCTCTGTGTTGTAAGAGGCTCTGTCATAATGAGTGTCTGTGATGTTACCCAGAGTACAATCTGGACTGTTAAATAGCTGTACCTCAGTCCTCCAGCATGGGGTGCCTTTTCCACTGTTTTCCCGCGAGAACAGCCCCTCTTGGCCAATTAACACACAGTCTCCAGCATGTAACTCACTCCCAGCTACACAGTATTGAGTGCTGCTAGACAGCCACTCATGAATTACACCTCAGGAGAAAACCAGCAAATTCTCAAGTGCCCAACTTTCCCCCAGAAATGTGCATCTTGCACTGTCCAGCACGCTACTGAACGACCCAAGCTCATATGAAGTCTGTCATTTCATCAGCGGAAAACGACATGCACCAGCTTGTTATCCCAAACAGCTTCCAACACACTTCAATCCACACATACTGGTTAGATGAACAATAAACCAAGCTTGTTAACTACCAAAAACTAAAACTAGGCCCAGTCCATGAAAGGGGCACTCCCAGGAGAGACTGTACAAAGGCTGGAACATGAAACACCTTTGTAAACCTGAGACAGCTGCCTTGGGGACAATGACAGGGAGAATCCCCCAAAGTGACTCCTTTGTTTCTGCTCTTCTCTGGCCTCCGATTGTTCCTTCCAACGTGGAGTACTTTGCACTTGTCTCTACTGAATTTGATCCTATTTACTTCAGATCATTTCTCCCGTTTGTCCAGATCATTTTGAATTTTAATCCAATCCTCCAAAGCACTTACAACCCCTCCCAGCTTGGTGTTGTCCGCAAACTTGATACGTGTAAGAGAGAGACTGTTACTGGGAGGGTTTCCCCATGTGTCAGAGGGTTACACCCTGGTGGGAGGGGGCTAGGCCTGTACTGGAATAAGGTCACTCTGTGCTTCACAGTGTGCTAGAACCTAGAATGTGCATTAGCAGGGGAAAAGCTGGGGGGAATCGGCTTGTGGAATGGACAAAAGCCTAGTCTGAATTCTCACACCTTGCCCTTTTCACCTCGGCAGGCCAGAGAATAACATCCATGTTTCGCTGCAGATCATCTCGTCCTCCCAGGGGCAAGGAAATGGCTGCAATGGAGCTGGCTCAGGTAAGAGATTATCAGGGTGGCGGGTTCTGCTTGGAGGTTGAGGAGCAGTAAATGCATAAGAGGGTGGGAATTGCTAGAGGTGGTGGGAAGCAGGAAATATCTCGGGTGGAGAAAGGGAGGGGACAGCATGTGACAAACCTGCTGAGACTTGTGTAGTGTAGGGCGTGATGGGTTGTCATCCCCAGGAGGCAGTTTGTGGAGCTTCTGGGAACTGCTGTGTCCTCTAACCCTCACGCTGGGCTGGCCCTTCTCACACTGCTTTGCTGGAGATTTCGCCAGCCTCTCCAGGGCCTGTTATCACCCAACACAACAGCAGGTGGCGCCATGCAGCCAACTAAGCTACCTGAGTGCGTTACCTAAGCCACTCAAGGACAGATAGAAGACAAGAGCCAATTTCCCACTCCCCAACCTTGCACACTTGCTGTAGTATAAATCCAGAATGATACCATCTTATAGTGCACAGGGATCTCTATAATACAAGCTCATTAATGTAGTTCCCCTTCCCCTCGATATGGGACAGATGTGCACAACAAGCTGAGATTTTCCCCAGACACTTCACTCAAAATACGCTGGTTAAGATAAAGCATCAAACAAGTTTATTAACTGCAGAAAGATAGATTAAGTGATTATAAGTGATAACAAACAGATCAAAGCAGATTATTTAGCAAATAACCAAAACTCAGACTAAGCCTAACATACTAGGTGGATAGAATTTGAATTAGCAATTTCTCACCCTGACTGATGGTACAAGCAGTCCCCCAAGTTTCCATACACAAACTAGAAATCTCTTGATCCTGGGAGCAGCACTTCCCCCACATCCGTTTTTGTTTCTCAGGTGTTTCCAGAAGTTCTCTTGTGTGGAGAATGAGGCCAAGAGATGATGTCACACCCCACCTTATGTAGCTTTTCCATATGGTGGGAACCTTTTGTTCCAAACTCAGTTCCTAGTCCAGTTTGTGGAAAAATACAGCTACTAAAATGGAGTTTAGTGTCATGTGGTCTGGTCACAGGCCCTGCTGAGTCATAGTAGCCATGACTCATAGGCTGGCTGAAACATTCACAGGAAGGCTAAGCTCTTCCACAGTCCATTGTCTTTGTTGAGCCATCAGCACTGTCTGGCTTCTTCATTGTTGTACCTGAAAGGCTCATTGTGGGTGTTACCCAGAGTAAGCACATTTGAAATACAGATACAGAGTCAATATCCATAACTTCAGATACGAACATGATATGTGCACACAAATAGGATAATCATATTCAGCAAATCAGAACTTTTCCAGTGACACCACACATGATGCATCTTCTACAAAATAGATCATAATTATGTCCTAATCATATTATAATCATACCACTATGATGAATATGGGGGTGTAGTGTCAGATAGGTCCTAATTTCAAGGCACAGGAGTTGGGAATGGAACTTCCCCTCTTTGTGGAACAGGAAATAACTCTCCAGCCAGGGCTGGGACAACTTCCCAGACTCTCAGCGATGGAGCCTGAATCTACTGACATTTCATTAATTACCACCAACCCCAATCTTTGTGGCAACTGTAAACTTTATCAGTGATGATTTTGTACTCTCTTCTAAGTCATGGATAAGAATGTTAAATAGCACAGGGCCAAGAACCAATCCCTGCAGGAACCTGCTAGAAAGAAATCCACTCGATCATGGTTCCCCATTTACTATCAGAGTTTTTAATCTATTTAATGTATGCCGTGTTTATTTTGTATCATTCTAGGTTTTTTTTAGTAAAAATATTGTGCTAATCAAGTCATGTCCCTTACGGAAGTTTAGGTATATTACATCAATACTATTAGCTGCAACCAAACTTTTGATCTCATCGAATAAGGATATCCCGTTAGTTTGATAGACTCTATTTTCTCTAAACCTTTGTTAATGGGCACTACAATTCTGACCTTCTAACTTCTATTCTTTATGATTGACTTCCCCTTTCTTCCATATATTTTATTTGGAGAGTGCTTGGATTCCTACCAGGGAGCCACTATCAGGGTCCAGAGACAGCCCCATCTCCTATATTAAGCTCTGGCTAGTAGCTATGTGATAAATGTGAAGACCCTGCTTCTGTCTGTCAGATGGGAGACACAAAGGTTCTCTCTTTCTACCCTCTGATGCCTCCTGGCTGCTGTAAGCAAGGTGGGGTGGGACTCTGTTAACATGTGCCTCCCGGAGCTTCCATTTCCCTGGTGCTGCTGTTCCGTGAATAGTGGGGTTGTGAGTGGGTCAGCAGGTACTGAGTATTGGACTCCTGCTCTTTCAGGGGCCGGTGACCTTCGAGGAGGTGGCTGTGTATTTCTCCAGGGAAGAGGGGACTCTGCTGGACCCCACTCAGAGAGCCCTCTACAGAGATGTCATGCAGGGGAACTATGAGACGATGGTCTTGCTGGGTAAGGATTCCTGTCCCTTCTGTTCTTGGAAGGGGAAATGAAGAGTGAAGGTTCATGCCACCCCCACAATGCCATCTGTACCCTGTCCTGTTTCAGCTTCACCCCAATAGGCCAGTAACATACATACTACTAGAGACCCTCCTCTGCTGCAGAACACTTTGGGAACAGAGCACAGGAGCAGCATCACACAATGTCAAATATCTCCTCTTTACTCAAGTAAAACTGGGGTTAGGTCCAGCATAATGAACAGAAGCTTCCTACCCCCAGCCTTCTCTCAAACCCTGAGCCTTCTCTACCCAAACCAGAATGTGCTTGGGGTGTAACAAGCAGGCGGCTGGAGTCAGAGCTGCCAGTCCAGGGTTACTTATCATACAGACACTCAGTGCGTCCTTGAACGCTGGCTGGGAGTATCCAGACAGGAGAGCTCCAGCAGCAGAACACTGAATCTCACCCAGGATTACAGATGACACAACTCCTCGCCGATCTGGATTGCACCCCAGCATGTGAAAATGGCCTAGGTTGGTAGTGACATTTCTTGAGACATGGAGAGTCTTGCTCCCATATCACCAGGTGTAATAAAAATAACAGGAAAGGCCAAATACGGAAAACTGATTGTTCAGCTTGCTTTTGACCTGCATCATATTTTGCAGTATATTCCAAATAAGGAAATTAACGTGCAACGTATGTGTCATTGTTTGTGGTTTTAAGCTGTAAAAGGCTTGTGTGATTTTTAGCTCAGGAACAGTATTCCAATAGCTGTCGCCCCCTGCGTGCTTGTAACCAAGAAAAGAGCCTCAGGCTGAGCTGATTCAAATATTAATCCTGTGGTCGTTTTCCACAACAGCCTCAATAGGTCCCTGTGATGGCATGTAAGGCTACATCTAGACTACCCACCGTATCGGCGGGTTAAAATCGATTGCTCGGGGATCGATATATGGCGTCTCATCTAGACACCATATATCGATCCCCGAGCGCGCTTATATCGATTCCGGAACAACACCAACCCCAACGGAGTTGCTGATTTGACAGGGGGAGCCGCGGACATCGATCCCGTGCGGTGAGGATGGGTGAGTAATCCGATCTTAGATATTCGACTTCAGTTACGTTATTCACGTAGCTGAATTTGCGTATCTAAGATCGATTTCCCCCCGTAGTGTAGACCAGCCCTTAATGTCTTCACACCTTCCCCCTGCAGGAGAATGGCTGTTTGACCAGCTGTTTGCCTTGCTGTCTCTGAGGAACTGGTCTGTGGGTGTTCCCCAGAACTGTAACTTTTTCAGTAATATCATACTGTAAAATCTCACAATTTTACATACAGTGTTACTACACATTTTAACAGGAGGATAATATTCAGTAGGTTATGCGTTTTCTAATGATACCTCACAAGCCATTTTCCACTAGCGGGGTCTTCTCTGTTCACAGAATTTCTGATAGTTTGATGTCTGCTGGCACTGGATATCACTATTTTGGCATCTCTCTCTCTGTCTCAGTGAGCACCCGCTGTGGTTGTTGAAAGTCTGTGATGGGATCTATGGGATGCAACTGAACAGTGGCACCCCTGAGCCCTTTGTCCCACCACCTGGGCTCCCTCTCACACATGTGATGCTGAGACAAGCTGTGAATCTCTGGCAGATATTGCACTTACACAGACATCCGTAGGTAGGGACACAGCCAACTGAATTACATGAATGCTTCTGCAGCCACTCATAACACTAATGATAGAAAGTCGCCCCCCCTACAGCTCTGCAGCCTTGCACCCCTGGATCATACCATCTTGCCTTAATCAGAAGCCTGATCAGTGTGAGTTTATTACACAGGGTCCACCCCTCCCTCACTGTGAATAGTACATGAACCAGCCTTGTAATGGAGCTGAGATTTCCCAAGAACTTCAAGCAAAATATACCAGTTTAAGTAGAGCATAAAACAGATTTATTAACTACAGAAAGATGGAGTTTTAAGGATTATAAGTGGTAGGAATAAAAGATCAAAGTAAATTACCATGGAAATTAAAGATAAACTCACAATCTAAACTTTACACCTTATTACACTAGGGCATAGTTCAGTTATGCACACAGGAAGGCTTAATGCTCGAGCTGCTGCACATGCTGGGCAGGCTTAAGGTCGGGCTCCCCATGGCAGGAGAGAAGAAGACTCGGCCCCTGGAGGGGCAGGCTGGGGCTTCCTGGATCCCATTTGCTCACAGCCAGCGCCCTGCCCCCACTTCCCAAGTCATCCATGGCGCCCCCAGGTCGGCCAGAATGGAGCAGCAGTTTTCACTGCACTACGTCCACTTATGGCTTACAGGCAACTCCCAGACTCACCACAGTCCACCATCTCGGCCAGAAAGGAGCCCACTCAGCCTCACCATTGCTGCTTTTCCTTCCCCCCAGAACCCCGCTTCTCCTGGGCTGCAAGTAGCCATCCCTGGGATGCCAACAGGCAGCCACAGGGGTCTGTCTCTCAGCAGCCAACCGCACCTCCATGGGTTCAGCCCTCAGAAGGGCAGGTGGGGGTTTCCTGGATTCCAGTTGCTCACAGCCAGCCCAGCCTCCACCTCTAAAACCATCAGTCATGCCCCCAGGTTGGCCATAAAGGAGCCGCCATTCTCCACTTGGACTCAGCTTTGCTTGTTTTCCTTTCACCCAGAACCTCCCTTCTTCTCCTGGGCTGCAAGTAGCCACTCCTGGGAAGCCAAGAGGCAGGCACAGGATTCTACCTCCCAGCAGCCAACCACACCTCCCCAGGCTTTGCAGAATGAAGGGTGGTGCTCTACTAACCCCACTTAGCCGCACAGCTTCTTCCCTGCCTTCCTCAGCTCAACTTTCCTCTATTGCCCCATTCCTGCCTCACTCCCTCCTTTGGCCAGTCACGCAAAGGAGCCCAGCAGGAAGTGAGAGCCTCTATAGGCCAACCTCCAACAGCAGAGGTGGCCAAGCCACAAGCCTCCAAATGGTGACTGGCCTAACTACTCTAGGTTCTCCAGCCTGACACCAAGGTGCTTTCTCCACTGCTGTCAGCATCCTCTGTCATGCAGGGGTTGGAGTTATCCCAGGGACAGGCCAATAGGAGGAGTGCCCTTTCTGAATAACAAGGGGATCTGGGAAAAGGAAGCCAGCGTGTTTCTGCCTGGTTTTGAACCAGGGACCTTTTGCGTGTTAGGCAAATGTGATAACCACTACACTACAGAAACTCCACCTACTGGGTTGTTGCTCACTCTGGCACAGACTTATGGACAAATCTAGAGAATGTGGTGGTAGCCCCTCGATAGGTCAGCTGGCAAGGCAGAGGACTGGAGCCAGCACTCAGGAAGTCGTCCTTACCTCGCCCGTGTGACTCCAGCTTGAGGGAGAGCTTCTTTTTCTTCTCCTTGCTGACAAAGAGCAAGAGAAGAATGAAAGGTCAGGTGGGCCAACTCGGTGCAGAAGCCCATGCTGTCTTTTCCTGCTGCATAGCCTGAAATGAGGGACTCGTGGCAGTTAAAGGAACTGCTGCACTCTCAGAAAACATCCCGCCCGTGCATAAAGGAGGATAGAAGAGCCTGTTAGTCTAGCACGCTCCCAGCTGAACTGTTTCAGCAGCTGCTAGGTTTCTTTTTGGCCTGTTACTTTTCTGTCTGGGATGTTGTTGTCAGCTGTGGCACAGAAAAAGGACGTCATTTTGAGCTGCCCATGAAGATAAGATTAACTTTTGCCTTCCTTGCTCGGCTTTACTTGCTTCCTCACCCTATTCCTGCCTTAGTTCCTGTGTTACCTGAAGGCAACGGGGGCCCAGCAGTACGAAGAGGAAGTTAGACAGCTAGACCCTGGTGGCAAAAGTTCTACCACCGCTTGCCACCCCACTCTCTTCTCCCAGCTTCACATATTGACCGCCAGGGACTTAGTGCCCAGCAGCGCAACGGAAGGCAGTGGACAGAGCCACCCTCGCCTTGAAGCTCTGGCTCATTAAACCGTATCTTCAGTCGCTGATGGCCAATGAGAGACCAACAGCGCTTGCCATTTTAGCACTTGAAAATGCCATTGGTCAGTCACTGGATCTCTTTAATGCTGTTACATAAGAAATGAAAATAGAATCTCAGTGTGACATTCTGTACCTTTGGGGGAGTGTGCTGTAACCCCCATATTCCTCATTTTCATATAATCGTGATCTTATATACAGAGCATGCCTTGTAAGGTATCAGGGGAAAGGATATGATCTGCTGAAAGTCATTTCTCTACCCATAGATGTTTACCATTCATGCATATGAAGTTATGAGAATTGTGCAGTGTGGTTATCACTATGCTGTAAGGTGGGGGAGTCAGCCAAATATTAGCTCCCCAGTGACAACAGCAAGGAAAGTAACCAACACCCGGACAGGGTGTCAAACAACCCATCAACAGCCATTGTTCAGCAAGGGAGCTACAGTGCAATCACTTACCTGCAAGAGGACACCCCAGGGGAATTGCTCAGACTTGCTTGGAGAGACGCAGTGATGCTCACCTGACTCTGAAGGGGGAGCAAAGCCAAGAGGGAAGAAAGGACATGATAAAAGCAGAGACATTTGCCATGCTTTGTCTCTCTCGTCCACCTACATCTACAGACACCCCCACACCAAGCAACTGAAGCGCTGACGAAAGGGGAGAGCCTGGCTGAAAAGCCACCAGCCGGCCTGTGGTGAGAAGCATCTAAGTTTGTAAGGACATTGAAAGGGTTAAGATCAGCTTAGAGTGCATTTTGCTTTTATTTCACAAAAACAACGAGGAGTCCGGTGACACCTTAAGAACTAACAGATTTATTTGGACACAAGCATTCGTGGGTAAAAAGCCCTCTTCTTCAGATGCATGGAGTGAAAATTGCAGATAGAGGCATAAATATATATTGGAACATGATGTAAAGGGAGTTACCATACAAGGGGAGAACCAGTGTTGAAGGCTAATTCAGTCAGGGTGGATGTGGCTCTCTCCAAGTAATTGACAGGGAGGTGTCAATACCAAGAGAGGGAAAATTGCTTTTGTAGTGAGCCAGTCACCCCCAGTCCCTCTTCAAGCTCAAATTAATGGTGTTAAGTTTGCAGATCAGTTGTAACTCTGCAATTTCTCTTTGAAGTCTGTTTTTGAAGTTTTTTGAATGGCTTCTTTTAAATGGCTACTTTGAATGGCTACGTTTAATTGTGTTATTGAATATGAACATGTAAACGTGTTATGGAAGTCCCATGTGGTCTAGTGGTTAGGATTCTTGGCTTTCACCCAGACAGCCTGGGTTCAATTCCCCACACAGGAACAATGCAGAGCTTCTCCTTGGAGGGGAGGCAAGAAACAAAAAGAATGGGAAGGGATCCTGCCAGCAGCAGAGCTGGATAGAGTTGGGAGCAGTACTGGATTTGACATGGTGCCATAGTGCTAGGCCCAAGCTCTGAAGGGACCTGTAACAGTAACTTCCTCCCCTCTGCAGAAAGGGAGCCTCAGAGCAGCCTGGATATTCAGTAGGGGAGCTGAGACCCCATAGGGCCCTGGGAGCTGTAGTTCCTTGACCAGCTCCCTGCCTTGGAGCAGAGAAGGAACATTTCCCAGCATTCCCTTGGCTGCTATCAACAGGAAAGGGAGGGGGGAAGCTGTGAGACTCCATGTGCTGCAGCTTGCTGTGGTTGGGGGGCTGGCTGCTAGAAGGGGGTGCCACCTGTGAATAGGGAAGAAGTGTGACCAAGGAGTAGAAGGCTTTGGCCCAGGTAGCACCCTCAGAAGACTTCCCCAGACAGGCTTAGGGATGCTGGTGTGACCTCGCCTGGCAGCCCCCAAAGATGGAACTGGGTGGACTAACTGGACAGGGCCCCTCTCTATCTGAAGCTGGGCAAGGGAGGTATGTGGATCCCACCAGAAGGTAAAATGGTAAGTAAGGAAGGGGAGGCTCTACTGGACCTGGACAGCTTCAGATACAGGACAGGAGGATTTCCACTTCTGAGCCATGAAAATAGAAATTGACTTTTCCTTTCCAGATGTATCTAATATTCATAAAGGGAATCTAGCCCCTGCCTTCCAGATCTGAACACCTCAAAATCAGGAGTGCTCAAGCTCAATTTGGGCAGCTGTTACTTCATTTCTCCCAAATCAAATATGCTGATCCACTGTCATTTACTGTAGAAAAAGTAGGAGAAAATTGAGCAACAAACGTTGGGGTCTTCACAGTGCTAACGAGGGCTGGAATTGCTATTTTCAACAGCCATTACACTTTTTTTTTTAGTTTTGTTTGTTTAAAAGGAAGACAGTGATATTGCACTGGCAAATTCCCCATAGAAACAAAGAATGGAACAAAAGAATAATAAAGGCACCTCAACTTTCCTCATTTATGTAGGACGGTCTTATTAGATGGATCCAGACATCTTCCAATCACAGAAGCTGATAATTGTTCCACTTTACTGCAGTTCTGTAACCATGCAGGAACCTAGAGGAGGAAAGTGCCTAACTCCAGAGTCTGCAGCTGCCTAGGGCCAGTGCTGAGGATTTAGAGTCCCTAGTGCTGCCCTTGCAAGGTTCAAGCATGCTCAGCCTTGGCATTGCCTCCGCTCCTGCGGCTAGTAGCTGCAGCTGTCTAAGTCTGGCCTCTGGCAGTTGCCCCATGGCTGTAGCTAGAGAAACTACAAGTGGCTGTATGACTCCTGGGGCCATTAAGCTAGAGCTCCTAAAGACACTGGAGTTAACCTCAAGGAACAGAGGTCACCAGTAGGAAAGGAATGTCGGGGGAGCAGGGAAGGCGGGAGCAGGTCAGGCTTGCAGAGGGAGCTTCCAGCTGGTTGGGAGCATGTCCAAAGTAGAAAGGAAACAAGTATGGGGAGAGGTGGTGGTGACCAGGTAGCAGACTAGCATGTAGATGGGAGCAGAGGGAGAGACGCTGGTGTCTTCAGATTCCCAAGGGCTAAGTCCTCACTTTGGGGAAATGGTGTTTGCAGGTGGCTTGCTCACATGGCAGGATGGGGGCTGAGGGAGGGATCTGTCAGAACTGATCAGGTGTCTGCTGGCTTTAGGACTTTGAGCTGAGACTAGGACCACATGCAGTGACTGGTGACATGGGGGGTACTGGAGACGTGGCTAGAGAAGGTCTGAATGAGGAAAGAGATAAATCTGTGGGGAGTTTCCTTGGTCACTATGAAAGTTCTGCTCACTGTGGACACTGGTAAACCCACATGGGTGTACAGCTCAATAAGAAAACCCGCGGGCTGAGGGAGCTGTGTATGGCAATGCATATAGTCATGGAGAGGTGTGTGATCAAAATGAAAAATGTCTCTGAGGTTCAGTACCGGGTATACGAAGGCACCAATGGCACTGCCCCACCAGGCCCACACTCGGAGCCCACAGTTACTACACTGGGGCCCCCAAATATGTTTGGTGCCAGGGCCAACAAAAGGTTAATCCAGCCCTGACTGCCTGAGCACTATTTCAGCCTCACATTTTTGGGTGGAACTCCCACAGTGAGAGCTGCAGAGCACTCCCCCGCAACACACACGCACACACTCGTCCTGGTGTTGGGAGGGGAACAGGAGAAAGGACAAAAGAAGAGATGAAGAGAAAGGAGGGAGGGACAGGTGGATGGAGGAAAAGGTGAAACACAAAGGACAAACCCTAATGTCCCCATGATTCTAAGGGACAAAATCCCAGGTGCGGAATAAAATTCTGCCTCCTTAAGCTCATGTTTTCCATGCCTAGAATTCAACTCTCACCAGATGGATCAGACTGAACAGGTTTCACACCTCCAGGAGGCTCTTACCTTCTAAACAGGGACGGCTGTTTTCTAGTAAAATCACTACAAGGGAAGGAGAAAACTGGAAAGAGGTTTCTCCTGGCGCTCACGTCCGTGAACCCGAATACTCTCTCAGTCCTCAGACAGAGACCTGGAGAAGGAGACTTGCTGAAGCAAAGCCACAGGGGTCTCTGAGGTTTCCCTAGCCCCTGGCCCCTGACTGATGTCAGGATCTCTCTGTGAGGTCACCACCTGCTCACCAATAGTCTTTGACCAATAGTGTGAGGTCCTGCAAAAGGCCTTTGTGATGTCACTGCCACACCCCGCCCTTGCTGTGCCAATGTCCTGCCCCTGGCCAGGCACTTTGGAGCTTTGAGCTACTCCCTGTGGATCACCTCACTCAAGGAGCTTTTCTGTAGAGCATCCTCAGATGTCTAAGCACACGAGTGCCATGGCAATGAACTGACACACATGGCACCAAGAGGAGATCATTAGTAGACTAACCTATAGGAGAAGGACACCCGAGCATTAGTAGGGGAGAAATCCCTACTGAACATGCATTACACCTAGCAGCCCCTGCGTGGGGTCGGGCAGGGGCTGCGGAGGGGGGAGACCTGGGAAAGGGATGGATGGAAAATGTCTGTGCAGCCGAGACATGGCCGGGGGGCGAGGGGAGAAGAGCAGGTGACCCCTGAGGAGCGGGGAGAAAAAGGGAGGGCTGAGATCCCCTCGGAATTACCACTGCCCCCTCCGTGGAGATCCCCCTCCTCTCCTGTCCTGCCCCCTTTCTCCCTAGAGAGCAACAAGCAACATCCAGGCTGACACCCCCTTCCCTCAAACCCCTGAGAAGTTCCCTGTTCCCCTCCCCCCATTGTGCCCCATTTTCTCTCCCCTTTGCCAATGGCCAGTTCAGATCTCAGGTTTGGGGTGTTTCCCCCCATTTTCACCTGCAGTGATTTGTCCTTGTGTAGGTGGGAAATGGTTCCCCCGAGTGATTTCTGAACTGGGCAGAGGCTGGGGGGGGGCTGAGACAGGGACACCTCTGGGTTGGGCTGGGGGGGCCACTCTCTGCTGGCAACAGGGCGCGGGAAGGGCCAGGAAGGGGAGGGGGGAGCAAGTGTCCCCCATAGAGAGGGTCCAGCCCCAGGCTGCTACCAGTAGCACATTCCTATCCTGGCCGGGGTGGGGGGGGGCTTTCTCCAGCTGGGACCTGCCCCCTAGGCAGCCCCAGGCTCTGACCGCACCAGCCCCGCCTGGAGCCCCCAGTGAGTGAGAGACCCCGGAGGGGGAGGGGGAGGGGGAGGGAGCACTGGGCCCTGACAGGAAAGTGACTCTCTCCCCTCAGATCTTGGTGTTTTCCTCTCATGTTATCAAATATGCAGTTTGTGACACAATTTCTTTGCAAATCTCAAAGATTCAAATAAAATAACCTAAACATTTGCCCCACTTCTCTCTAGTTGTCTATTTCTAATTGAATATGCCCTGAGATTTTCCTGTCTCTAATTATAAAATAATAAGAAAATCTCAGATTTACACCTTTTCTCAGATTATTGAACACAAAATGTTTGCAAATGTTGCCCATTTCCTCTTTATTCATTCATCAAGTATTCATGTGAAACACTCAGATTTTACCTCCTATCAACAACTGATATAAAATCCCTCTGATTTTCCACTTTCCTCTCTATAATTTGCAAAATGGATCCAAAATCTCTGATTTCCACCCTTTGTCTTTCATTTCTGAACACTGATCTGAAAGCTCAGGTTTTCCCTCTGTGTCATTATCAAATGTCAATTAACAATCCTCTCAAGTTTTGTGCTGTTCCTTATGTTTCTAAATCCCAAAAACTTCTTCCTTCGGGGGAACCTGTTGCCCTGAGTCGCTCTCCATTCTGGATGTTGCAGGGGATTACATTTCCCAGTGATTGTCTTTCCCCTCTCCTTTGAGGATCATTTGTTCCCTCTTTTAGCTCTGTTAGATATTTGCCAAAGAAAGAGACCAGCCTGATATTTAATACACATCAAAGCCAGAGGCCTCCCCCTGTTTGGGGATCAGTGGTTCGCAGCTGGTAGTGGGAGAGTTGGCTGGCCCCTTTTCTTTTCTCCAGCTGGCACAGGATGAGGGGGTCACTCTGAGTGCAGCATGTCTTGAGAAGTATCCCAAACCACAAGACAAATGGTCTCTGTGAAGGGTTGCTTCCCACAGTGCTAAGATGTAGCCACCTCTGGCAGGATCCATGGTGGCTACTATTTGCTAGTGACAGGCCACGGAAATTTCTTACCTATTTTGCCCCTCCATGCCAGGCCTGTACAACATACGGCCCACGGGCAACGTGCGGCCCGTGAAGTCTCACTGTGCGTCCCGCAGCCGGGAATCAAAGGGCTCTGGGCTGCCCGTAGCCGCGGGGAATCCAAACCCCTTTAAAGTTCAGCCGCGGCCGGGATTCAAAAGGTTCTGAGCTGCCCGCAGCCGCAGGGAGCCCAGAGCTCTTTAAATCTCAGCCGCAGCCAGGATTTATAGGGCTCTGGGCAGGCGGGCGGGGAGCTCAGAGCTCTTTAAATCCCAGCCACCAGGGCCGGCTTTAGGCCAATTTAACCAATTCCCTTGAATCGGCCTCGCTCCTAAGAGGACCCCGCACCCAAGCCCCAGTACCAGCAAAAGCCAGTGCGCTGTACCAGGGTGGCCCAGTTTCCCCAGGGGGCAATTTAAAAGGCCTGGGGCTCCCAGCAGGAGCTGGAAGCCCAGGCCCTTTAAATTGCCACTAGAGCCCTGCTGCTGGAGCCCTGGGGTATGGCTGCGGGGCTCTGGGGGCTATTTAAAAAGTCCAGGACTCCCATTGCTTCTACCTCCCCGGCCCTTTAAATAGCCACTGGAGCCCCGCCGCTTCCCCAGGGTTCCCGCGGCTATTTACAGAGCTGGGGCAGTGGAAGCAGGGGCGCCTCGGGCCCTTGAAATAGCCCCCAAGCCCCAGGCTGCTGCTGCTACCCTAGTGGGAGAGGGGGGAGGAGGAGGAGGAGAAGGAGGCACTCACCATAGAGGATGGGCTGTACCCCCTGTACCTGCACCCCCTGCGCTGCCTGCAGCCAGCCCGTCCCCAGCCAGCCCCTGCTGCACCCCCTGCCCGCACCAGCCCCGCACCTCCTGCCCTGCTTGCACCAGTTCCTGCCTGCAGCCTGCCCATCTCCAGCCAGCCCCACACCCCCTGCCTTGCCTTCAGCCCTGCACCAACCCCTGTCTCCAGCCAGCCCTGCACCCCCTTCCCTGTCTCCAGCCAGCCCCTGCCACACTGCCTGCCCTGCCCGCACCAGCCCTGCACCCCCTGCCCTGTCTCCAGCCAACCCCGTACCCCCTGCCTTGCCTTCAGCCCTGCACCAACCCGTCTCCAGCCAACCCCTGCCGCACCCCGCTGCCTGAAGCCAGCCAGTCCCGCACTCCTTTGTCTCCAGCCCTGCCAACCCATGCAGCACCCTCCCTGTGGCCCTGCCTGAAGCCAGCCAGCCCACCCCACACCTCTTGTCTCCAGCCTGCCCCACACCCCTTGCCCAGCCTGCAGCCAGACCCTACCTCTCGCATCCTCCCCCTCCCCCACCTCCAGCCAGCCGCATGTTCACTGGTGCCCTGCAGTTCCGAGGGAAGTAACCCTGCACACCTGCTTCAATGAGATGGGCAGGAAGCAGCTGGGACCCACACATGTGCACCCTAGCACACCCTAAGGGAGTGGCAGAGCTCATTTCTAGTTCAGACCCATCTTTTTAAAAAAGAGCTTTTAGGTAGGGTTAACATACATCTGTACTTTCCCGGACATGTCAGGCTTTTTGGTTCTTAAATCGCCATCTGGGAGGAAAATACGGACGTATGGTAACCCTACTGGTACAAAAAATACATACTGTGGCAGAACTTTTTATAGGGAACCGGTTGTTAAGAACTGAAAGGCTATTTTTTCCCCAGTCATCCCTGCGGGGCCCCGCACTTCCTAAAGCCGGCCTGCCAGCCACGGCCGGGATTCAAAGGGCTCTGGGCTGCTCGCAGAGATTCCCGGCCGCAGCTGAGGTTTAAAGGTCTCAGGTCTCCCCACCGCCACGGGCAGCCCAGAGCCCTTTGAATCCCGGCAGCAGCTGAGATTTAAAGGGCTCAGGGATCCCTGTGGCTGCAGGCAGCACAGAGCCCTTTGAATCCTGGTGGCAGCTCCAGGGGATGGAGTGAGGCTGGGATTTCAAGGGCTCAGGCTCCCCTCAGCAGCAGGAGCTCTGGGACCTTTAAATCCCTGCCCCAGCCCTGAAAAGCTCCGGGTTCCCCCAGTCGTCAGAGCCCCAGGCCCTTTAATTTGACCCTGAGGGCTCCCAGCCACCTCTTTGGCTGGGAGTCCCTGGTTGATTTAACATCATGTAACACCTCCCCACCACCAACCTTCCTTTTTGACCCACAGCTGTTTTGGTGGGGCGGCGCTGGGGAAGGAGGGTTTGTTTCTGCAGGGCTGGGCGGGGTGTTTCCGCCAGGCTGGGAGGTCCTGAGTGGGGGGTGTTTTCGCAGGGTCGGGGGGTTTCGGTCCTCAGCTGTTTTCTTTGGAGTATTGTGGCCCTCGCTGTTTTACTCAAAGTACTGTACAGGAACTTTTCAGGGGGATTAAGGCAAAATGCCACATTTATTAGTAATACAGGTATCAATTAATACTCTATGATATGCACATGAGATATATATCACAGTCATGCATTCACGCACACACACAGACATAAACACACTCCGTCTTGCTGTTGTTACCAACTAGTTGCTCCCCTTAACTGCACTGGCCAGGTGAGTTAGATGGGGGAGGGGTGGAGCCGGACTTCTACCGATCCAAATCGATGGTCTGATGGTGACAAGACGAGATCCGGGGTCCTTCTGCAAGACACCTCGCATTTATAGCAGCTTCCCTCTTATGCAAATCTAGACCAGATTCAAAATCTGGGTCTGGGTCCGTTGGTCTTTGTGCTGCTTTTCTCTGGGTGTTGTCCCAATGCTGCTCAAAGAGGGTGTTTTCTAAAGAAGGTGCTTGCTTCTAATCCCTGAGGCCATCAATATGTCTGCTCTTCTTTAATGGGCCCACTTGACAAGTTGTATTGTCCTTTGCTCTGGCTCCCATTCCCTCTTCAACTGTTGTAGCTGTCTGGAGGTGGGTGTCTTCCAAGCCTCACTCATTCACACCTCATTCAGTCAATAGAGCAATTGATTACAGAGTGCGGGGGGAAGATCTTATTCTACTTCTAGCAAAAAGGCACATGTTTTCTTTTACTTTAACTATACTATCCTTAGGGGCTATAACATTTGATACAAAGTTTTCTACCAATTCTCTATATAGGGATCTAATACAAAGTTGTATGAAAATAGAGAGGCACAATGCCAAGTCATATGAATTACAAAATAACATCATGCCGGATGCAATGTCATAAAGATAAAGATACTTAATACAAAATAACACAATGCAACGTTATAAAGATTTATAGAGATAGTTAATACAGAGATTTCTCTACATCACCACTTTACGAGTTGTGCAGGCCTGCTGACGGCATTCGCGGGGCTTCTTGCTCGTGTGGATTCTCTGATGCTGAATAAGGTGAGAGCTGCGATTGAAGGTTTTCCCGCACTCACTGCATTCATAGGACCCCTCCTGTGTGTGGATTCTCTGATGCCGAATAAGGTGTGAGCTGCGACTGAAAGTTTTCCCGCACTCACTGCATTCAGGAGGGAGAGGATAGCTCAGTGGTTTGAGCATTCGCCTACTAAACCCAGGGTTGTAAGTTCAATCCTTGAGGGAAATATTTGGGAATTGGTCCTGCTTTGAGCCAGGGGTTGGACTAGATGATCTCTTGAGGTCCTTTCCAATCATTATAAGCTAGGATTCTATGATAGGATCTCTTCCCTGTGTGGATTCTCTGATGCCCAATAAGGTGCGAACTGCGACTGAAAGTTTTCCTGCACTCATTGCATTCACAGGGCCTCTCCCCTGTGTGGATTCTCTGATGTTGAGAAAGGCCTGATCTGTAAGTGAAGTTTTTCCCACACTCAGCACATGTATTTTTTTTGCTTTTCCCTGCAGATTTCCTGCTGTATTCTGGTTTCCTTAAGGCCCTTCTGAGTTCCCTGACAGGAAATAAATTTATCCATTTTCTCCCCTGGCTGGTTTCCCTGCTCTTTTTCTGGTCTGTGCTGAACCTCACACGTCATTGCATCACCTGCTGTGATAGAGACAGAAACCTCAAACAGGGATGGAAAGGGGAAGGCCAAACCAAAACAAGTGCTGGAGAGAGGACAAATAAAAATCAGGAACTCAGCTCCCCCCAACAGGAGAGAGGAGGGGATCAATTCAGCCTTCACATCCCATCCAACTTCACAGGGGGAAGGGAGAAAGCTACTGCCCGGTGTCTGCTAGCATCTATAGGAAGCCTTGAGCTATATTTACCCTGTGGATGCGACCCCTGCTATGGACAATAATGAACTGAGAGACTTCCCAAGAGCTTTGTAGGGCATCCTAGATGTTTCCTTCAGGCACTTACAGATTCTGAGTTGGTTTAATGTTTCCTCATCTGTGCGGGGAGATCTCAGGATCTCTCTTTCCTCTGAACCCTGGAGCTCTGGGACCCATGGCTCTTCCCCTTGTTCCAGCTGGGAGATCATATCACGTTGGAAAACCAGAAACTCCGCTCAGATGAAAGAAAACAAAGGAGTTCAGTTGATTTCATACAAGTTGATCATCAAAAACATTCTGTTAATTTATCTTCAGTGCTTAGTGTGACCTAGTGTGCCTGGGGCAGTCCTCACTGAAAATGCCAAGGTCAGAGCAGGCTGAAAAAAGGGAGAGCAGATGCTCCCCATACTGGTGGTTAACACTGAAGTTAAACTCACTGACCAGTCACAAACTGTGCTTCTGATCCCACACACTGGTTAACGAGACTCTGAAAAAAGAAATCACACGGCCCCCTTTATTGCATGACAGTTCTCTGACTCCTAATCAGCAACTAGGTCCCGTACAGTGAGAGGTTATTTAAAAACTCTGCTCACTGTGATACAGCATGGCCAGAGGGCAACAGGAGAGTGATCCTAATTGGATCCAGGAAGTGGGTGGGTAGAAGGTTAGCCACATTACCCAGGTTTGGATCTCATCCAAAATACCATGCTGCCAGCCAATCCTTTAGCAATTAAACTAAATGTTTAGAAGAAAGAACAAATGAAAGAATGAAGTTAAATTCCATCCTTCCAGACAATTCTTTAGCATCTAAACTAAAGGTTTAAAAGAAAGAAAGACAGAAAGAATTTAAATGGAAAAGCAGTCAGATACATTCCAAAATGGATATATCAGGTTCTTAGCAGTATTGGTGAGTTGCTGGCTTGAAAGTCTGTCTGGAACGCATCCACAGCTTGGATGGGTCATTCAGTCCTTTGTTCCAGGGTTCAGTTTGTAGAGAAGTTGCTCCAGAGGTAGGAAGGGGGATTGAAGACAAGATGGAGATGATGCAGCTGCGCTTTATATTCCTTTTGCCATGTGGCTTGTACTTCCTGTGTCCCAAACACAAGCTTCAGAGCACATGGCATGGAAAAGCTCTGGAGGTTTCATTACACAGGCAAACCCCGGCATGTCTTGCTGACTCAATAGGTGTATCCCCTTGGTCCATAGGTTCATTGTACAGCTGATGACCCTCAATGGGCCATCAAACATGCTAGGCAATGTTGATGCCAATATGTCTGGGGGTGTCACCCAGAAAAACTGCACAAGTCTGGAAATACAGATATACCTTACATATCTGTAACTCACAATACAAAGGTGATAGAAACATAGAAACAAAATTATCATACTTGGCAAATCATAACATTTTCACTGACACTTTACATGGCATACCTAGCATGATTCATTGCAATTTTATCAGATTATATTATTTTATTATTAATACCAAAGTGTCTCACAATTTCATGCAGTCTCACACTTGCTAAACCAGTGAATTCCCAGGACCAGTTCCCCAGGTCCTTGAAGATGCCAAACATTGTGCTTATGAGGGATTGAAATACCCACATATCTGCTGGGAACACACACACAGACACTGTGTCAATCTGTACCCCTGTGTTCACTCTTCTAGAAAATTATGATCAATTTTGTACCCAGTATGGCTTGTGAGGTATCATTAGAAAACACATAACCTACTGAATATTATCCTCCTGTTAAAATGTGTAGTAACACTGTATGTAAAATTGTGAGATTTTACAGTATGATATTACTGAAAAAGTTACAGTTCTGGGGAACACCCACAGACCAGTTCCTCAGAGACAGCAAGGCAAACAGCTGGTCAAACAGCCATTCTCCTGCAGGGGGAAGGTGTGAAGACATTAAGGGCTGGTCTACACTACGGGGGGAAATCGATCTTAGATACGCAAATTCAGCTACGTGAATAACGTAACTGAAGTCGAATATCTAAGATCGGATTACTCACCCATCCTCACCGCGCGGGATCGATGTCCGCGGCTCCCCCTGTCAAATCAGCAACTCCGTTGGGGTTGGCGTTGTTCCGGAATAGATATAAGCGCGCTCGGGGATTGATATATGGCGTCTAGATGAGACGCCATATATCGATCCCCGAGCAATCGATTTTAACCCGCCGATACGGTGGGTAGTCTAGATGTAGCCTTACATTCCATCACAGGGACCTATTGAGGCTGTTGTGGAAAACGACCACAGGATTAATATTTGAATCAGCTCAGCCTGAGGCTCTTTTCTTGGTTACAAGCACGCAGGGGGCGACAGCTATTGGAATACTGTTCCTGAGCTAAAAATCACACAAGCCTTTTACAGTTTAAAACCACAAACAATGACACATACGTTGCACTTTAATTTCCTTATTTGGAATATATTGCAAAATATGATGCAGGTCAAAAGCAAGCTGAACAATCAGTTTTCCATATTTGGCCTTTCCTGTTATTTTTATTACACCTGGTGATATGGGAGCAAGACTCTCCATGTCTCAAGAAATGTCACTACCAACCTAGGCCATTTTCACATGCTGGGGTGCAATCCAGATCGGCGAGGAGTTGTGTCATCTGTAATCCTGGGTGAGATTCAGTGTTCTGCTGCTGGAGCTCCCCTGTCTGGATACTCCCAGCCAGCGTTCAAGGAGGCACTGAGTGTCTGTATGATAAGTAACCCTAGACTGGCAGCTCTGACTCCAGCCGCCTGCTTGTTACACCCCAAGCACATTCTGGTTTGGGTAGAGAAGGCTCAGGGTTTGAGAGAAGGCTGGGGGTAGGAAGCTTCTGTTCATTATGCTGGACCTAACCCCAGTTTTACTTGAGTAAAGAGGAGATATTTGACATTGTGTGATGCTGCTCCTGTGCTCTGTTCCCAAAGTGTTCTGCAGCAGAGGAGGGTCTCTAGTAGTATGTATGTTACTGGCCTATTGGGGTGATGCTGAAACAGGACAGGGTACAGATGGCATTGTGGGGGTGGCATGAACCTTCACTCTTCATTTCCCCTTCCAAGAACAGAAGGGACAGGAATCCTTACCCAGCAAGACCATCGTCTCATAGTTCCCCTGCATGACATCTCTGTAGAGGGCTCTCTGAGTGGGGTCCAACAGAGTTCCCTCTTCCCTGGAGAAATACACAGCCACCTCCTCGAAGGTCACCGGCCCCTGAAAGAGCAGGATTCCAATACTCAGTACCTGCTGACCCACTCACAACCCCACTATTCACGGAACAGCAGCACCAGGGAAATGGAAGCTCCGGGAGGCACATGTTAACAGAGTCCCACCCCACCTTGCTTACAGCAGCCAGGAGGCATCAGAGGGTAGAAAGAGAGAACCTTTGTGTCTCCCATCTGACAGACAGAAGCAGGGTCTTCACATTTATCACATAGCTACTAGCCAGAGCTTAATATAGGAGATGGGGCTGTCTCTGGACCCTGATAGTGGCTCCCTGGTAGGAATCCAAGCACTCTCCAAATAAAATATATGGAAGAAAGGGGAAGTCAATCATAAAGAATAGAAGTTAGAAGGTCAGAATTGTAGTGCCCATTAACAAAGGTTTAGAGAAAATAGAGCCTATCAAACTAACGGGATATCCTTATTGGATGAGATCAAAAGTTTGGTTGCAGCTAATAGTATTGGTGTAATATACCTAAACTTCCGTAAGGGACATGACTTGATTAGCACAATATTTTTACTAAAAAAAACTAGAATGATACAAAATAAACACGGCATACATTAAATAGATTAAAAACTCTGATAGTAAATGGGGAACCATGATCGAGTGGATTTCTTTCTAGCAGGTTCCTGCAGGGATTGGTTCTTGGCCCTGTGCTATTTAACATTCTTATCCATGACTTAGAAGAGAGTACAAAATCATCACTGATAAAGTTTACAGTTGCCACAAAGATTGGGGTTGGTGGTAATTAATGAAATGTCAGTAGATTCAGGCTCCATCGCTGAGAGTCTGGGAAGTTGTCCCAGCCCTGGCTGGAGGGTTATTTCCTGTTCCACAAAGAGGGGAAGTTCCATTCCCAACTCCTGTGCCTTGAAATTAGGACCTATCTGACACTACACCCCCATATTCATCATAGTGGTATGATTATAATATGATTAGGACATAATTATGATCTATTTTGTAGAAGATGCATCATGTGTGGTGTCACTGGAAAAGTTCTGATTTGCTGAATATGATTATCCTATTTGTGTGCACATATCATGTTCGTATCTGAAGTTATGGATATTGACTCTGTATCTGTATTTCAAATGTGCTTACTCTGGGTAACACCCACAATGAGCCTTTCAGGTACAACAATGAAGAAGCCAGACAGTGCTGATGGCTCAACAAAGACAATGGACTGTGGAAGAGCTTAGCCTTCCTGTGAATGTTTCAGCCAGCCTATGAGTCATGGCTACTATGACTCAGCAGGGCCTGTGACCAGACCACATGACACTAAACTCCATTTTAGTACCTGTATTTTTCCACAAACTGGACTAGGAACTGAGTTTGGAACAAAAGGTTCCCACCATATGGAAAAGCTACATAAGGTGGGGTGTGACATCATCTCTTGGCCTCATTCTCCACACAAGAGAACTTCTGGAAACACCTGAGAAACAAAAACGGATGTGGGGGAAGTGCTACTCCCAGGATCAAGAGATTTCTAGCTTGTGTATGGAAACTTGGGGGACTGCTTGTACCATCAGTCAGGGTGAGAAATTGCTAATTCAAATTCTATCCATCTAGTATGTTAGGCTTAGTCTGAGTTTTGGTTATTTGCTAAATAATCTGCTTTAATCTGTTTGTTATCACTTATAATCACTTAATCTATCTTTCTGCAGTTAATAAATTTGTTTGATGCTTTATCTTAGCCAGCGTATTTTGAGTGAGGTGTCTGGGGAAAATCTCAGCTTGTTGTGCACATCTGTCCCATATCGAGGAGAAGGGGAACTACATTAATGAGCTTGTATTATAGAGATCCCTGTGCACTATAGGATGGTATCATTCTGGATTTATACTACAGCAAGTGTGCAAGGTTGGGGAGTGGGAAATTGGCTCTTGTCTTCTATCTGTCCTTGAGTGGCTTAGGTAACGCACTCAGGTAGCTTAGTTGGCTGCATGGCGCCACCTGCTGTTGTGTTGGGTGATAACAGGCCCTGGAGAGGCTGGCGAAATCTCCAGCAAAGCAGTGTGAGAAGGGCCAGCCCAGCGTGAGGGTTAGAGGACACAGCAGTTCCCAGAAGCTCCACAAACTGCCTCCTGGGGGTGACAACCCATCATGCCCTACACTACACAAGTCTCAGCAGGTTTGTCACATGCTGTCCCCTCCCTTTCTCCACCCGAGATATTTCCTGCTTCCCACCACCTCTAGCAATTCCCACCCTCTTATGCATTTACTGCTCCTCAACCTCCAAGCAGAGCCCGCCACCCTGATAATCTCTTACCTGAGCCAGCTCCATTGCAGCCATTTCCTTGCCCCTGGGAGGACGAGATGATCTGCAGCGAAACATGGATGTTATTCTCTGGCCTGCCGGGGTGAAAAGGGCAAGGTGTGAGAATTCAGACTAGGCTTTTGTCCATTCCACAAGCCGATTCCCCCCAGCTTTTCCCCTGCTAATGCACATTCTAGGTTCTAGCACACTGTGAAGCACAGAGTGACCTTATTCCAGTACAGGCCTAGCCCCCTCCCACCAGGGTGTAACCCTCTGACACATGGAGAAACCCTCCCAGTAACAGTCTCTCTCTTACACGTATCAAGTTTGCGGACAACACCAAGCTGGGAGGGGTTGTAAGTGCTTTGGAGGATTGGATTAAAATTCAAAATGATCTGGACAAACGGGAGAAATGATCTGAAGTAAATAGGATCAAATTCAGTAGAGACAAGTGCAAAGTACTCCACGTTGGAAGGAACAATCGGAGGCCAGAGAAGAGCAGAAAGAAAGGAGTCACTTTGGGGGATTCTCCCTGTCATTGTCCCCAAGGCAGCTGTCTCAGGTTTACAAAGGTGTTTCATGTTCCAGCCTTTGTACAGTCTCTCCTGGGAATGCCCCTTTCATGGACTGGGCCTAGTTTTAGTTGTTGGTAGTTAACAATCTTGGTTTATTGTTCATCTAACCAGTATGTGTGGATTGAAGTGTGTTGGAAACTCTGTTTGGGATAACAAGCTGGTGCATGTCATTTTCCGCTGATGAAATGACAGACTTCATATGAGCTTGGGTCGTTCAGTAGCGTGCTGGACAGTGCAAGATGCACATTTCTGTAGGAAATAATTAAGAAAGTGATAGATATGACAGAATATCTCATAGATCATATTTGTAAAAACAGCAAATAAATCCATGATACACCCACATCTTGAATACTGCATGCACATGTCACCCCATCTCAAAAATAGAAATATTGGAATTGGAAAAGGTTCAGAAAAGGGCAAGAAAAATGATTAGGGGTATGGGACAGTTATGCCAGACCTAACCCCCAGTTTCACTTGAGCAAACAGGAGATATTTGACACTGTGCAATACGGCTCCTGTGCTCTGTTCCCAAAGTGTTCTGCAGCAGAGGAGGGTCTCTGGTATTATGTGTGTCACTGGCCTATTGGGGTGATGCTGAAACAGGACAGGGTACAGATGGCATTGTGGGGGTGGCATGAACCTTCACTCTTCATTTCCCCTTCCAAGAACAGAAGGGACAGGAACCCTTACCCAGCGAGGTCACAGTCTCATAGTTCTCCTGCATGACATCCCAGTAGAGGGCTCTCTGAGTGGGGTCCAGCAGAGCCCACTCTTCCCTGGTGAAATACATAGCCATCTCCTTGAAGGTCACCAGCCCCTGAAAGAGTAAGAGTCCAACACTAAGGACTTGCTGCCCCACTATTTGTGGCAGAGAAGAGTGAATCAAATGGAAGCTCTGGGTGGATCATAGTCAGGAGAGTCCCACCTCAACCTGGCTCAGAGTATCCAGCAAATGCCAGGGTGAGGGGATGAAGAGAGAGCCCCTTATCTCTCCCAGCATATCCCTCACCCCCCTACTAGCCACTGACTGATACAGGAGATGGAGCCCCTAGCAGGGTCCAGGGAGAGCTCGCTGGTAGGATGCCCAACACCCTCCTCATTGTGAGGAGCGGGATATGAAGGGAGAGGCAGCTCCAATAAGCCTGACTCATGGGTGTCCCCTTTATATCTCACAGCAGCTGATGGTTAATGAGGTCAGGCTCCAGCACTAGGAGTCTGGTCAGTTTGACTAGCTCCATGTAGGTGGGTTATTTTCTCTCTTCACAAATTAGGGCATTTCCACCTCCAAACCTCCTGGGTCTGTTCCTAGAATCTAGGCCACTTAGTAAATAACTCCCAGCAGGTCTGCCACACCCTGGCCTCCTCCTTTCCCCACGCTGTGAATTTCCTGCCCCGCTCCAACCTCCAAACCAGACTCTGCAAACCTTCCCACCTCTGGTGTATTTGCTCTCCCTTTCCTCCAGCAGGAACCCACCAGCAACCCCCCGATAATCTCTACCTGGACTGACTCCACTGCAGCCATTTCTCTTCCCTGTCCCACGCCAGGCTGGGATGAGCTGGAGCAAAACATTCTGCAGCCTGTCTGGGGGAGAAGGGCAGTTGTGGGCGTTTCAGAACCGGTTTTAGTTAATTTCACATCACAATTCCCCCAGGCCCTTTCCCTGCAGACAGACACCCTAGATTCTGTCATGCTGGGAAATGCTCAATCTGTTTATTACAATTTAGACCTGGCCCCTCCTGCCAGGCTAAGTCCACAGACACATTTTTAACCTCCCTTCTCTCTCCCCTCACCCCTTCTCTGAACACAAGGCTAGATAAGAGCAGAACCAAAGGAGTCACTGTGGGGGATTCCCTCAGACACTGACCCCACGGCAGCCACACCCCAGCAGGGGGAATATGGAGTCAGGAACTGGCTTTTGCTCTGTCTGATCCTTGTTTTGTTCACTGGAAAGTGGTTCTGCCCCAGGATGCAGCAATACATGTGTCTGGGTGGACTAGAGAGCTGGAAATCTCTCCCCCACATTCATTTCTCCCACTGCCCCTTTCAGCCTCTCCTTCCCCTGTCCTCTCTCCCTGCCCCTCTGGCTGGGACAGTCCCATTCCTGGGGGCTTTGCTCTCCCATGGCTGGATTTCCTCCTGGCAACCGCTAATGGGAGGAGAAATGAGGTGGTGTTGTTTGTGCAGAGTCACTTTCTTGCCAGACCCTAGGACATTCCCTGAGGTCTTTCAGTTACCTGGAGACTCTGGCTCAGAATTTAGTAGTAACAGGGCCCAGGACTGCCCTAGGGGGCTAGGACCAGCTGCAGAAAGTCATCCCCTGGGCCGGGCAGAGAAGAAGCTTTAATTAAGGTCACTTCCCAGCACAGAGCCCCACTGGGGGAGCAGCAGCTGCCAAGCCTGGTCTCCCAGATCACAATGGAGGCTGCAGCATCTGACCCAGGAAGCTGAACCCCAATATCCTGAGCAGAGAGGGACGGAGTGTATGAGCAGCTTCCCTCCTTTAGCTCTCTGGGGAGAGCAGCTAATGGGACCCCTCCTCACAGGGAGAATGGCTGATCTCATTTGACCCACTGTCCATCTGGAATCACTCCTTGTCTTTCCATACAGTGACTCTGGATTAACAACGGTCTCAGTGACACCGGATTTCAGAAAGAATGAGTTCAGAACGCTGTGGAAAAGACCATCGTGTGGCAGTGCTGACTCCCTTCCCACCTCCCTCACCCCCGCAGATCTAGGACAAGGACTGGGGGCAAAAATTTTCCAAACAGAACCGAAAGTTCCTGCAGTTTTCAAAAGAGGAGAAAAGTAAATTCTGTGAATTCACACTAACAGTGTTTGCTAAGTGGACAGAAAGTTATCACAGTGACAGGGCACGTGACTGGGGAATGGACTTGGTGACCTGGTGACTAGGAGCCAGGACTCTGGTAAAAGTTGACCAGAGAGAAGGATCATGGTTAGCAGCAGCCCCCAGACACCCCCTAGTACCCAGAGCCCAGACCCCCCAGCCAGGGGCCCCAGACACCCCCCAGCCAGGATCCCATCAGATATTCCCTGGGACGCAGCCCCCAGAGTCCCTGGCCAGGGACCCCAGATACCCCTCAAAGCCCCACCGGCCAGAGAACCCCCACCACACCATGATTGCCAGGTTGGGAATCCCAAAGGGTTCCCCCCACCAAGAGCCCCCAGCAGCCAGGGACCCCCTCAAGGGACCCCCCCCACTGGGAACTCAGTCCCTCACTGCCTGCCTAGGAACTTCCCCACCCTCCAGAACGATCTACCCTGACATTTGCCTGGGACCCCCTCCTCTGCCCAGTGTGACCCCCTGATGCTTTACAGTGCGACCCATCACTTTGCTTCCCTGGCATGCCCTCACCTAGTGCCAGGGATCCCCTCCCCCAGCTCTGTGCACTGGGCATGGCAACAAAACCAGGAACCAGCGGGGGAAGCACAGACAGAGCCCCTGGCACAGAACCAGGCTCCCTCTAACCCTCTGTCCCGCCTCCCCAAGAGACACCCACCCCCACTGTTCTGCAGCCACCAGGCCCCCAGCGATACCCACCTCCAGGACCCATAGCCTCAGGGATGGGCACATCAGAACCAAAACCCCCAAAACCCCCAAACCTCCACAACCCACCAACCTTACTAGGGTACCCCCTGCCCAGCCACCCAGAGGCCTCCCCCTACCACAATGCCCCTTCAGCTGCAATCTCCCCACACAGACACCTTCCCTGCCCCTGCAAGTGTTACCTCACAGAGTGTGAGAAGTGGCTAGAAAGTTAACACCACCTCCTGCTGGCCAGTCACACAGGCAGAGGGAGCCTGGGGAGTGCTTCTTTAACAGGAGAATGGAAGGCCTGGAGGGCAAGAAAGATCCACGGGCTGTCACTAGCAAATAATGGCCACCATGGATCCACCCCAGAGGCGGCTGCATCTTAGCACATTGGGAAACAACCCATCATATTCAATTAGAAATAAAACAACTAGAGAGAAGTGGGGCAAATGTTTGGGGTATTTTATATCAATCTTTGAGACACGCAGAGAGAACCCTGTCACAAACGACATTTGATAACATGAGAGAAAACCACCAAGATCGGAGGGGATTTGATGTTGCTATTAAATAACTAGTGGAAAAGGGGGACTGTTGGACTGGATTTTATATGACTGTCCAATACATAAACAGAATGTGATGGTCCCCCCCGGCCACGGGGCAACCATTCACGTGAGCAGCTCAGAGCCCTTTGAGGAGCTGATTTAAGGGCGGGGGGGGGAGAGCTGGAAGGCTCCCTGGACAATGGAAGGGGGCCGCAGGGGAATTGGGAAATGGGGTCTGGGCAGTCTCCATGGGGGATGTGCTCCTCCCTTCCCTTCCCTGCCCTGGCAGAGAACGGGAACCTCATCCCATCCCACTCCAGTGGGAGCCATGTTCTGGGGAATGACCCAGGGCAACAATTTCCCACCCAAACAAGGACAAATCGCTGCAGATAAAATGGGTGGGAAAATCCACCCCCCATCGGAGAGATTTTAAATTGACATTTGAGAAGTATGGAGAGAAAAGGGAAAATCAGAGGCAATTAGAGAGCTGATCATTGGAGGGGAGAGGAGAATCTCCCTGGATTTTATAGCCACGTGTGATAATGAGAGAGAAAAGGGGAAATCTTGAGAGAATGTGTGTGTGGGAGGAAGTGGCAAAAACTGGGACAGGATCCAGTTAACTCACCTCCCTCCCACCCCGGGAATGTCCTGGCTGCACAGAGACAGATCTACACCCCCACCCCAGTGACCTCCCCCACCTGCAACTCCGGCTTCTCCTCCCCCCTCGACACCTCCGCCCTCACACCAAAGGGGGGGCTCTGCCAGCGCCTCCCCCTGAGCTCAACTCCTGCTCCTCCCCCCAGCCCGGTTTGTGCCCTTTAGCCCCCCACGAACCCTGCCTCCAGCTGCCTGACCCCCCCCGCCCATCAATTTCCTGCTCTGCGCCCGCCCCTCCCACGCTCCCTGTTACTCCCCCGCCCCGCTCCAGCCCCGCCCCCAGCGCCCGGCGGAACGTTACGGCTGGTCCGGGCAGAGGGAAGGGCAGCGGCTTCAGCGGCTGTTACTGGGCATGCGCAGTGCCCGGGAGTAGCACATTGCTATGGGGAGGGATTTAATACACCGCCCCCCCCGCCTGGCCCGGGGTCCGCCCCTCCCCCCCACACGACGGCCGGGCCCCGGCCCCCCCATCCCAGCGGGGCGGGCAGGCGGATCCTCCTGCAGCTCCACTGGGGCCGAGGTGCCTTCAAGGCTTCTCCCAGGCTCCCTGGGGCAGAGTCACTTTCCTGCCCCCCAGCGCCTCTCATTCCCCGGGGGCTCCGGGTCACAATGTCCCACCGCCCTTCCCCCGCCTGCAGCTCCGGCTTCTCCCCTCCCGCCCCCGCCAGCCACACCAAGGGGATCCCCCGGGGCCCCAGTCTCTGTCCCCACCTGGATCCCAGCCGGGGCCGGGGACAGATCCTGGCTGCAGCTGAGAACAGCGGCTCCGGCTGCGGCTCGGGCAGCTCCAGCGCTGCTGGCAGCACGTGGAGAACCAGGAAGCAGCTGTTCAGCCCGGGCTCCGCGTCACAATGTGCCAGAGCCCCGCCCCCAGGAGCTGCCCTGCCCCTGGGCTGTGCCAGAGCCCCGCCCCCAGGAGCTGCCCCGCCCCCGGGCTGTGCCAGAGCCCCACCCCCAGGAGCTGCCCTGCCCATGGGCTGTGCCAGAGCCCCGCCCCCAGGAGCTGCTCCGCCCCCGCTCTGTGCTGGAGCCCCGCCCCCAGGAGCTGCCCCGCCCCTGCTCTGTGCTGGAGCCCCGCCCCGAGGAGCTGCCCTGCCCCCGAGCTGAGCCAGAGCCCCGCCCCCAGGAGCTGTCCGCACCTGGGATGTGTCAGAGCCCCGCCCCCTGGAATTTCCCCATGTTGGGTCTCTGAGCTTTGTTCTCCTGCCGCCTTCTTCCCAGCACCCCCTGCTCCCTTCCTGTGTCTGCAAACACCCGCCCTCCCCCGGGGCCGGCTGCAGTGCTCGCTGAGGCTGACTCCAGTGGCTGAAGTTGCCTCCATCTCTGCTTCACCTGGAGGGGGAGAGACAAAGAGAGGAGATGGTCCCAGGGTGTGAAACCAGAATCAGGGGGCAAGGAAAGAAGGACTGTTTGGAAAGGTGGGGTTTTTGTGGGGGGGGGGTGAGCCAGAGGGATTCAGAAGAAGTTGGGCAGCAGAGGCTCAGAGAAATTGAGGGGAACCTCCTGGGTGTCTCAGTGTTGCCCAGGGTTTGTACAGCACCTTGCATAATATGGGGTCTGATCTCAGTCATTGTCTGTGCAGCACGTGGGAGCCCTGATGTCTGTTTCCTGATCACAGGCTCTGGGAATGGAGAGAGGGAAACCTCAGCACGTGAAGGTTAATGCAGCCCTGTGTGCAACCCCTGCTAGGGTGATCCGACAGCAAATGTGAAAAATTGGGATGGGGGTGGGGTTAATAGGCACCTATATAAGAAAAAGACCCAAAAATTGGGACATCTAGTCATGCTAGTCCCTGCTGTTCTCATAAGGGGTCGGCTTAGAGAGGGTTTGGCTACACTTGCAGCTGTCCAGCGCTGGGAGTTAAAGCTGTCTTCCTACAGCTGTTTAGGGAAAGCGCTGCAGTGTGGACACACTGACAGCTACCAGCACTCTGTCATGGCCACATTTGCAGCGCTGTTGGGAGTGGTGCATTATGGGCAGCTATCCCAGCATTCAAGTGGCTGCAATGTGCTTTTCAAAAGAGGAGGGTGGGGTGGAGTGTGACACGGAGCGTGGGGGAGACAGAGCGAGTGGATTTTTGGAGCTGACACTGTGTCAGCTCCCTGCCTGGCAAGTTCAAACCTCCTCCCCCACCCCTCTCTCATTCACTGAATGCAAATAGCCGCCTTTGTTCTTTTCCTCACAGACCAGATAAGCCGCTGATCCAAAACAGACCCCCCCTCCCCCGTGCCCACCCAGCTGCTTCTCTCCTCAAGCAAACACCAGCTGTGGGTGTTCCAAAGGGATCCCCCTGCCTCTGCTCATTCACTGCAAACAGTAACTGTGTTTGGTTTTTAGATAAGCAGCCC